>NT_165925.1:540165-754391 GCF_000149615.1 Aspergillus terreus NIH2624
TTGAATGTATAGAGGATGGAGTAAGAATGGCTGGGTGATGAGGGGGTGTGTGCCAGTATTCAGCCCTGAATCCAAAACAGCCCCTGACGGACATAATTACATAAGGTCCGAGCACAAGTGCCCGATGACGTCGGGCATTCCTGGATTTCACGTGATCGCGCACTTTCTCCGGGCAGCCAGAGCGACCACTACTGTCGTCTACTCCCCCCCCCAGAAGCCCGGGTTATCGTCCATGCTCCATTTGTTCATCTCATCCACCCATCCCTACCAGACCTCAGGATCCTTTCATCTTCTTCCCCCAAAGATTTGGTCCATCAACCCCCTTCCCGTCCCCTACATCACCCGAGGGGATTCTTTGTTTCTGAAAAATTTTTTTGGGATTTTTCTCTCGATTTTTTGCTTCCCTTTCGCTCTCTTCCTGGGGATATTTGTCCATCAACGTGACACGGTCGCGTCTTCTTCCCTCCCCCCTTGACATAAAATTTTCCATTGTGCATCTTTGGTCTCTCCACTTCCCCGGACATACTTCCGCATCCGTCTGTAACTATACAACCAACGGATTCCGTCTCATTGTTGACCGAATTGATCGTCGATGTGCTGGTCCTCCCGGTAATTCCTTTCACCACGCATTGACCGATCGTTCTTCCGCCCTCGTCGCGGTTTCGCCTCTTTCTTCACCGTGGCCCCTATCTCTACCCGCATCCCCCCCAGTGGCCGAGTGACCGGGCAATGGGGGATGCCTCCTCTGTCAGCTTACACTCCGTTTGAATCTCTTCTCTTCTTCCAGTCTCTGGCTGCTCATGATACGCGCCCTGCCAATTTTCTGTCCATCTCCGACCGCTTGCGCAACAACCCATTCATACGCCAGAATGTCGCCTTTGACGCGACGCGTCTCGCTCCCGAGGCCCTCGAGGACCTCTACACCACTTTGATGCGCGATGGCGCCGACCTAGAACCCAATGGTGGCCATGTCGATGGCAGTAATCCGAAGAAACGAAAGATTGTCAATGTGCGACCCGAATCCCTGGGGGACAAGGAAATAAATCATGCCACTTTCGTGCCCGGTTTAGTCTCTCACCTGTACGCTAGGTATAAGGACCTGGTCACGCGTGAGATTCGGAACGAAGAGAAGCGATTTAAGGATATCCGCGATGAAATCGACCGTTTACAGAAGGAGGAGCGCGAGGCGCTTCTGGACTCTTCCCAATCAAAGATTGTCCAGCAGAAGCCAGTGCCGCAGCCATCCTCCGCCAAGTTTGAGGCCGTCGCCGAATCTGCGCCCATGGATGTCGACACGAAGCGGGAAAGGGATGTGCCCGTCCAGCAACCTCTCAAGCCTGCGTCGCAGAATCCCATCAACTCGACTCCCGCGACGGATGGGAAGCGAACTTCCATCGAATCCCAGCCGAAGAAACTCGCCCAGGAACTAGCAACCCCTGTGCCACGCCCGGCTGCTGTACAAGCACCTGCACAGCCGCAGCAGGAACAAGCATCGAAATCTCAGCCCCAAACTCAACCTCCATCCCATCCTCAACTACCATCACAACCGCTACCCCCAAACCAAACTCCCCTATACCCTCAACCTGCGGCCTCATCTATCCCCCATACGCAAACTGTGAACGGAGTGGGTACAATCCCGCCGAAGCCAATTGCCCCGCGAAATGTCCCTCCTCAAGGCGTCGCAGCAACACCTGCGCAAGCGGCTGGACCCGGTCATGGACCCAAACCTTCCCTCGACCGGGGCCATGTCGGTCCGCCGTCGCAGACACCCCAGGCTATGGGCATTCCTCCGTCCGCAGCTGTTCAGAAGCCTCCTGCGACTGCTAGACCTTCTGGCCAAGAGCCCTCATCTATGGCCGCACCTTCGCCCGCTCAGCGTCCTCCGCCGCAACCTACCTTCCAGCAATGGTCTTTAAACCAACCTCAAACACCGCGTCCTCCACATACCATACCCACCCCCGCGACACAGGCACCCATCAGACCTACACTACCACATACTCCGCAACTAGCCCCAAAGACGGAGCCTAAGAAAGGCCCTAAGGCTCCTCAACCTACACAACCGACACCTGTGCCATCTACCCCGGGACCTGCCTTTTCAGGTATCCAGTCACCTGCTCCGAGTGGCCTGACACCTGGTTTCCAGACTCCTGTGGGGCCAGCCCAATCCTTACCACTTGCGGAGCTGCGTGGACGGCCACGTATGTCTATCGACACCTCTGGCTCTCTCACGCCGTGGAAACGAACCCCCCAGTTAAGTATACCGACATCGCCGCGCTCGCCTGAGCGTCCGAGACCCGAGGATGTGAGCCCAATCAGTGAGACCGCCCCGTCTCTACCGGGATCACGGGAACCGACCCCCGAGGCGACGGGACCTCCACGCAAGCGTCGCCGAAACGAAGCCAGGACCGCAGAACGTGGTCGAGAGTCGAGTTTTGCCGATGGAGAGAGCAAGACCGGACTACGGGCAAAGCCGGAAAAACTAGCCGTGTCGGGAAGCAAAAGGCGCGACCGCAGCACCGCTTCCTCCAGAAGTCGTGGGCGCTCCGTTTTGTCCCGGGATGACGAAGCGGAAGCTGGGCCAATTAGTAAGATCAAGCACGAGTTGCCGAGTACGCCAGCCGGTGTTCCTGAGACCGTTGAGACGGACCAGCGTGCAACTGGACGAAGAGGCGCCCAAGCCCTAGAGGAACGATCTGGCAGGGGCCGGCCCAAACGTAAACGCAGCGAGGCGTTCGAGCCGGAGTCGCTCACCAATGAGCTTGGTCGTCCGGACCCGAACCAGTCAACACCCTACGTCCTGTGTGCCCGCAACTTTCCTCGAACGGGAGCCCCAATCATGAATGATGTAACAACCCACAAGCATGCATCAATCTTCACTAAACCCCTGACCGAGCGAGACGCACCGGGCTACCGTGACCTAATCTACCGACCCCAAGATCTCAAATCCATCAAGTCATCCATTCACCAAGGCAGCAAAGCTGTAGCGGCTGCCACGGAAGCCGCGAATACTCCGGTGGCGGATGGAGAGTCTCCTGCTCCCTCTAAAAACGCGGTCCTCATGCTACAGAAGACTGAAGATGTCATCCCACCCAAGGGAATCGTCAACTCAGCACAGTTGGAGAAGGAACTGATCCGCATGTTCGCCAATGCAGTCATGTTCAATCCCGTCCCGCAGCGTGGGTTCGGTCCGGCTTTCCCGATGACCAGTGACGGCGGGTCGAGGGCGAGTACTCAGGTCCCCGAGGCTGACGAGGGCGGCATCATCAAGGACACGATTGAGATGTTTGAGGATGTTGAACAGGCCGTCACTCGGTGGCGCGCTGCTGAGCGAACTGCGGATGAATTGGCGAGCAAGAGCGTGCTCTCGCTTCGTCGCGGCAGTGCCAGCGATCCCAATGCGGACAGTGCCGATGAGGTCAAGGGATGATTGAACATGTGTGACGACTATGGAATCTTGTATTATTATAGCGAATAACATTGTAATCACTGTCAAGGATACATTGGATAAGCCTAATGTGCTTTTGAACAAGAATATCTCCAACCGGTTCCTAGGACAATCATTAGGAGACCAGCCGATCCTTCCAGTTGATTCCTGCAATGTGACTTGGGCTGGGTCTGGGGAATTCGGGATTCTTCTGCCGTTGGACACACTATGCAAAACATCAGATGGCGCCATGGCATTCAATCTCAAACAAACTATTACCATGTAGTCCAGACGAGTTCTCGTTCTAGGATCCTATGATGACCATCCGTGCACCCCATCATTCCTGGCCATAGAGAAAGCCTCACTTTCACATCCGTTTCGCCTCTCCTCCGTGGAACGTCATCCTATCTGCGCAAAACTTAGCCCCTGGCTGGCTGGAGTAGAATGCAAATGGATTCCGCTGTCGACTGAGGATGGAACATTTCCGTAAGAGCTTCCGGAGCTGTCCCTTCCTAGATTCTTCTCCTGTTGGCGAATAAACACCAAAGAGACCCTCCACATCGGCTATGATATCCGTGAATGTTGCTTCCTGCGCATCTTCTGTGAGTGTCCCAATGGTCATTGCGTTGCAACTCTCCAGTTCTGTGCCATGGCCTCCGGACCTGAAGAGCTTAGTTAGTAGTATAGCGCAGAGACAATGTACACCTACAGATCTCCTTATGGCCGTTTTCAAGATTCCTAATGAAGCCACCCCAAGGCTCATCGGCTATTCCGAATATATATGGCGTGAATATGCAATGGTGTATGTAACTAGTAACGTGCGCCTGGATCCAGGCTCGCCGCTGATGGGAGTTTCCCGGGAAGACACCATTGGGTGTATACCGGATGCTAACGTGATATATAGTGACGAGATCGATGACATCTTTGGACCTATTGTGCAAGAACTTGAGGAGCTTGTATCCCGGTAGATGAAAGGCATACAAAACATCGGACTACAGGCCAAGGTTAGTAAAGCAAGTCAACAACAACACAAGGACAACTTCCTAATCGTGAACAGGCTATTATCCGAGTAGGTGGATTTGGGTCTTCTGAATATCTATATACCCACTTGCGTGATGCCTACCGCAATGTGATAGTTCGTCAACCATCCAACGCGTAGGTAGTTACACCGTCGTCCTCAAAAGCATGCTAGTTAGGGTACAGATGGGCTGCAATCATGAGGTACAGTGCTTGTGGATCATGACAGTTGACAGACCACTAACAGCTTATTCAAAGCGGCGCCGTGAGCCATGGACTTGACGGGACCAGAGTCGAAAGTCGAATTGCTCGCCGGCATTACGGAGTTGTATGCAGGGCGGCGCCGTACCACGAGGCATTGCATAGCCCGGCCAACAGAGTTTGGGATCATCTCCAAGAGGAGTACAAAGCAGAAAGACAGATGAAGTGGTATATTAACAAGGTACCAATACCCTCTGATGAGACTCCATATCTTTGCTAACTGCTTATTTATAGCATTCGAAACTGTGCGAGGATGAGCCCATCAAAGATGGACTTCAAAGTTGTGCCAACTCGCAACGTGGAGCGCTTGAAATTTACAGAGTACCTTCACTTCTGCAATCATGATGACGCCCTGCAGGAACAAGACCAGAGTCAGTCTATCCGTAAGAAAGTGCTTTCTCTGGCTGCCGATGACAGTGTACGGAGTAGGAGTTATGAAACTATGTGCCATGGAAGTGGATCTTCGCACCATCCGACCAGAGCTATTTGAGAAGAGGCAAAATTCGCAAGGAGAGGAGTATTACAAGATAGCCTGCATAAACAAAGTGATCCCAACATCAGCGTCACTGCTGTTTGAGTTGGAATTCAATGGGGTGTCGTATGGAAGAGTTCGATCAAAGTACTGATCGAGGTGGATAGCCAATCGCAGGGATAATGGAAACGACGAGTAAATTGGTGACGGCTGCCCTGAGCAACCCACTGAGCGACCCTGAGTTACTGAGTACCCTTATAGATGCGGATTAGCGGAGGAAAGTATCCTGATTAGATCAAATTGCTAGACATTTGAATCAGTTACAGACATCCGTACTGTATTCTGTCTTGGCCTTCAGGAGCGATACCAGTATTTCCAACGTCCACAGTCAAGAACGTACTCCGTACCTAGCCGCCTATTATTAGACTAGCCCGGTGGCAGATGGTGGGTGGGTTGGTGGGGGCTCTATGTATATTCTAGAATCCTGTCTGTATTGGAAGCAAATCTGTCACTTCCGAGACTTCATCGTGGAGCCTGCAAAGTTTTCCCATAGTTTACTACTCCGTAGAGCAGCTTCTCGTCTAATGGAGTACCTAGAGCAGAGGATCTTTCGAGTACAACCTGATTACACATGCTACGCCATACCAGATTGGGAAAGCCATGGCGTCTCGGTAAAGTACTCCGAAAGGTTTCTTTCATCCTCGATTGACTCATCGTCCACCTGAACCGGGGATGTCTTTGCAACTCCATTACTCCACCGCTTTCAAAACATCAACACACGAAAACAAGATAGACATGCAAACCATTACTGTCGCCTCAAAGGCCAATGGCGGCTTAGTCCTTCCTGCGTTGCTTGCGGCAACATACTTCTCGCAGTGCAGCCCTGACGACGCCATTTCAGTCGAATGCAAAGACGTGGAGACTCATGGACACGAAAATGCCAAAACCATCCTCCTGAGAACAAACGATGGGAAATTTATCGCTGACGGATTCGTGATCAAGCACTTGGTGGACCATATTCAACTCCCATGGGGAGTGAGGAAGAGCGATGTTTGTTTAGCGAATCTCCCAAGCTGTTTTCTGACATTGCTCATTCTTTCCTAGCTCATCGAATGGCTGGATCGCTCGGCGGCCCTTGCAGTCCCTGACTTCAAGTTGTTGGATCAGCCCATGAAGGAGCTGGAGTCTCACCTCGCCTTGCGTTCTCACATCCTTGGACACACCCTGACCTTGGCTGATGTTGCGGTTTGGGGTGCTCTTCGTGGAAACAAAGTTAGCACCAGAATCCGCCGGAACTACGCCAACATAAACCGTTGGTTTGACTACGTTGAAGCTTCGAATCCTTGGATGACGGATGTTGTCGTGGATCTTAGCAACGCCGCACGGCAGAGAAAGGCCGCAGCGAGTGCAGCTGGTGCAAGTTATAACATCGGTCTGAAAAACACCGAAAATGGCATTGTCACGAGATTTCCTCCTGAACCCTCTGGATACCTTCATATCGGTCATGCAAAGGCAGCCTTGCTGAATGACTATTTTGCCCACGAATACCTTGGGTCTGACTCACGCGGGGTTCTCATTTGTCGATTTGATGACACGAACCCTTCGAAAGAGTCCGAAGAGTTTCAGGATTCAATTCTGGAGGACTTAGCATTGATTGGTATCTATCCTGACAGAATTACTTATTCCAGTGACTACTTTCAGCAGATGTATGAAGCTTGTGTCAAGCTCATCCAGGGAGGCAAGGCATATGCGGATAATACGCCGAAGGAGGTCATGGGAGAACAAAGGGGGAAAGGTATTGCGAGTCTTAATCGAGACATGAGCGTTGCGAATAGCCTTGACCGGCTCGAAAAGATGAAGGATGGCACAGGGCTAGAATGGTGTATCCGTGCGAAGATTTCCGTCGACGACCCAGTGAAATGCCTACGCGATCCAGTCATCTACCGCTGCAACCTCCAGCCTCATCATCGAACTGGCACAACCTGGAAGATTTACCCCACGTACGACTTCTGTGCTCCTTTTCTTGATTCTCTAGAGGGTGTGACTCATGCGCTCCGAACTAATGAGTATCGGGACCGTAACCCACAGTATACATGGATTCAAGAGGCTCTCGGTATCCGGCAGGTAGAAATTTGGGACTTCTCTCGCCTCAATTTCGTTCGCACTGTGCTTTCTAAGCGAAAGCTTACTGTCTTAGTTGACAATGGTGCCGTTTGGGGTTGGGACGATCCTCGAATGCCTACCGTTCGTGGTATCCGACGCAGAGGAATGACAGTACCTGCTCTTCGAGAATTTATTCTGAAACAGGGACCGAGTCAGAACGTCATCAATCTCGAATGGTCGTCTCTCTGGGCCACCAATAAGAAATACATCGATCCCGTTGCTCCGAGACATACTGCTATCCCCAAAGATAATGCCGTTACTGTGATTGTCAATGGTGTGAATCGGACCAGTTCTGAAGAAAAGCCACGACACAACAAGAACGCAGACCTGGGCACGAAAAAGGTCTTTTTCTCTAGAAAGATTCTTCTAAGCCAAGAAGATGCCGCATCTTTGAAGTTGGCCGAGGAAATCACACTCATGAATTGGGGCAATGCGATTGTCAAAAAAGTCTCTTCCAGTCCGTCCAGCATTGTCTCCGAAATGGAGGTAGACCTTCACCTCGAAGGCGACTTCAAGAAGACCGAGAAGAAGTTGACTTGGCTAGCAAAGGAGGCATTCAATATGGTCCCTGCCGAACTCGTCGATTTTGACTACTTGATCACCAAGGACAAACTCGACAAGGAGGATGATCTCTTCTCTTTTGTGACACCGAAGAGTGAGTTTCGGACTGAGGCCTGGGCCGACTGCAATGTCATGAGCCTCGCTCGAGATGATATTATTCAATTTGACCGTATTGGATTTTTCCGAGTCGACCAAGCTTATGAGGAGGGAAAACCCGTCGTTCTTTTCAGCATCCCAACGGGTAAAGGCGCTTGAGTATCAAGGACACCCACTTGTGGTACGAGTAGTTTATGACTCGATCTTATTCTTAGTTAGAACGGCATACCTCATGTCGTTTGTAAACAATACATTGTTCTAGGTACTGGCGATACGCCAACGCCATCGATAATACTTGAGGCAACTGACTTGCTTCTTCTTTAAAGCAGAGTAGTTCAAATGGGATAAACTTCACGAAGTGACAGATTCGGCTAAAGATGATGCCGCGGAAGAACAACAGAATGACGAAGGAGACCATAAAGACTAGGTAGACGCTTAAAGTGGCGTCAATGGTGATGTTTTCAGCACCCAATCTACCGCCACCTAGCATCATTGTTTAGTTCTAGCTAACGAGACTTCTTTATTCTTCAATCATTTTTAATGGTGCACTCAAAGCTTTCAGGCGTATTCCAAGCGGTTGTAGACTACATGTCATAAGCATAGATTTATAGAGAGCTGTCTTATAGTGGGCGCCATCATACTAAGTCCAAGTCAGTCAACATCTGTCGAAGTTGCAATACACCTGGTAGCTTCCAGGTCCTTATTCCAATCAAGCATCTTGCTTTCCAAAGCCGCCACACAATCAGATCCCAGAGGAAGTCGAAGGTAGTCATGTCCATTCTCAACAGCACCGAGTATAGCCCTTGCAGCCCTCCCAGGATCGCCTTTGATACAGGCCGGCATTTCCTTCATATTACAAGTCCCAGCAACCATTTGCGCAACAGCAGTGCCACGATAGACCTCACTGAAGCCACCAACGCTCGCATATTGTGCAGGTGTGATGATCCGGCTGGCAAAGGGGGTGCGAAAAGCGCCAGGCTCTACGATCAACACCTTGATCCCAAATGTCTGGACCTCCTGAGACAGCGCCTCATGGATAGCTTCTATGGCGAACTTGCTTGCCGAATACGTCCCTCGACCCGGTCTCGCGATGAATCTATTACCCACAGGGGTGGCCTCATCAGTGTCATTCTCAGTAGAGAGAGGATAAGTGGAACAAAAGTCTGGCGACTAACCCGGCGCCACTGCTAATGAGCACAATATTTCCAGACCGTTTCTCGCGCATGCTTGGGAGCAGCGCGCGCACAGTTCGGAGCGGCCCATAGAAGTTGACTTCCATCTGCGAGCGAACCTCGTTTTCACTACATACGAGGCGCGTTAGTTCCGGCCATACATTACAGAGATAGACTTACCTAGTGTCCTCGATCCCGCCGATAAATGCGTAACCGGCGTTGTTCACCAGCACGTCAATACTGTATTCCTTCGAGAACTGGACCACCTGGGCGTATGCTGCCGCGTCTCCCGGGTCCAGCTTCATCCATGAACCACCTTTTGTTTCGAACTTGGGAAAAGAGATCTGTGCTTTCTCAACGTCGCGGGTTGTGCCGATTACCCTGTGTCCTGCGTTTAGGGCTTCCAGGGCAAGCGCTTGGCCGAGGCCGGATGAGGCCCCGGTGATGAACCATGTGAGGGGTGCCATTCTTCGGTGTGTACGAAGATTATGCAGAGCTAAATGACTGGTTGAATGAGGACACGGATTATGATCTATATAGTGCAACCTTGGGGTGGGTTTAACCGGACTTAAGAGAGGATTATAACCGAAACGTTCGCGCATAATGAATGTTAAGTCCACAACAGGTCAGCAGAAATAAGGAATTTGGTCTGTGCGGTATTTACTACCTCGTGTTATACAACGTATTTCTCGACATTATATATACTCCTGGCCAGAGAAGAGCCCAAAAAATGACTGCAGTGCATTGGCCTCGAACAAGTTATCAAAAGACCCCCATATTGGGTCGGAGTCGAACCCGATCAACCCACCGTCGATTTCAGATTGTAACGCCGAAGAGACGTGCTGGTCTGCAGTAGTCTCCATGAAGCTGCCCGGGCTCTGCAACATGGTATAATTCATTTGCTCGATAGGCGCACTATCTGGACCAGGTGTCTCGCGGTTGGCCTGTCTTGCAGGAAGCAGCGACGGGGTCGCAGGCTGCATGGCGTCAGGCACTGCGCTATCCAGAGAAGAGCCTTTTGCCAATCGCTCATTGGCCATCATGTTGATAATGTGTCGGACAGTGTCTCGTGAGATCTTGTCAAGCATGTCTTCCAGGTTGTTGGTGGCAAAGGCAGGCCAACGCTCCCTCATAACCGCCATGACGACGCAGAGCTTGCGCACCCATCGTGTGATGCTGTCCAGGAGGTTATCGAATCCTAACCGCTTGGACAAGACTATTGCGTTGGTTCTTGCGGTGACAATCATCGACACGGCCGACAGCGTAAGGCCCTGCAGCAACATCCACGAATTGGGGAGACGGAACTGCCGGATCAGCTGGTCGTGGATCTCAATCACTCTCCCTGAGGACATGAAGCATCGTTCATGCGATGGAGGTGCTGGACGCGGAACAAGCGGAGTCGGTCGTGATAGAGCGGCCGACGTGGAATAGTGCAGTCGGTCCCAGTATTCGACTGGGTAAGGTGAGGTGGATTGTCTGTGGAGCTCGTACAGTTCGAGGTGCCATCGATCTAGCTGGTCCTGGAGTTTGTCCAGGATGAGCTGAGTCTCCTCTGTTGATGTAGGTATGTTGCGTTTCCTCCCGCGGTAGACCTGCGACAACATCTGTTCCTGGATCTGGCGATGTCGAAAATGGTGTATGGGCATTATCATGTCCTCTGTCGCCTTGGGAAATGGCGCATCGGCGTCTTCAAAAGAGATGCTAGCTGGCCTTCCAAGGTTGAAGGCTAGGGTTATCTCGATGGCATATGTGGTCCAGAACACTCGACGCCGCAGGTCCAGTTCATCCTCTGACAGTTTCCAGTTATCGTTGTGACGGTGGAGTCCCAGCTCAATCGCCAGCTTTTCAAAGATGTCAGCACACTATAGACGCATCTTAGGGAGCCATTACTTACTCTGATGGCAATGCCGCCTATATGCCACTGTTTGTTATCAGACGGGCGATGGGACGCGTAAATAGATATAAGGTTGAGGATCTGGACCAAGGAGATACGAGGGGCCAGGTTTTGAATGCCAGTTTCGAGTACATCAATAGCTTTTCGGTACAGGGCTTCCGCAGACAGACCCTGAGTGAAGGCGTTGCGGTAGGCTTGAATGCCCGTATCACCTTTAAGGTCGTTCAGAAGATGTGCTTGCTCGGCATGAACGGCACCTATCGACACTACCAGGTAGAATATGACTGTGGTATCATTATTCTCCTGGTGGTCATCATTCGAACGGCTGAGAGATTCCAGCATGGTCACGAATCCAGTCGTAAAAAGAGGGTATATGCTGTGGACCCATCGCATGTAACAGCGTAGAAGAAAAGGATATGTTTCGGACGTTGCCCAATGTTCCGGTGAATACACCGGCGTCAGTCTGTCGGCTGTTGTCGAAGGATGCACTCCATGCCCTTCAGGGTAATCGTGGAGCTCAGCCGTGTTGGACGAAAAACACCGAGCGAGGTTGGCAATATACTTGGCGAAGAAGGAACCACTCGATGCACCCATATAACGTACTTCGCCGGTGGCGTTCAACGCCAGGAGACTTATGTCTGGGTCAACTTCATGAAGCCTTACAGACCGATGTTCATCTGGGAGCGAGGCATGCGGGCAGCAAGGCGTCTGAGACGGAGTGACTTCTGAAATCCCTCTTGGGGCATCTTCCTCTCCATCCCGAACATGATGACTGTGCTGAGAGAGGGAGTCAAGAGGTGTCCCTGTTCCAACGTCCCGGATATCAACTCCAAAGACCCGATGGAGTTCCTGTTCCAGCCAGGAAACCCTCTGGGACGCTTCGGAGTAATGAACATCTGTGGCGAGTGCGGGTCCAGCAGTCACCCGACGGCGCCTTTCATGTGGTCTACAGACAGCCTGCGCCCTGAGACAATTCCGGCAACTGGGGCTTGCTCCATCACACTGCGGTTGATGTCAGGCAAGAGCTCCCTCTATCCAAGCCCGTACATGCTCACCTTGATCTTGCGTTCATGACAAAGAGCACAGGCCTTTCGAGATTTCAACCGGGGCTGCATCGACACTTATCTGTGACACATATTGGTTAGTATCTCGGTGTCTACACGGGGGCAGCGTCTATACATTGTCGCGGGTCCGCTATCGGTGGCGCCTTCGGCGATTTCGGACTTCATGGTCTGATCGTTGGAGTTTGTGGGTCTCGGCGTTTAGAACGCCGTGATAGTGATCAATCACGTGGAAGGCCAACCCTAAGGGTCTACCATCTCTCATCAGACCGAGATCTAGAAAGATGCTAAACGAGACTGCAGCAGCTACTGCGTACTATATACTGCTGCGCTATCTTTCCGTGTGTGCTTTTGAAGCAATCACCATCCAATGACGCAATCAAAATGAGCCAGGGACCATTCCAACTGGTAGTATATCCACCAACTGCTGTTCTTCCTACAGTCTACTAAACAAGCATTGCATTGCAAACCCACCGGCTGATCACCGTCAACCGAAACACCGAAACACCGCGCGAGCGAGCATTGTTGAGAAAGCGGGTCGAACTTATCTGTCTCTATTCGACTATCTGCACTGACAAGACCAATGAAATCCATAATAGTATCTCTCTGCTCCGTCGGTTATCATGGGTCCCTCCTCCCCGGGTTGGGAAAACCTGGGGTACATATATAGCGGTATACCAAGTAGACAGGGGTGTAAGTAGAGTAATCTAACCACCACCCTAACGATATGTTCTCCAAAGAAAAGACCGACGATCAATTTGACCCATCAGGGCGCAATGGCAGCATCGATATTGAAGTCGGCCCCCATGAAGATGCCTCCGGTCCACAAGATTCCTCCAAGGCCCTGAAAAGAGGTCTCAAGTCCCGCCACGTAGGGATGTTCTCCATTGCTGGTGCCATAGGAACCGGACTTATCATCGGCAGTGGCACAGCACTGTCACAAGGCGGGCCTGGCAGTATGTTCATTGCATATTGTTTTGTCGGCATGCTCGTTTTGAACATCATGTCTGCTTTGGGCGAGATGGCTGTGTATATGCCTATGGACCAGGGCTTTGGCGGCTATGCGACGCGTTTGGTAGATCCGGCCTTTGGGTAAGTCATCCTTCACCGTCAAGGGTACTAGTTGGGGACACTTACTAAACATCGAGATCAGTTTTGCAACGGGGATGAACTACTTCCTCAAATATGTCGTGCTGCTAGCCAACAATCTCACAGCCTCCGGCATCATCATGCAATACTGGCTACCGGGTATTAACGTGGCCGTCTGGGTCGTTTCCTTTGCGGTTCCCATCATTCTTATCAATGTATGGCACTCTCCAACAACTAAAATTCAATCACATCTAACCGTCTGTGTCTCTAGTTTGCCCCTGTGAAATACTTTGGCGAAGTCGAGTTCGGCGCGGCATGCATCAAAACAGTGACCATCGTCGGCCTCATGATCCTGTGTCTCGTTATCGATCTGGGTGGCAGTCCCCAAGGGCGAATTGGGTTCCGCTACTGGAACAACCCCGGTGCTTTCAAAGAGTTTCTCGTGGAGGGCTCCACAGGCCGCTTCCTTGGCTTCTGGGCCAGCGTGACCAACGCGGCGTTTGCCTACATGGGCAGCGAGATGGTGGGCATGACGTTTGGTGAAGCGAGCAAGCCATGGAGAACGATCCCGAAGGCAATCAATGCTACGTTCTGGCGTATCTCGTTTTTCTACATTGGAGGTGTCTTTTGTCTGGGACTTGTTGTGTCGTCCTCAAGTGATCGTTTGATCAACGCTACCAAGGCAAGCACTGGCGCAGGTAAGCTACTACAGAAAGCTCTTGTGCTTGCTCGTGGTAGACAGAAAACTGACGTTGGCAGGTGCCTCGCCGTTTGTCGTCGCCATTGTCGATTCAGGAATTGCCGTGCTTCCGCATATTATCAACGGGTGTCTGCTCGTCTTTGTGCTCAGCGCGGCCAACACAGGTAAATTGTGCATATTCTTGATCTGCTAATTTGGTGCGCTGACATCAAGCAAAGATATCTACATCGCCTCTCGCACTATGTACGGCCTGTCGAAGGACGGCTACATACCGTCCGTGTTTAAAGTCACGAAGAACTCAATCCCCGTATTCTCAGTCGGATTATCTGCGGCATTCTTCCTCCTTGCCCTGCTTAACATCAGCTCCGGAAGTACCGTTGTATTCTCGTACTTGGTCTCGCTGTCCACGATCCTTGGCCTTCTGAACTGGGTCAGCATCCTTGTCTCTTACCTGTTTTTTCAACAAGGAATGAAAGCGCAGGGCATCAGTCGGAGTGTGCTCCCATATTCAGGGAAGTTCCAGCAGCCCAGAGCCATGATAACGCTGTTCTTCACGGGGCTCATCATCATAACCAACGGTAAGTACCAAGAAGCGTGGTTGATGTTGATTTGATGCTAAATTTGGGATATTAGGATTTGATAGCTTTATACACAGATTCAACGCGAAGGACTTTGTGGTCAGCTATATTGGGATTGTCATATATATCTTCCTGATTATCTCCTACAAGCTGATCCGGCGGACAAAGTTCGCGGGCTTCAACACTATGGATATCACAACGGGTGTCATGACGAATGACCATGTGCAACAGATAGAGCGTGAAAATTCGGATGATTAGGTAGCCAATGTAGTTTGGTAGTAATGGAGTTTGCACGAGTATCATGTCTTTTCTGTGTCCTCTATCTCGATCCCTTGAGTTTGTCCGCCATCCCACACCACAGGGCCGGATCCTGGCCTAGACCGGAGACTTTTAAATTATCTAGATAGTCCCGAACGATAATTATCATACTGGATGAGGCGATGAACAGGCCGGTTAAGATGGAGTGGATCTCAACCAGATATGGCATCACGGAGAATGCGGCGTTTCGGCGGTTTTTCGCCGAGCCGGGGACATAGTAGACGGCCAACAACCAGTCTGGCGACGATATTTAAAAAAGCATGGCTCGTGAAACACATCGTTCTCGGTAATATTATACTCATAGTCATACAACAGCCATGGCCAACATCGTTACATCGACAGCTGCAAAGCTGCACATCTCCCCGACCCTTGGGATCAACGAGCTTGTCCTCAAGACACGCGCGGAGGGCAAGCATGTTGTGCACCTGGGCTTTGGCGAGGCTACATTTCCCATCCAGAAAGATGTTCTACAGATTCACAAAGACGGTTCCAATACGGCAAGTTACATGCCGGTGGCCGGAACGCAGGAACTGCGGAAGGTTTGTGATTCAATATCTGCTGCGCTTCGGGAATATATCAGACTAACGAGGATAAAGGCAATCGCGGATTTCAACGCCGAGAGACTGGGAGTTTCGATTAGCCCAGAGCAGGTGGTTGTCGCTCCTGGCTCTAAGCCCCTTCTGTTTGCGCTGTTCGACATCCTGCAGGGCGATGTGCTTCTTCCTCGTCCATCATGGGTTAGCTACGAACCGCAGGTGCTCCATGCCGGAAAGAAGCTCTTCTGGGTTGAGACGGACCCTCACGACCGGCATTCTATCACTGGTACGTTAGCCTGAAACCAAATTAGTCATCTGTTGTCAGGAATTAATCGATACGGCAGAGACTTCTCTAACGGCTGCATATGAAAAGGCCATTTCCGAGGGTGCAGACCCCCGGACTATGCTGGTGAACAGCCCGTCAAACCCCACGGGACATGTCTTCTCAGCGGAATGCGTCCAGATCATCAAATCCTTCTGTAGGTCGAAGGGTATTGTGTTGATAACCGATGAGATTTATTCGGACATCTGCTTCGATGAATCCCAAAAGACCGTCAGCGCTTTCGACAGCAGTCCTGATGCGTCTGAGACCGTCATCCTGACCGGTGGCTTGTCCAAGGTATGATAAACGAAGACCGTTGTTATCCCACCCATCTAACTCGGTAACAGACATATTCCGCGGGGGGCTGGCGCGTTGGCTACGCCATCTTCCCGCCCACACCAGCAGGCGAGACAATCCGGCAGACAACACTGGCATACGCGTCAGAATGCTGGTCCGCGGCCTCAGCCCCGGCCCAACTGGCGTCTGTCAAAGCCTTCTCCACCTGTCCCGAGATGAACATGTACCGCAAGTCAGTGACGGCACTACACAGATACTGCACCACGCGACTCTATCAGGCGCTCAAGGACTTCGGGCTGGACGTGGGCAAGCCCCGCGGCGCCTTTTACGTGTACCCATCATTCCATCCGTACTCAGCGCAGCTGAACAAGCTGGGTGTCTTTACCAGCGCCGAGCTGTCGAAGTGGCTGATCCAGGAATGCGGGCTGGCTGCGCTTCCTGGTTCGGCCTTCGGCGAGGATGACAACGGTCCCGTTTGTGGGCGGTTTCGTCTGCGGATGGCGACGAGTTATCTGTATTTCCGGGATGAGATCGATCGGTATGAGAATGGGTATGCGTTGTTGGAAGCTTGTGCGGCGGGTCAGGAGATCGAGCTGCCGTATCTGGAGGAGGCGATTAAGGTGCTTGGGGAGGCTGTGGCGAAGTTGAAGGCTGTTTCTGCTTGAAGGGGGCTTTATTTCGTGTATCATAGAATGTATCTGGCTATGGGGTTATTACCCAAGTGTGAGATGTCCACGTGTTCCAGTTAGAGTGAATGTTCGATGTGACCGGCACAATATATATATTCGAAATTCTGTAGCTACCAACGCCATCTACAATGCGCATGCCAAATAAGGACAAGTCTAGTACGGAAATCATGCAGTCCCTGAAACAGTCTGTGGCTTTGTCCTGCCCAGCCCGTCCTTCGCATAAAAGTCCATCGGATAGATACCTTGGTTAGCGGTATCCCAATCCTCACGCACACCGAGTGCAATCAGCGCCTCATACGGCGTCAGCAGCGGGCGCGGGAACGCGTAACCCCAATCAATACTTAACCGCGGACAGGCGATCTGTACCCAGCATTCGACATCAGCCATGGCGGCCAGCTTGCCAGGGAAGATTTCACTAAGAAGGAGGTTCACAAAGGGGATCCCCTGTGCGCGGAGATGGTTCTCGATCATGGCCATGGTGTGCGGGTTACCCTGGCGGCCGAGCGCACCGAGGATGATGCCCCATTTGCGGGCCGATTTGGCGGTGTTGATGGCGTCGCGGCGTAGTGTGTGCATCTCGTCGTGGACGTAGGTCTCGCGCGACAACGTGCGCGAGTATGGGTCGTAGCGGTACGCTGGGATGGAGGGGTTGTGGATCATCGCTGATTCGAGATGGAAACGGCCGTCACCGAGATAGAGGAGGATGTCGATCTCGGAGGAGAGCTGGGGCGAGGTGCAGCCGAGAATTTCACCCTTGGATAACGGGGTGATCTGTGGAATGACGACGTTGAATCCGGCGCGCTCGAGGACCGGTTTGAGTCCGTGCAGGGTTGCGTTGAATTGGATCGTCCCGACGGTGGCGATGGTCTTGCCTCGCGGGAAGTTGCGCTCTAGCGTCGCGAGGAGATGCGTCGTGTCGATGCTGATATCAACGAAAATATAGAGGGTCTTGATTTGCGTGACATCCACGGGAATGAGACAGCTGTGCGCATAGTGTACGAGCAGGTCGCAGCCTAGAGCGCGTGCGGTGTAGTCGTCGATGCAGCAGGCGCCGTAGGTCACGTCGCCCATAATGAGGGTTTCAATCCCAGGACAGAATTGTGTGAGGATATCAGATATCGTCGTCGCGAAGATGAGGAGGCCCTCGGGGAACTGTAGAGCGACCCGCTTGGCGCCAGAGCTGCGGATGCGGTGGATCGTCTTGGGTATTTCGAAAGAATAATTGCGCGGGAGGAGTTCGATGGCGGCTTTGATATCGGGATCCTCTAGGATCTCAGGCGGAACTTGATTCAGAGTACGAGGAGTCCGTCGGGGAGTCGCTGTTTAACATTAGTGTGTCGGATCTTTGGTATGGGAAGATACTCTCACGACTGACCTCGTTGGACACTCGTGGATTCGACATCCTGCTGCGCAGCGGGGTCTTTTTGAGCCTGGGCGTCGGCAGTACGTTTGCCAACAAACCTCTTCTTGGGCTGTTTGAGGGTATTCGTTGGCGGAGCTGCGTCCATGGTGAGATATGGTGGGATTGAAGAAGATGAAGCCGAAGAGGATAAAATGATCTGATATCAGGATATCAAAGTGGGATGAAAATTGATAGGGCTGAGTCAGCCGGTCAGGTGGGGTTCGGCTTCTCCGCATTTTCCTTAACGATGATCGCTCCAGGTATGCTCCTCCTCTTTCTCTCCAACTCGCCCTCCTTTTTGTCTCTGTTTCTCTGTGCGATTGTACGCTATCAGACTCTACATTAATTCAGGGTACTGTCAGCATCATGATCCGTCCTCGACTCAATCTCTTCTCTGCCCTGCGGACTCCCCCCGTTCGTAGGTCCTTTGCGACCGAGGCGCGGTTAACCTCGGACCATGTTCGCGTCGTCGAAGTCGGCCCTCGAGATGGACTGCAGAACGAAAAGAAGTCTATTCCCTTGGAGACAAAGCTCCAGCTCATTGAAAAGCTCGCAAAAACAGGAGTAACCACCATTGAGGCCGGTTCTTTCGTCCCTGCGAAATGGGTGCCACAGGTATGGCCTGATCGCATTCCCCCAACGTCAAAGGGCAAAGGTGAACAATATGCCGACTGATCACGTCCAACGCAGATGGCAAGTACAGCAGAAATCTGCGAACATCTCCTCAAAACACCACCTCAATCACCAAGTACCATCGCCTACAACTACCTGGTCCCGAATGTGAGGGGGTTGGAGAACCTCATTAAAGTTATGGACGCCACAGGGGTTCCCGCGGGAACGTCATCATCGCAGTCGGCCACGACGACCGAAATCTCCCTATTTGCGGCCGCGACAGAAGCATTCTCGAAAGCAAACACCAACTGCACTATCGACGAGTCGCTTGAGCGCATCCGTCCTATTGTTGCCTTGGCGAAGACCAAGGACATCCGTGTGCGCGGTTACGTCTCGGTTGCCCTCGGCTGTCCGTATGAAGGACCGGACGTCCCTCCCGCAAAGGTCGCGGATATCACGGCCACGCTTCTCGAAATGGGAGCCGATGAGGTGTCCGTCGCCGACACGACGGGAATGGGTACCGCTCCCCGCACCATGGAACTCCTGCAGGCGTTGAAGGCGGCGGGTATCGCCAACAATGACCTGGCATTGCATTTCCACGACACATATGGCCAAGCATTGGTTAACACGATTGTTGGACTGGAGCATGGGGTTCGAATTTTCGACAGCAGCGTGGGTGGTCTGGGTGGATGCCCATACTCAAAGGGAGCTACTGGCAATGTTTCCACCGAGGATCTTGTGCATACCCTGCACAGCCTTGGTATGCATACTGGGATTAGTCTGGACGAGATGTCGCGGATTGGTGCCTGGATCAGTGGTGAACTGGGCCGTGCCAATGAAAGTCGGGCTGGGAAGGCCACTATGGCCCGACTGGAGGGTAAATGCTAGTGTGTAACTCGACCTTTTATCTTTGCACTGGATTGAAGCGCTCCCTGTTTGATCTTTCTCTTGCATCACCCCGATATTAACAAAGTGTATTATGTTGCATAGCCACATTCCAATATCAAGGACAGTCTAATATGGGCATCCTTACGCAGTTTCCAATTGTTATTAAGGCAGGGTGGTATTAACCCTCCATCACTGCTCAGTATTGCCGAGATCCTTATCATCTTGGGCTCCCTATCCGATTCTTCTAACCAGCTTGGATTAAGAGGCTGGAAGCAACGAGATGGTACTACGTCAGTTCTGGGCTGCCAATTGAGATGCATTAAAAAGCTGATATTGGGATTTCGGTTCCCTTCTGACCATGAACACCGACGGGATGCCATTCACTGTGCTCAATCAATGATACATTTCAGGTGGATTCGAAGGGAGAACGCCATCGTGTGAATCCAAGAGTGATAGCCTTGGATGATGACAGAATAGCTGTGCGTATGCGGATTGTTAACATTTGGTGAGAGTCTCTCGGAAACAGGGATACCTCGAGCTGTTCGCGCCGCAGGAGTCGTAGTGCCATCCGCGGCACACACTCCCTACCTGGGCATACCAGTCCTCAAAGCTCTAGAACTGGGCATTGGAACACGAACTGTCTGACTTGCCGAGAAATGCATCAACTCGACATGTCTAACCGAACCTGTGTCACCGGGATGGAGTAGATACTGCGTTCGCCATGCAGGCATTTCTTCATGGAGATGATGTTTCTTGAAGAACGCTAGGAATCGACTACTTATCCCTATGGTATCAGAGTTACCCCGTGGAAAGTCGCAATCCGAGAATGGCTGGCTTGGACGACGGGGCATGATATAAACGTCGTCCAGACACCGCCTTGTAGAACGTCTCAAACACGACCCAGGACAGGAAAGCTCCATTCTTCATCCGATTCCATATACATACCAGACCACCAGTCAATGAGTCCAACAACATGGTCCCAGATGCTGTTGTCATTCCCACAGGCGGCCCTCCCAAGGTCGTCGGCCCAAAGACCAAGACTATCGCACGCCCAACCAACAAACTGCTCCGGTACGTCCATGAGACGGCGGCTTTTGCCTGGCATTATGACAGCTTCCCCTTTGTCTGCGTGACAATGCCTTCGGACTGCACTGGTATGGTGGGAGAAGAGACGGCGTTGAAGACCGCGACTGGGGAGATTATGGAAGTGCGAGGGCCCGCCATGGTAAGCTTCCCTCATCGTAAATTCTCGATTATTCAAGGATGCGCGGTTAAGTCAGTCCTAGGGTAAAGCCGTGGTCATGCGAGGCCGCTACATTGAACATCGGGCACTGAAGGCTCTTGGGGGTCGCGAGCGGATTACCATGGTCACCTCCTTCCGTCCAAAACCGCCCTTCATGAAGGACGAGAGCATCCTCACTGGCATTCGGGGCATAAGTCCCTTGACTGAAATTTATAGCCAGTACACCCAGTATCGATTGGAGATTTTGGAAGAGCGAATTCGTGCACGGCTGAAGAAGGAGCAGCGCCGGGAGATTGCCAAACCACCCTTCGACGTCCCCAATATCAGAGCTTTCTTGACGGAACAGAAGGATTTTCTAGAGGCTATGTTGGAGGAGCTATATTAGGTGCCACGGAAGCTCCTCCTATTTATTCTCTGTCATGGCTCAGCCATGTCAAGCCTGTTAAAGATGAGACCAGTCGCACGTGTTTAAATTCGGATCTGGCTTCTCCGCGTGCAATAATGCGAAGAGGGATCGAAGTTGGGAGACTTTTCTCTATTACTCATCTAGTACCCAAAAAAGAAAACACAATCAACTAGTGGTATGTCTAAAAAAACCGACAGTCATCAAATGCTTGGACGCAGATCGAACGTAAAGAGACTTAAGCAACAGCTTCGAATGCTTGCTCGAGGATCTTAAGACCAGACTTGATTTGGTCCTCAGTTATGGTCAGAGGAGGAACGAACCGGAGACAACCGTCGCCGGCAGAGATGATCAGCAGTCCCCGTTCACGGGCCGCAGTGATCAGGTCACCCATCTTGGGGGTGAATTCTTTGGAGAGCTGAGCACCCAGGATGAGACCCCGACCACGAATCTCGGAGATAACCCCGGGGTATTGCTTCTGCAGTTCCTGGAGGCCCGAGACAAGTTGAGCCGACTTGATCTCAACCGAGTTCTGGAGCTCTGACGAAGCAAGGCGCTGAACGATGTGATGGGCGACACGGCAGACCAACGGGTTGCCGCCAAACGTAGTGCCGTGATCACCGGGATTGATGAACTGAGTAACCGCCTTTTCAGAGACAATGGTGGCTCCGATGGGGACACCGTTACCAAGGGCCTTCGCCGTGGTCAGGATGTCGGGGTGTGCGGCCTCGCCAGATGCCGGGGCAAGAGAAGGATGGGCGTGAGCCCAGAGGGTACCAGTACGGGAGAGACCGCACTGAATCTCGTCAAAGATCAGGACAGCGCCGACCTCGTCGCAACGTTTGCGCAGGGCAACAAGGAATTCCGGAGTCGCAACGTTAACTCCACCTTCACCTTGGATGGGCTCAACAATCACACCGCAGGTCTTCTCCGTGATGAGACTCTGCAGCTGCTCCACATCATTGTAGTTTCCGTATTTGAATCCGGGGACCATGGGAGAGAAAGGGGTCTGGTATTTGGGGTTGGGGGTAGCGGAGAGGGCGCCCATAGTCCGGCCGTGGAAGGAATTGTGGAAAGAAACAAACTCGTGCTTGTTGCCAGAGGGGTCGCGAGAGCGACCGACCTTGCGGGCGAACTTGATGGCGGCCTCGTTGGCCTCAGTTCCGGAGTTGGCGATGAAGACCTGGGATGCATCACGCATGGCGCCGGACTCGCGAGTGGTCTCGATCAGCAGCTTGCTAAGGGCACCGGTCCAAGCATTGTGGTAGAGGTTCGAGGCGTGGATTAGGGTTTCGGCCTTGTACCAAGCATTAGAATTATGACTCCCTATGACACCTTATGAGTCAACGCTGTATGGCGAGGAAACACACCTGCTCGGCAATGATCTTGGAAATCTCGGGATCGCAGTGTCCCAGGGAGTTCACAGCGATACCAGCAGTCATATCCAAATACCGCCTGTTCTCCATATCCCACAAATAACAGCCTTGTCCCTTCACCATCATCGGCGCAGGTCGCACGTAGGTGGGGACCATGTAGGGTGCGCGGTCTTGAACGAAGGCCATTGTGGCCGAATCGGTGGCCGGATCGGGGTTTGGAACAGAGGCAGTTTTCTTGGGACTCGTTAGAATGCTATAATATATGGAACTCGTTGACAAGGCAACAAAATACCTTGGTTTGAGCGTTGGACGCAGTCGAAGCAAATCCGCGATGGAGCGGTGACTCAAGTCCGGGGATGAGTCGCTTCGCGAGCGGCAGGCGCCGCGAGGCCATACGAAACGCCATCAGAGAGTAGATTAAAATAAAAAGAATGAATTCAAAGAATGAATTGGGGAAGAGAGAAGAA
The DNA here is from genome assembly GCF_000149615.1 of Aspergillus terreus NIH2624. Classification (NCBI taxonomy): domain Eukaryota; kingdom Fungi; phylum Ascomycota; class Eurotiomycetes; order Eurotiales; family Aspergillaceae; genus Aspergillus; species Aspergillus terreus. Next base: position 563,207 of record NT_165925.1, read on the forward strand.
GGGGGAAGAGAAAGGAAGTGTGCGACTCGAGAGGAGTTGGAGAAGAAATGCCGCAGCGGGAAGAAAGTCGCGCGATATCGGCAATGAGTCGGAGATTTGCTTATCTGATCCGCCACTCCGCATCAACACTTCTTCTCCCATTCTGTTTCTTTTCCTCTTCCTACTCGACTCTGTCTTCACCTTCTCCCACGCTAACACTGCCATATATAAAACTTGCTTCTCATCACCATGGCGTTCCTCCCCCGTCGCATCCTCACCTCTCGAGTTGCCGCCTCCCGCACCTTCTCCAGCCGCGCCATCCTCCGCAGCGACCAGCCTCCGTTCGCCTTCCGCTCCGGACCATCGCCCCCACGCCTCCCCAAGGAAGAGCAGGAAATCTTCGAGGAGCTCCAACGAAAGTCCACGGGCGCCTTCAGTACTCCCCAAATCAACCAGTCTCCCGACTCCGAGCCTGCGCCGGACAGCCCTGAGATCAAAGCCAGTGGCAAGGGGGAGGAGCTCCATCCAGACCTGCGTTCTGGCGTGCGGCCGGAATTTGAAGGCGAGAAGAACCCGAAAACCGGCGAGATTGGCGGTCCTAAGAATGAGCCCTTGCGATGGGGTTCAGAGGGTGATTGGAGTTACGGAGGTCGCGTGACGGACTTTTGATTCGATTGCGATTAGCATATCTGCCCTGGTGTATGGGTGCAGAGATACTGCGTGATGGCTCTGAATGCATTTATGGCGTTGGTTCCTTTCTTATCTACAATCTACCGATCCGAAATCATTTCGCGGGAGTGATATATCAGCCTCTTTGCTACGGCTTTATTGTTGATAACCTTCCGATCTGATTCCCTTTGGTGATCCAAGACCTCATTTGTATAATTCCTGAATAGCAAACACTGTACATTATTATCCCGTGAACCTTCACGACTCAATCCTGAAAATTGTGTTTACAGCTTTGCTTCCTTCCGACATCTTGAGACACATCCACGAGCAAAGTAGTTTAGCCGAGCCCCTCTACCACAAACTTGTTTACGAGATAACCAAACCCTCAATATCTGGACCTATGGAGCCGATTAGCCTGAAAAGATATAATGCGCTTGTAGCCTTCTTCTCACAATATTGTCCCTTATAAGCCGAGAAGCTGATGATATTGGAGCTTCCCTGGCTGAAGTCTGCATTGAGAACACTGACTCCCAGACTCTGTGGACCACCAGTCGGCAGAAAAGCCAGCACGTGGACCTGTCCGTTAACAGTGACGGTGCAATAACGTTGCGTGCTATCGCCATTGCCGTATGATATCTGCACGGTGTTTTCTCCAGCATCAGCGAAAGACACCGAGTTGAATGTCAATGTGCCGTTATTGGGTCCGCCAATGTAGCCGATGATTTCTGAGCTGCACCCGGAACAGGACAGCGCTTTCGCGGATCCACCTATGGTTCCGGATGATTTGGATCCCAAATTGGTGGTGTTCGAGACGGAAGTCCAGCTTCCATCTTGTAAGGATGGAGTCCAAGGGGCATTGCTGTCCTGCGAGGTCGTCAGGGGAGAGAGGAAATTGGGCAGACCGGCGCACGCACCATCGACGCGGTCGTCCCAGAAATAGTGAGAGGAAGCCACATGTATTTTGACGATGCAAGGTCATTGGAGAGCCATCGATCGCCCATGTATCTAATACTGTTAGCGCCTTGAGGACATGACTCGTAATCAAGAGTGTTATACATCACAAGACCATTGACATCCAAGATAAATGTTGTTTGAGAGGTATATGTATTTGTCCCCGAGGGGGCGAAATCAGACCAGTCTGACCAAGGCTATGTTTATTGTTAGCTTTATTTGACTAGCTGACCATGATGCATCATGTCCGACGGGACAAGAGACTGTGGCTGACCCCTGATAGACTGGTGGCAGTTGAATATCGATTGTCATTTGCGTCTGCAGTGTTGTTTAGTGGCGTAGACTGAGACCGAGGAGTGATACGTACTCCACCCTGCTCGGAGTTAGCTACGTCGCGAGTGCTCATAGAAATAATGGTGAGAAATACCTGTGAGCTGACTGGCAAACATAAAGTAGACATCTCCTGACTTGTGGATCGCGGGCGACTCGTAGTCAGCCGTGAAGGTATAAACGTTGGACTCGACAGTAAGGTAATTAGTCGATAGCTTGTCGATTCGGAGACCGTTTTCTCTCTGGATGACTTAGAGACTGCTGTGGGGATATTCGGTGCACATACATCTTCAGTCAATAGATACGCGGACCCGTCCGTGTCTGTGACTTCATAGTAAGCCAGTGTCATGAAACACAGATCGGAAATACAAACCCTTGAAGAGACCCATATCACGAGACTGGTAACCTAGAGGCCGAGAAGAGTTCCTAGAAGCCTTAGCACCCTCACTCGGGCAAAAGCACGATTGCTTACAAGTAGGTGTAGTCCCCGCATACTGATGACCCGACGGCAACCCCAGCTTTTGCCTCGCTGTAGTCGGAGCTATCAATGTGCATCCACATGACATACTGTTTGTTCTCCTCGTTGTAAATAACCTTTGGTCGTTCCACTACACGGTTTGGGCCCAGGTCACCGGATCCTTGAAGGGTGAGGAGCTCATTTTCGAAGGTCCAGTCAACGAGGTTCTGAAGTTGTTAGAGACATATCGGTGAGATGTGGATGGATTCATGCCTTGCTGGAGTAGCAGTTGATGGACTGAAACGATGAACCATTCAATTTGTTCTCCCCAATCATGTACCACACCCCATCAACTTGAATGATCCCTACAGTCAAGAGTTTGAGATACAATTAATACAATTCTCACATTAAGCCAAGTAGATGGCCGAAGCTTACCTGCGCCATGGGCTTGGATGTGTTGGTTAGTGCCCGCAGCCGTCCAGGTAGCACCAGGCACCTATTCCGAATAGGGTCAGCAAGATCTCGTCTTTATAAAAGATAGGAAAGCTGCTTACTATATCCAGGGACGCCAGGGCGTTTTGGACAAGGGCCAAGAAAGCAGTGGTCGCAAGAGTGGAATGCATGTTGTTGCAATTGGGGTTATTGCAAGGACGATCGATGCCCTATTTATATACCTCTACCGGGTCAAGGGTGTTGCCCCGCAACTGTAGGTCACAATATCTTATGTATGATTCTTTGTATGGATCTACAGGCACTCGGATCCTCATTCGACGCAGAGTCGCGAAGCCTTGTACCGTTCCAACGCAGCGTGATATCAACCTTCGGCCAAATACCGCACATAGACTGGGCCTGCTGATCTTCAGCATGTTGAAGATGCAGAAATGACTTTGTGACTATGGTAAATTCTCCATCAATCAAGGCCTCTACACCTGCGGGGAACTGAGTATTCTGCCGGGTTCTCCGCACTGCAATATCAACCGATCGTCGAGTACAGATTTACCCGAGACAGCGAGATGTGAGTTTATAACAGAACATCAAGCTCCCAGGATATTTGGTTGAACGTATGTTCTGACCGAAATGGCGAGAATATTACCCGCTCTCGTGCTTTCAGAAAGGCTCGTCTCGACAACAGCCAGCCATCGCAACAGTACCTTTACTAATCCAATTCTTCGCGGAGTCCACCCCATCCCAATTTGCATATTCGTCCCAGCATGGGATAAGACATATTCCTGTGCATCAAGTAGCCTCGGTACGTTTCCAGAGATCCCAATCCATGCATCTAGAGAGCCGCGGAACTGGAAGCCTCGGAAATGCCAACTCGGGACCAGAAATGTTGCCGGAACTGGCCACTACGAACAAAACAACAAGTGGCATATGTATATGGTCACCGTGGTGCTATCGACGAACATTAACGGAGCGTATGAGCCTGCCCCGCACAATCCATTCCTACAAAGCGGACACCACGGCGTTCTCAAACAGTGGGCCACGCTGATCTGTTTCAGGATGCTGGCGGGAACTAGTGGGTTGCCGCGCTGTCAACGGGCTCCGGGCCGGATGTCAAAATTACCCGATGGGCAGGGAGACGGCCCTGACGCCGGTTGCTTGGGATGCAGGAGACGGGCCCATCTTTCGGAGGAAGCGGGACTGAGACCGGATGGTACTTTTGCTCCAAACACGGCGTTGCCGATGCATTGGATCCATTGGCACTGCTAACATCCGATACCTGTCTTGTCTCCTCGCCGAGATACGCGAATTCCCTTCTCCTTCGGTCATCGTTGTTGAATCTGACTTCGTTCGGTGGATCCTCTACGGTTGGGAGCAGTGAATCAGCATACCGGATGAGGGGAAATCAGATTGTTGATCCCGTGATTGATAGAGGTGTCACCACGCATTGCTGTCCAGATATTACCTTATTCGAGACCCTGGACACGCGATACGCTGGTACGCTAGGGACAACAGGGAAAGGCACCAGGATTGTAGGGCATTTGAAAAAACAAAAACGCAAACACAAGGAAAAAGTGAGTTGCATCCAATTTTAAGAAAGAAAGAGTCTAACAGTACGTCTCCTTTATATCTAACTCGCCCGTGGCCTCAAGCGCATCGCCCAATGAATATTGGATCCTCGGGTGGGAACGAGATGAATCCTTGACGATGATTCTTATCGGAACTGTCCTTGTCAGAGTCCCTGACAAACCGGCGCCCCGCAGCTGGTCAAGATTATCTCCTCGGATGCCCGACAAAACTGAGATCAAACCGAATCCCTTTCCGATGGGGGTTTTGTAGCAGAAGCAGATTGAAAGCAGCATCACCGTGCAGAGGACAGGGTGGATGCATAGCGTGAGGTACATACCCCAATCCGCTTTGAGGGTTAACCGTGTTGAACGGATAGTTTCGCTAGCTGGGGGATAGTACATTTCGGGATACACTTTGTTTGTCGGATTCATGTAGATGATGCGAGCCCAGAACATGCTTGCAACGGAGGTTGTCAATGATGGGAGCAGCCACGGCGACTGGCTTTGGGATCGTGCTGGGGAGTGCCGAATCAACCATGTCGCCAAAACAGGCAGCGTGTCGGCGTAATACGGCGTGGTGCTGTTGAACACGACTTGCTTTATCCTTTCTCCAGTACAGTGGCCACTGGTCAGTTGGATGCTACTGCGGGTCACTGTCCAATGCGCCTGACATTTTTCTCGCTGGATGTCGAACTTGGGGGCGTTCTTTCTGAAAGCGAGACTGGTGGGTTCAGTTGTGTTGCTGTAGATGTTCAGCCCGTACGCATTTCCCTCGAAGAAGCCAATCAGACAAAACGGGTCCGGGTTCTCGCTATGCAAGTTGTCCAAGCCATTAATCATCCCCATCTGATAGCCATTGTAGAGGGAGATCGTCGACAGACCGGTTGGATTATAGGAGTGGTTGAAAGAAGTGGTCCAAAAGGCGTCATTGTCTTTATAGGACGATGTCGATGAATTATATCGGGCGACTGTTCCGCCCACAGCTGCTGACATGGTCCAAAACTCACCGTCGGTCAGGTTCTGCTGGATAGAAGAGAGAAAATCTGGCGAAGGTAAGTCGAGCAACGCCGTGGACGTGTTGTCCAGGATGACGGTGTTAAATCCGTACACGGCTGGGAACTGTGGAATCGAACGAGGGCTCGATGATGCTGCTATGTACGGAACGCTTGCATTGATCATGTAATAGATCGAATTGTTCATCACGTTCAATGTGCCCAGAGGAAGCGGCACGAGGCCGTAGAACCGTGGAAAGTTGCTATGGATCTCTATCGTGCTGCTTCCTCCGATGAGCTTCTTGTATGCTGCACTGAGTCCCAGAGGGAGGAGAGTGAGGATGAAGAAGCATGCACGCCAGCGTACGTCTGCTTTATCCAGAAACACGCTCTTCTTGATAATGGCCTCGTAGTTCTGCAGCGTCGGGCTCTTTCGTCGGGTCTCGAGAATAAGGAAGAATGTCGGCGCCAGAATGCCGGTACATTCATTCATCAGACTTAGCAACAATCCGACGACGACCAGCTGGTTAGTCAACCCCAGATTCCAAGACAGGCTCCACGTGGGTCCGATCGTAGGTTGGATAGCAAGGATCGAAACCATGAAGCATATCACGCAGCCCAACAGAGCGAGTACATGACTCTGGTCACAGTACCATCGCCTTTCTGGCACTCCAAGCGACTTGGACGTTCCTGATGGGACCTGAGGGTACATCATGGAGTCAACAATTGTACTGGTGCAACGTTCAGGGTTAGAGATGATGGAAACTCGAAAGCTTTCACCACTCAACCCTCCAGTTTATATCACTGTCGCCCTCCAGCGCCATGTATCCTTTGATGCATGTAAGAGACGGGGCAACCCAGAGGTTTCGGTTTCTCAGCCTCGTTTTCAGCTGCCTGATGGCCGCATGATGATCGATTTCTCCCAATTAGGATATGTGTGACTCTGAGTAGTACAGGCTTGCTTTTTGTGTGAACGGGTGATTGGACTTTGTGGTAAGGCTGGCGCAAACCCCCCTCTTAGATGCGCTATTCTGTTCCCTGCAAAGGAGCAAACAGTTCCGCTATTCATATACATGCAGTAAAACCTGGTTATAACGAATCATTCTTTGCAAGGGTTTCAATTCGTTAACCAAGGTATTCGGTATATCCAGGACCCCCCAAATTCCTCACCAAAAACCCAGGAATATCGCTGACGCCTATTTTCCACTCCAGCCCTCTGCAAATCGCTCTCAGCTTGCCGTAGCCGCTTAAGATAAGCAAGGTCAAATGATTTCTGCTGCTAATAGTAGGTCATGAGCCATTGGATGTGGTATAGGGCCTAATCTAATAGCCAGAAACCTGCCCTCCGAGCCCAACATCATTTAAGCCTTATCTTTCTAATATAGCGCTTCAAAAGTGGTTTCAAGAAACATACAATCAGCTAATCACTCCTTCTTCAATATCACGGATCCTCTCTCCTCCCTACGCATTCCTCGATTCCCTGCGTAGTAGTAAAACCGAGATCTGGAGTAAAAAATAGAGGCTGTGAAGAGAAGAGAGCTTTCATGGATAAGAAGAGAGTTGGGAAGACCAAGAATTATTATGAGACATGCTGGCAGGAAGAGGGCAGGAAAAGATATAGTTCGTATGATGGAACTTGGGGCTGGAGTATTTATGGAATCATAGCAAACAAGGTGGTCACGAGGGAGCCAAAATTGGCTTCCCTCAGGAAGAGACTAAGTTTAAAAAGGAAAACGAAATTAGTTATCAATTTTTCTAGAATAATTGTAAGAAAATAATAAAATAACAAGTTGTATAGCTTTAAGGGAGGTAGAATATAGAAGAGGGATTCTATCGGTCTGGGTTATGGTTCATGACACTAGTACGTTTCAATTGATCACAAGACCGATCTTAGCTTCCAAATTCTATCTAGTGGTACCTGGATTCTCCTTTGTTTAGATCCCTATCCGAGAATAGACTCTGTTCTAGATCGGCTATGCCACATGGATCTTAAAACCACGCATACATTATCAGCATTGAAGAACCGAAGAAGTATTTGAATGCAATTGCCTCGGTGGTCATAGATTTCTCGAGAAGGAGAGAGGATTCGCTCAAACGATTCTTGGATGTCTATAGAACTTTCGATCCGCATTAATAATATTTCATTTCTACTGTATTACTGCACGAATGACAACCCCTATCCATCGAGGAGACGATATTCATTAGCTGTACAGATATGTCAGGGCGAACCCGATCGAATCTATGCGATGGTCACAAGACTCGGACTGATATCAATATGACTGCACTGGGTCAATCTTGACCTGATTCAGTCGTTATGAGCCCTGGTGGCGCTGCACCGCGGCACCACTATGTGGAAATTATTAGGGAATAATGCACTGCATTGGGGCACTATTGCGGACTAATTATAGCACCGATGACGGTCTAGATCCACAGGGATGGCGGCTACCGCCTGCCAGATGGGGCAGGCAACCGTGGTACTCCATCAGGAAAAAGCAGGTTTTCCGGGGTAGCTTAGAAATCGGCGGTCGACACAAAGACGCGGCGAGGGGGGCGCACCTGCATTGGGAAACCTTCCAGATGCGCTAAAGCCGGCCAGAAAAAAGAAAAGGGGCCGCAGAGTTTTTTCTCGAATGAAAAACTGAGTTTCCGGGGATTTTAAGCTCCCGCGTGATGTAATAGAGTTTGCCTGCACATTTTTCTGCGGATCAGCCGACTAAGCAGACGGAAGCGGCGGTGACGCTCCCTGATAAGCTGTTGTTCTCCATCCGGTCTCGCCACAACAAACTCTTCTTAACTCACTCTCTCACTCGCCTTCCCTCTCCTTCCTCTCCTCTCCTCCTATCTCCTTTCTCTCGAACTCGCCATTGTCCTTCTCTCAATTCATCACATACAATGGCTCCCCTCAAGCTCAACAGCCGAAACCTCGCCCAGATCTTCGCCGCTGGCAAGGACCGCGTCAAGGTCCCGACCTACCAACGCGGTAGCGCGGTGAAGGAGGGAATCGTCCATGTCGGTGTCGGAGGCTTCCATCGCGCCCATCTGGCCGTCTACGTCGACCAATTGATGCAGAATCATGGCGTGAACGACTACGCCATCTGCGGTGTGGGCTTGCAGCCCTTCGACGCCGCCATGCGCGACGCCCTGCGCTCTCAGGATCATCTGTACACCGTCATTGAGCGGTCGGCCAAGGGAAGCTTTGCCCATGTGGTCGGCAGCATCAACTCCTACCTCTTCGCCCCGGACAACCGCGAGGCCGTGATTGCCAAGATGGCGCACCCAGATACCCACATTGTGTCGCTGACCATCACCGAGAGCGGCTACTACTACAATGAAAACACCCACGAGCTCCAAGCGGAGCACCCCGACATCCAGTTCGATCTCGACCCCGCCAACGAGAAGACCCCCCGTACCACCTTCGGTTTCCTCTATGCTGCCCTGGCCCGGCGCCACCAGCAGGGGCTCCGGCCTTTCACTGTCCTGTCCTGCGACAACATGCAGAAGAACGGCTCCATCACCCGTCACATGCTCGAGTCCTTTGCACGCCTACGCAACCCTGAGCTTGCCAAGTGGATTGCCGAGCAGGGTGCCTTCCCCAACGCCATGGTCGACCGTATCACACCGCAGACATCCCCCACGGACAAGAAGGCACTCGCAGAAACTATCGGGATCGAAGACTCCTGGCCGGTAGTCACGGAGCCTTTCATGCAGTGGGTGCTTGAGGATCAGTTCTCCGACGGCCGTCCGCCTTTTGAAAAGGCCGGCGCCCAGGTGGTCAAGAACGTCCACGACGTGGAGCAGTTCGAGAAGCACAAGCTGCGCCTGCTGAACGGCAGCCACTCGGCCATCGGCTACGCCGGTCAGATGGCCGGGTTTGAATACGTCCACGAGGTCATGGAGCACCCGCTGTACAACCGGTTTGTATGGCAGATGATGCAGGAGGAGGTGAAGCCGCTCTTGCCCGAGATTCCGGGCGTCGACATTGACGAGTACTGCAAGACGCTCATGGAGCGCTTCTCCAACCCCACGATCATGGACCAGCTGCCGCGCATCTGTTTGAACGCGTCCGGCAAGATCCCGCAGTTCATCATGCCGTCCATTGCCGAGGCGATCTGGGTGACGGGCCCCTTCCGGCGTCTGTGCTTCGTCGCGGCCGCATGGTTCCGCTACCTGAACGGCATTGACGACAGCGGCAAGACGTTCAACGTGGACGATCCGATGCGCGAGGAGCTCCAGGCGAAGGCGCGTGCGGGTGGCACCAACCCAGCGGAGCTGCTCAACGTCAAGAGCCTGTTCGGAGATGACCTGCGCAGCGACAAGCGCTTCCTCCAGGAGATTACGACAGCGATGGAAGCCATTGCCCGGGATGGCATCATGAAGACGATGCCCAAGTACGTTGATTGATTGATCGGCGATAAGAAGGTACATTTGCGTCTGCGACCGATGTTTGGAGTCTTTTTGTATAGGGTCATTTGGATGTGATTTGGAAGCGAACGACGGCATAGAATTAGACGATAGACAAAACGGCAGTTCTTGTGTTGTTGGATTGATAATATGGTTGATTTGGGGCCTGGCACGGCCGGTAATTTGGGATAGGATTATGGTTAGTTTCGGTTTCTACCGCTGGCATTCAATACATGATGGTTATGATTATCAGTATTATGTAAATGAAGGATCTATCTAGACGCTTGAAGTGAATGTCTGCTACATAGGAGATGTCTACTACTATAGACTTAAATTCAGAGATGGCTTATTCCAGAGCCTCAGGCTCCTGAATTGCTTCTTTGGGCCTAGCGTCTCCCTGCCTTGATATGTAGACCTCAGGACCTCATCCACAACTCAACTTGACAATCCTCCTTGATCAGTCCCTTGGTAGCTTCTATATGCTGTCCGTTACACGCATATCAGTGATTTTTTGTGAACGAGATCAAGTCACCAACTCAGCAAGCACTACAACGCCATTATTTGTTGCGCCAGGAACTAATCCAAGCGATCGCTATAGTCCACACTACTATGCCCAGTCCTTGTGGTATATTTGTTCTCTTCCAAAAGAGGAAAGGCAGTGTCCACAAGCTCCTGAAGGATAACGGTATCTGGATATCGTTGGATTCCTGCAACAACCTGGATCGTCGAACCCGTCTGTCAGCTTTCGAACTCCATCATTTCCAACGGAAATGTCCCTGGTGAGTGCGTGAATCCCTCCAGTAAGATAGATAGACCCTTCGCAAACACGAACAGGGTCTTGGACCCTGGATATTTCGATCGACGATCTGCAACCAGCGTTCATACGCTAACTGCACTAGGGTGTCGATTCGTCCCGTGTCTCAACCGGCCCCATGCGAGTGCATAAACAAGACCCTGAAGCTATCCTCTATTGTCTAACGGTCAGAATCTCCGTCGTCAGATTGGCCATACTAGGCAGGGTTCAAGACCCTGGCTCCATCTCAAGAACGAACTTCGTCGCACTAAACCGGGTTTCCACCATGATTAGGCTGATATTGGACAAGACCACACAATCTACGCTTGAGAGTCCTAATTTTGCAGTCCGATATAAGACAGCAATTGACCACCATGGCTGGATTTTCGCATCCGAACCACCCACAAAATGCGCTCCCTCAGCTATGCCGTTGTAGCTCTCGCTGCTGTGCAATCCGCCCTGGCAGCCAAGGATAGCTGGGACGTGCTGGCTGCAGAGGCTCTCCATAACCAGGTTGCCCACTACCACACCACAGCGATGAACAGCACATGCACACCGCAGACGGCGTCCGTTCGCAGAGAATGGTCCGATACCCATTGACTACCACCGCACCCCCTGATGCTAACAGTCATCCACTAGGGGCTCCCTCTCCAAGCCCGAGCGCAGAGAATATATCGACGCCGTGCTCTGTCTCGCGTCCCGACCCTCCCAGTCCGATCCTGCCATCGTGCCAGGCGCACGCAATCGTTACGATGACTTTGTTGCCGTCCACATTAACCAGACCCACTTCATCCACGGGACTGTACGTTCCCCTCTACTCAGCCCGGGCAAGCTCTAAGAAGACATAGGGAAACTTCCTAACATGGCACCGTTACTTTACCTGGGCATACGAGCAGGCCCTGCGTGATGAGTGCGGCTACGCCGGCGACCTGCCGTACTGGGCGTGGAATAAATACGCGGCCGACCCGCTCCATTCGCCGGTCTTCGACGGCTCGCCGTACAGCATGTCCGGGGACGGGACGTACATCCCTCACAACGGCACCGAAGCGGCGCCGGGTTTTGTCATTGCTGCGGGGCACGGTGGGGGGTGCGTCGAGATGGGGCCTTTCAAGAAGTGAGTGATCACCCATCTCTACCTGTGGTGGTCGGATATTTTGTAACCAGCCTAGTTGGACCGTGAACCTCGGCCCGGTCAATCCGACGCTGCAGGTCCCCGGGGTCGCGGCGCAGAACGGCTCCGGGCTGGAGTATAACCCGCGGTGTCTGCGACGCGATATTTCCGCCGACGCTGCGCGCTGGACCGCGACGCCGTATGTGCTCGATCTGATCGTGAACAAGACGACCATCACAACGTTCCAAGGCGACCTCCAGGGCGACTTTCCCAAGGGGTTATTCGGCGTCCACGCTGGGGGTCACTTTACCATTGGAGGAGACCCGGGTGGAGTGCGTTCTTTCTCTTTGCCCATTTTCAGAGACACAGCTAACGGGTGCAAAGGACTTCTTCGCCTCGCCAGGTGACCCGGTGTTTTTCCTGCACCATGCTGCCATCGACCGGCTGTACTGGACGTGGCAGAACCAGGCTCCGGCGTCGCGCAAGTACGTTGTTGACGGGCCGACCGTTATGGGCGATCTGTCATCCCGGAACACGACGTTGGACGATGTGGTGGATATTACTTTGGGGAAGCTGGCGAAGCCGAAGATGATTCGCGAGCTGGTGGATACGTTGTCTGGGCCGTTTTGTTATGTCTACGCTTAGGGTATGGATGCCTGGGCTATAGCGATGGACATGCGGTGGTAGACTTCGCTATCCCTGAGTGCTATATTTGAAGATGTTTGGATAGAAGAGAGTCGGCTGCATGGTCATCTTTAACGTGGAAGCGGAAGCGGAAGCGGGTGAGCGTCAACTAGAATAAGGAACAGTGGGAATCGACCCATGGAAAGGTTCCCAGTCAACCATGGTCATTCACCTTCTACAGTTTCCAGGACCATTCGTCCAGATTGCCTTCTCTGGGATCTCATGTTCTAAACCATAATTCTATTGCACATCGATTCACCAGGAATCTATATAACCACCTATACGACAGATAACCTAAGAATTATCCGCACACGACCAAGCCGCCGACCCACCCGTCTTCTTATAACTATCAATAATCGTAACAATCGAGCCATACGTCCCCCCAATCATGAGGAACGTCCCCGAAAGCACGACAAACGCACACCAGGCCACCATGGCCATCCACCACAGCGACTTGCGCGCCTTGCCCGAGCTCCAGTTGTCGTACAGCCACATGCCGGCCATGGGCTGGAAGCACATGGGGGTGCCGAGGAGGGCGCCGACGAGCGAGACGAGGTCGCTGAAGACGGGGATGGCGCTGGCGATGATGTAGGCGACGAGGGCGATGCCGAAGGTGCAGCCGATCCAGACGGCCCAGTGCGTGAGGGTGTTGGCGGTGAGGTGCCTGGAGCCCTGGAGGATGCGGACGAAGATGTATTTGGCTGAGATCTGTTGCGGTTGTCAGTGCCGAGGGACTTGTGGAAGGGGTTGGTGAGGGGGAGCTTACGTGGATGAAGAGCAGGGTGCTCACGAGCAAACCGGGCAGGGCAAAGGCGTAGCTGACGATTTTGAGGGTCGGGCCGGCGGAGCCCAGGGCAGGCGAGGAGACGTACGACCCGCAGAAGTAGTAGACGACGACGCCGATGACGATGTAGAAGGCGGTGACGACGGACTGGCAGAGCACGAGGGCGCGGCCGTAGTGGGCGGGGTCGCGCATTTCGGCGGCGATGGAGAAGAAGGCCGGGGTGCCGGCGTAGGCGAAGACGATGGTGGTGAGGGCGGTGATGGCGCTGTTGAAGTCGGGGCTGCCGACGATCTTGTAGTCGGAGACCCAGACGCCGTCTTGCGGGGCGGCGGAGGGGCGGTCTTGGACGCCGACGCCGATGGTCACGATCATGACTGGGGTTGTTAGATGGTTCTATCGAGGTATACGGTCTGTGGGGACGCACTAGCGGTGAGAATGCAGACCAGACCGACCCAGGCCAGCCAGGAGATGCGGCCGAGGGTCTGGATGCTCGACAGGATGAAGGTGACGATCATGGCGACGGCCACATAGACGGCGGTGCAGGTGGCATGGGAGGAGACGGCGTTGAGGGCGATTGAGATGCCCAGCATGCCGGAGCCGGCGACAAACGTCCACCCTGGGGACCTTAGTCAGTGATGTGTACGGAGTATAGAGCGGTGCACGGCGGGACACTCACAAAGGAGGAATGCAGCGCCGAGGACAATCCTGCCGGTACGGCCGAACAGCAGCGCACCCACGTCGTCGATGCCGTAGACGTCCCGATGGCGCAGCTTGAAGATGCCGATGATATAGTCGGACCAGGTGGTGATGCCGCCAATGACAATGAGACAGATGACGCCGGGGACGATCCCGAGGGCATCAAAGGCAACGGGAATGGAGAGCACGCCGAGACCGATTTGCGTCTTCATCATGAGCACGGAAGTTCCCAGCCAGCCGACCTGGACGCTGTCAGTATCCTCATTCTTCTCACTCCCAGCCACACCAAATGCGTACATTGCGATAGTTGGGGCCCTCGCCCGTTACTTCACCCCAGACGGCATCCTCAGTGACCTGGCCCACCCTGAGATCGGAGGGGGTGGGAGAGAGAGAGTCGTCTTGCTTCTTTTCGGCCATTGTGAGACATGTAGTGTGCTGTACTGTGCCAGGTGGAGGGATACACGGCACACGGATGCGGCGCCGAGTACTTATAAAGGCAGGCTTACCGGTTAGCCCCGGGCATCAGACCGGACCGGCTGGTCCTGGTGCAGAATTAGGTTCCCTCAGAGTTCTTGGGGCGTCCAGGTTCAGGGGTAACTAATCAGGTCGTTGGTTTATCTCGTCTTGCGCGGCGGGAGATAAGCCTTGGGCGGCCAGATAAGCCTTGCGGTCCGGTTGCCACCATCTCGGCGGGATTCCGTCTAGTCCGGAGTATAGAGTACCCAGCTCTTATCTTTTCTCTTCGTTTATGTACACTCTATCCCAGTATACCATCTATAACTACTCTTGTAGTTCCTATGATGTTGCTAATCCCCAGATCAGCAGCCGTCCATGCGACTAGAATCCGCCCCCGCAATCGGACCACCTTTTGGCCACGCTGGAACCACTTTTTAGCGTACCGTGTACCGCCCACGGCTATATTTTGTACGTAATTCCCTCAATCCTCGGTTATTGCCTGCGCTTCTATACGGGATCATTGGCTGACTGCGGTACTCGGTTCCACCGCATACGACCGTCATCCTTTGCCCCGTTGTCCCGTGTCCTTGTATCCCCAGACTCCACGTCTCGTCCAGTCTAGGTCGTCTATGGCATGGTGGGTGTTGATCAAGGGTTTGGCTGAACTTCGCCACCGGGGGAGGTCTCAGCCAGTCTTCCAGAAGAATACCCACCCGGGACTCTGCTTATCGGCAGCGGGTCATCTTAATTGCGCAGCCTGTCGACGGCCTTCTTCCGAATCAAACTTTTCAATTCCACTTTTCAAGCCCACGATCCGCTGACAGCGAGATAAATGAGTTGCTGACTTTGATAGAGTCCTCATTAGACTATCCGGTTGTTACCCGGCTGTGGACTAGAGACATCTCATCCTACCATTCCTACAGGATTCTTGTTTGACCGGAAAGGGTGACACAGGGAGAACCGGACCAGGTTGAAACGCGATCGTCGCAATCCACTCCACACACAAGACGACAGACGACCGAATGCCCCGGGAGGGTATATTGGCTGCAGATTAATTCCTTGGCTTGGGGGGAGTGAAGTGGCGGAAGAGGTTAGAAGCCTTCTATTATATCCCTCAACCACGACGGCAGCCTATTGTAGGGCATGTTTTGAAAAAGCAGACCCTGTATCCCCTTCTGTTCACCAAAGACAAGCCACGTCAATTTTCCCTTCATAAGTGCGGTCATTATTGTTCTTAGCGTCTATGAACTGTGTCTTGGACTTCCGCCTACATTAATTAGTCCTATCTAAGCTGCTACTCCACGCCGCCTAACGTAGCAGTGATTAGCCCTAATTGCCTCTCTCCATGCGCTGTGAGGTAATTAACCACCGAGGCGTCTCCACTGGCCGCAGCAAGCTTGTCACACGTTCTTCGCACAGATTACTTCAAAAGCCTCCTTATTGGCATTACCTTATTGCTTTACCCAACGATAGAACTCCAGGTGCAAGGGGAGATTTTAGTTTATCTGTGGAGACTCTAACAATCGCCGTACCCATTGCAACAGATATTCACCATATTTAGGTTCCAGTCGCCTAGCTTCCTTGCCCCAGATACAGGCCGTCTAGCGATACTCAAACACGAACAGGGACGATAAATATGGATATATATACCCTCTTTCGATCCGAGATCTGTCACAGGAGAGTTATATCAGCTCAGAAAAAAACCTATCGAAGATGCTCTATAGCCTCAGGGAGATGTACACCAAGCACAAAAACCTCATCTGGCCTCTGCCGCCCTTCAATTCATAGACACCTGGGCCATGCTACTAGAATTCTCACGAATCAACGCTGCCATCTTGCACAAAGTAGGATTGGCCTGTAGTTCGTGAAGGAAAACCGTGGCGTCGAAAGCAAGCTGGATCTGCTGGACGAGATACGCTCCCTGAAACTCACTGCGAATGAATTCAAAAAAATTGTCTCCGCCGGTGAATTTCACGGACGGCATAGCAAGGACTCCAGCCCAGACGTGGGCAAGCTTCTGCTCGGTTGTGGCAGCACACTCTTTGCCATTTCCCTGTATGTAAGGTTCCCACTCGGCGAGATATTTCCGAGTCAGCTCTGCGCGATTGACCTTGAAGTGCCGATTGAGGGGGAAGCGATCAATGATTCGGATGTGTGGCATAGCCTCCGGGTATGGCAGATGTGGCGACAGCGCGCTCTCAATCCCTTCCAGAACGTCGTCTAAACCCTCATGCGGGATGACATATGCAACCAGTATCTTGCCCATTTCTTTGATGGGAGAGTCGACTGCAAGTGCGACGGCATCCGCGAATCTACCGGTCCGCATGAGTGCGGCTTTCACCGCCGCTAATTCAATCCGCATCGTGAAAATCGTAACCTGATGGTCCTGCCGGCCAAGGTAGTAAACCAGCCCCGACAACGGGTCCCGTCGAACCAGGTCTCCCGTCCTATAAAAACGAGTGCGTTCATCCGAGCCCGGACGGATCTGGATGTCAGTAAACGAAGTCACGTTCTTCTCGCTGTTGAGGTACCCGCGAGATACCCCGGGCCCACCTATAAGGAGTTCTCCCACGTTGCCGTCGGAGACAGGTCGCATTGCATCGTCGACGATACAAGCAATCGTATCTCCGGTCGGGGTTCCAATGCTCACCGGCTCAGAGTGAGTGTCCTTTATGGACAGTTCGTGTGTAAAAGACCAACAGCATGTCTCAGTCGGGCCATAGGCATTGATTAATCGGCTTGGAGGGCCGCCGCTTTCGAGCAATCTCGCAACGGCCTTGGGGCTAGCAGCATCACCGCCGAAAAGAACCATCCGCAATGTCGAAAAAGCCTTTGGTCTGGTGATAGAGACCAGATTGAGCAAGGCAGTCACGATGATCATGACGGTGACCCCCTGCTTACGGAGGGCTGCTTCGAGGGTGCGCCCGTCGAAAGCATCCGCGTAGGGGAGAATAGCGATCCGCGCCCCCGCCATCAGCGGCGCCCAGATTTCCACGAGGGTATAGTCGAATGTGGTAGGGATATAGTGTGCCATGACGTCTGAGCTCTCCAGCGGGCTGGTGGGGACGTGGTGGATGATGTGGAGGAGGGAGAGCGCGGAGATCTGCACCCCTTTCGGCTCTCCCGTCGTGCCTGAGGTGAACAATATGTGGGTTCGGTGGTGGAGAGTGGTGGTGACTGGGATGGTGTCGCTCTGTCCATCCAATTGTGCTGAGGATGCGCCTGGACTCAGGTCACTCAGCAAGATGCAGGTAAACATCGGCAGGCGGGTCCTGTTTGGTGCGTCGACGATCACATATCTCGCCCCGACACCAGTCAGCTTGCATCTGATCTTCTCATCGCTTTCATCTGGATGGACAGGAACTATGGTCCCGCCAGCGTACACCACTGCTAACTGGGTGATAACGTTCCATGATCCAGGGCTGACCAAGACTCCCGTCGGTTCCTCCAAGGAGTATTCCTTCCTGCGTAATTGGACGGCCAGGGAGACTGCTCTAGTGTGAAGTTCCTCAAAAGTGATGATCGAGTCGATGTCGATAATAGCCGGAGACTTTGGCTGTCGACGGACGTTGTTGATGAATAGTTGCGCGATAGAGGCGTAGGCCTCAACACGCTGGTGGTAGAGGGAGTTAGGAGAGACGTTCCTCAAAAGACTCGTTTCCGATACCTCCTGAAGATCGTCGTGCTGAAGTTGGTGTTCGCCATTAAGGCTACACTGCGTGCTATTATCTGCCATCGTGCACTCAGTACTTGTCATATACGTCTTCTCTGCGGCTGCAATGATGAGGTGTACAGTCAATCTGCAGGTGTCCAAGATACTGCTGATGTACTGGTAAATTAGGACTGTAGCAGGGTCTTAAATTCATATAAAATCTAGTTAAGACCCTATTTCGACCCTTTTTCTACTGAAACTTCCGACCACTTCCGAATGTGCGGTCTGCAGACGAGGCGCGAGGGCTGACCGCTATGCCTATTTTGCATGGACGGTGAAGCCATTGCACTCTGTACAAGACGGCCTATATTGACAACATGAAAGTCAAAGTGCCGTGATATATGGGGGTACTTCGATATTAAATGGCAGGTAAGGATACATTACACACCGCTATTTCTATGTCGTGCTGACTGCATGATAAAAATGGTGAACTGCAGCATGGTGTTGTCTACCTGTCCCGATAGACGCCTCGTGGCTTGTATGTTTTGCCATGCTTCCAATCATTGGACAGCAAGGATGATTTGCGAGTCATGCTGTAGCGAGCTGATACACTTAAGCTCCTTCTCGTTCGACCTGGCGGCAGGACAGGAATGCCATCTCACCTTGGTGTCTCTCTGCTTAGAGTCCGATTCCTTTCGGACCTCTCAGGGCAGATTCACATCATCGACGTATTTTGTAGGAACGCCCCCATGGTTCGACTCGGATAGGATTGGAGTGGAATGTCCACGTGTTGAAGTTGAAGTTTCCGACATAGTCTCATTAGCGTGTGAACTATTAATGTCTAAATCTTTTAGTGTTGTTGACGACCCAACTGTGCTGGATATTGCCCGAAAGCTGGATAAGGACCCTGAACAGTAATCACAAAAAGCATCATACCTTCCTGTACAGAAGGAACTGAGTCCTTATTGCATAAACTCTCATGTCTCTAGATGAAGAAGTACAACCAACTCTCCTCTGAATCACAATAGATTACAAGCCCGGGTGATATCTAAAGTGGAATAGAGCCTTGAAAATATGTCTGCGCCAAGGCCTCATGGTTCTCCGGCTAGCCCGCATGGGGATACAGCTAAACAGGTCTGGACCATAGGCTGGCCCACCGTTCAGTCTACTCTGTAGTCCCGGGAGTAATTGAGGAGCAGTTCACTGTTGTATCCCCGGTCCTTCCCCGACAGAAGTTTGTTTGTTGGTTGTCTCGGCTGTTTGCCACTTACGCCAGGGCTATGACATATATTTCACATCACCGGATTCCAACCTAGATATAAAGACACCAGCAGTGATTGATTACAGCTTTTCTTACCATCATCATTACCACTTATATTAGGAGCACAATGGCTGATTTACCCGAATTTTCTCGCAAAGAGCCGTCCACAGGTAAAGCCCCTCGCTATAGGCCTTGTAACTTTCACTGACGCCCACGGTATTGACAACAGGCACTCTTTTACAACAATCAAGGGAGAGGTCAGATAATATCAAAGAGAATCTTTCGAATCCATCTACCGAACCAACAGCCGGTGTTAGCAACGATCAGGGACGGGCTCCAGTACAGCAAGATCTAGGAAAAGGTAGTGTACAGCGTGCGCAAGTTGATGGAGGGGGCTCCGCGAGAACGTAAGTCCATCCCCTCTCCTTCAATTCTGGTTGGTCATATATATATACATGCTAACACTGTAATGGGTCTGTTCAGAGTGGATCATATCGGGAATTGGAGTGGTGTAAGTTAAGCCTGAACTTATCACCCTGTGCATAAAAGTAAATATACTACAATCGACGTGGAATGTAGTCTAGGAGAATAAGCAATGCAATTTTTTAAAGTATTAGAGAAGTGAATATAGTTATAATAGCACCTAACTATAGGCGAATATCAATAGGGCTGAACTATGTTTTGCGCACCTCCAGCGCTTGCTCCTCCCGTTCGAGCTGTGACTGGAATGTTAATTGCATGTTGAGTACGACATATTTCCCAGGATCCTCTGTTGTCTGTTATCAAAATAAACAGACGTGCAACGTCACGGACTTTTATAGTGAGGCGCTAGAGCAGAGTAGGTCCTGAGTATAGCAAGGTTGATTCTTAACAGTAGAGGATCGGATAAATGCACATTACAGAGTACAAGCATGCTACCATTGAGTGTAGCTAACTATGCCCGAGTTATAGTATCTGAAGCATCCCTTATCATCCGAATGGAGAGGTAATTGGGTTATCACCTGAGTCGTAAGGTGGCCCTGCTGCAGAAAAGCCTCCGCTAGATAACGCAGATTGAATCATGAAATAATCACGCCGTTCAAGCCTGACGTCTATTACCGAGGTGGCCGACGTGGTGGGACGTACGACCCCGTTCGCGTCAATGTTATGTGTTCAGAAACACGTCACATTGGATGTTCGCGTCGCCTCCTTCTCAATATCCAGCACTGGGAGATTGACGAAAGTACTACGAAATGGAAGTCCTCCAGGTACCAGAGGACGTGAATACGGTATATCCATTGCTTTCTGTGCTCCTGGAGAGAAGCTGTCCTAGCAAAACCTTCGCCCTCCAGTGATTCTGCTAATGGATACTGACGTCATGTCTCGCACACAACAAGAACCGCCAAAACCTATACCAACAACAGCAACCAAGGGCGACCTTGACTCAGACCTTCGACAATTCTTTTCTGAGAGACCGTCACTATGCTTGGGTGGAAGCGACCTGTTCAAGGAGAGACGACAACACTCCGAAATCTTTAGCTTGGCCGCGCATCCGCCGTCGAAGCGAGCCAGCATCGGGCACAGTGAATATACAGCAATCCAAGGACCCTACGGATCCATTCCACTACGCATCCTTTCTCCATCGAGGACCGACGGAAAAAGCACGAATGGACTATATCCAGCGCTGCTCTACGTCCATGGGGGGGGATACTCGGTCGGTTGCGCGGACGAGTTTGAGAACGGTTGCCGTGTCTTGGCAGAGAAAGCCGGGATGCAGGTGTACATTATAGACTATCGGCTCGCTCCGGAGTGAAAATACCCAACTCAACTCAACGAATGCGAGTGTGTCCTGCGGTGGCTGCGAGGCGAAGACGGCAAGGCACGCTCTGTCGACCCTAGTCGGATTTTCGCAGCCGGAGACAGTGCAGGCGGTAACATGATCGCCAGCCTCTCGCTCAGATTACTCGACGAAGGAAAATGCCCGTTTAATGGCTTGTTTCTTCTATACTCAGAGCCGGAACTTCCGTTTAATACCCCTGCCGCGGAGGAAAACAACTCCGGTCCCTACCTGCAATGTGCGTATTCTCCCATCGGAACTGGAAAAGAGGCCAGCCTAACAATGGAAGGTAATGGGATCCTCCGCTTCGCAGCAAACTACGTTCCGCTTGGGGTGCCCCTCACCTCGAGATACATCTCTCCTGGCCAGCAGCCCGTCGACTCGCTCCGCGGAATGCCCCCCGTGGCCGTGTACACCTGTGGGCTTGACTGCCTCGGGGACGTCGGGACTCGATTTGCGCAGTCTCTAAGAAATGCTGGAAACTGTGTCATTTGGCGACATTACGACGATCTCTGCCATGGGTTTCTGCAACTGGCTCCCTGGAGCGGAGCCGCTATGACTGCGCTTGAAGAGGTTGCCGAGGACATCTCGACATTAGCCGAATCAGAAGGGCCTAATTCAGAGGCAGATTGATACTTGTTGAAACGGCTGGAGCGTGTTGCAATATGAATTCCTACGATGTTAGGTAGATATGCGTATGGAGCTTACATCCGCCTCGATAATCCACAACAACCAGGCCAAGCCCTCTCGCCGCATGTTTCAAAACAGGAAGTGCGTGAGAGGATAAGAATACTTTGATACTCGGGATATATACTGCTAGACGATAAGTGGCCGCTTTTAGACTTCGAAAAACTTTCTGCTTTCACTAGCGGTGGGTTCGGCGTGAACAATTGAGCCTGCGGACCACTAGCCAGACCATGGGTTGGACAGATCTTCGCTTCAGTGCATTGGTATATTATATACGTTCAAAGCAGGACTATTTCTTATCCTCGGGCCCCAACGCTGTCTTCCCCGCCTGTTCCACATTCTCCCTCTTCTCCCGAGCTGATTTGGCTGGGTCATTGTACACGTATTCTGTCGTGGTGGACGGTTCCTCGCCTTCGTGCTTTTCGCTCGCGGGACCGCGTTGGCTTGAGATTGGAGACTGAACGGACTTCGTGTCTGGCGTATCATCATGACGCGACTCCTTGCCTCGCGACATGTTAATAGCCTGCGATTCTGGGTTGCTCGAGCGCGGATTTGTGACGTTGGACGATTGACCCGGGGCCGCCCCTTTAGTGGCAAGGTATCGCACGCCAGATCCTAGAGGTATTAGCGAGAGCCTCTATTAATTTAGGATGTGATTACCGTATGGGAAACGGGGCCTCAATTGCCTAAGGAGATAAGACATGGTGGATACTGTGGGTGATGCTATTCTTTTTTTGCTCGGATAATGTTGAAATGCTGTGTGTAGCGAGTCGTCTAGCACGTTCATATATGCGGCGATATGGTCGTTGGCTGGGTGATTTCATTCAGTCGTCACTGCCCCCATGCGAGCTACCCGCATTTCCGTGGATTGCCAGCGGCCCCCTCCTTGGTTCTTGTTTACGGAGTATAGGCTCTAAAACACTTAGGTATAGCAGGTGGATATGCACACTGCGACAAACATCACTTTGCCGTCGAGCTGATATTGTGGACCCTGGTCGGGCGAATTATGAGCTTCGTTGCCTTGCTAGCCACGGGCAGGAAGTGGTCTATAACGGGATCCATGAGATCGATGACGAATGGTGACGAGCATGTACCAACAGGTCTTTGACTACTAGATAGACTAGGAACATGATATATAGCCGTGCTACGCAAACCTGTACGCAATGATAAGGTTATTACTGGTAGATCCGCAGTCCGCTACATTGATGACAGAATAGTCCAGGGTGAACATAAAGGCTGCCATTCCTCTGAGCCATGTCCGACCAAACAAACAAAAATCACATTAGCAACAAGTATTCTACTCATCCTAAGATAATGTGGCTAGTTCAAACGAATTTGAAACGTTATGTTTAGCTAAAGCAGCTGTGGCACCCTGACGAAACCTGTCAAACCTGATATGGACCATATAGCGCCCCATGAGTGTGTTCGCACTTTTGGTGGCCTAGCGGTCATTTCGATTGACAAAATAAAACCCCCTATTCTATTTGACAGACTTGGAATCCGCCATCTATGGGGATGGTTTCTCGGTAATATGACGGCGTTAGTTCCATATCAGCAATGATATTCACAGGGACCAATAATCAGCCCCTTGATCTTGCGCGGCCAACATCCCAAGATACCATAGTGCCAGCAAAACGGTCAGCTGAGGTTGCTGAACCGTGCCACGAGTCGCAAATGGTATGGGCGCGGCAAGCTCGAGGTTGCCTTGGTAATCCAGCCGCCGAATTGCGACCAACTCACGGTCTGTGAGGATGAACCCATACCTGGTCTGGTGCTGCTTCATGTAGTAGTTCACCTGGGCCAGTACCTGCTTGTACCTGGTACGATTCGCTGTAGCATTGTCCGTACCAGCGCTAGTCCATTTCCAGGACGGTTTGTAATCCCCAGGCGCCCGATTGGGACTTGTACCCGATGCAACTGTGGGATCAAAGTAAGCGGTGTCGGGTGTGTACTGGTGGATTTTCTTTGCAAAACCTCCTGAGCCGTACACAATAGCCGTGGTCCCACCGTCTTGTCCAGTGGCAGCTAGGTGACCGAACCCAGCCCGAAGGGCGCGCCGAACCCTGGGGGTTATGTATTCGTTCAGCTTCTCCTTTAGAGCATCCTCAGTTGGCACTGGACGAGGAGGAGAAGCTGGAATTGGGTCTGCAGCTAGCTGGGTCTGGTTCAGAACAGTCCGGTAGTCCTGCATGATCGTGTTTAGGTTGAATGCTTGCCATACTGCGGTGCTGTGGATATCGCTGGCCCTGTAACATCTGTTCGTAGTGTTACGGCCCGGACGCGCTGGAGGGTTTGTGGGGATCGCAGGAGGTGCAGTCTGCAAGTACGACAGGAGAGATATTTGGTTAGCCATCTCGATCAAGCGGAAGTCTGATTCCTGTCCCAGCGGGTGTACTCTACATGACAGAATCTGAGCAAGCTACGACATATATACTCCTAAATATCACGCCTCCAATTCACTGTTCTTGAGTTTCCCTTCACTAGTGAAACCAACATGCGATCCAGCATTTCGCATGGTCCTACTTGTAGCTCCCCTTTGTTTTCTTGAGCACTCTGTCACCTGACCAAGCCCATAATCGTGGCGGTCTCGTCATAATTTCTCACATCCATCGAGGATCCTCAAACGCTCATCAGCATAAGAAAGATGCATTTTGAGAACGTCATGCCAACCGAGATACGCTTCGAGGACGAGCTCTATTCATCAGAGTATTCCCACCTCTTTCTTGTGATTGTTCGGGATGTCACCTGTGTCATGAAGGTGGTAAGTGAAATCCATCAGAAACCGGTATAACATGGCACCTTAGCTGACGCAACTAGCATCATGGAAGGGGTCCCCGAGAATTTTATGAGCCCGACGACCGAGAACTTGACATTCATGTTTGTGAGAGCTCAGCCTATCGCCGGTTGAAGAGTCATGGGCTATGTGACAAAGGACTTGTGCCCAAATACTTTGGCTCTATGAGAAAATTCGACCCCAGCCTCTGCGAGCCGCACTTGGATGCGTTCCTGGATGATGAATATCTGCCCAGCGCCATCTTCATCGAGTACATCCCGGGAATGGAAATGCTCGACATCGAGACCTGCACGGAACCTCGCTTCAATAATATTATCCAGGGCATCAAGGAAATACACAAGGCTCTAGTGGAGCATGGAGACCCCAAACCGAGGAACATTATGGTCTTCAAGGATGATCCAGAAAGAGTAGTGTGGATAGACTTCGACAGAGCCGATACATTCGATGAGGACAGAATCACCGAGAGACAAAAACAAAGACTCGATGAAGAAGAGCAGATGGTTTCTGAGTTGGTCGATTGCCTGGTGAGTGCTGCTTATAATTCCATTCTGTTCTACACTCCTGTTGCTCTTCGCACTAATCAAAAATAGCGAGCCGACTCTAAGAAGGGGAAACTGGACGAAGCGTACTTGTTCTACTGTTCTTGAGCTGGCCGTGATACAGGAAGGGCATTTGATGGCGTCATTGGACTAGAGGAATCATTGCAGGAGGAAAATCGGGTTGGCGTTATTTTTGAGCAAGAATGAATAGTTGGAATCTGAGAGACTCTATAGGGCTGATATTGCCGGCTGGATCGAGTAGGCGGTAGGAACAAGCATATCAGGTCCCTCCCCCGCCAGATCCACTATATCTTCATCTCTCACACACTCTCTCCTCTACCAACATCACAATGGCCACTATCCAGATCCTCGACGGCGGCCTAGGGACCTCCCTACAAGATCAGTATGGCGTGGAGTTCTCCAGCACCACCACCCCTCTCTGGTCCTCTCACCTCCTAGTCTCCGATCCCGGCACGCTGCAATCCTGCCAACACGATTTTGGCGTCGCCGGCGTGGACGTGCTCCTGACCGCCACCTACCAGGTGTCCATCGAGGGATTTGCGCGGACAAAAACCGCCGACTTCCCAAACGGCATCCCCAAGACCGCCATTGCCCCCTACCTGCAGACGGCCGTGACCGTCGCAGAGCAAGCCAAGGCCCGCGACAGCGCCAAGATCGCGCTGAGTCTGGGTCCGTACGGCGCGTGCATGATCCCCGGTCAGGAGTACAGCGGGGAGTACGATGCTGAGCATGACAGCGAGGAGGCGCTGTTCCGCTGGCATCTGGAGCGGCTGCGGCTGTTTCAGGACGCGGAGGGCGATCTGATCAGCCGCGTGCAGTATGTGGCGTTTGAGACGCTGCCACGGTTGGATGAGGTGCGCGCGGTGCGGAGGGCTATTCGTGCGGCCGGCATTGCTGTCCCGTTCTGGGTTTCGTGTGTCTTTCCGCGGGAGGATGATCTTCTACCGGATGGGAGTTCTATCGAACAGGTGGTTGATGCGGCTCTAGCGCCTATGAGTGATGGAGGGGTTCCCTGGGGGATTGGGGCGAATTGTACGAAGATTCATAAGCTACCCGGTTTGGTGGGCAAGCTGGGTGAATATGTCGCCAAGCGCGTTGCGTCGGGGCAGATCTCTACAGTTCCCAGTCTGGTCTTGTACCCTGATGGCACCAATGGGGAAGTGTACAACACGACGACGCAACAGTGGGAGAAGCCGGATGGACAGGAAAGTGCTGGGAGAGACACGGTATGGCATTTTTCCCCTCCGGATGGCAATATGCTGACCGTACAGCGTTCCTGGGAAACCCAACTCGCGCAGGTCGTCAAGGACGCTCGTGAAACAGGGCCCTTCAGCTCCTTTTTGGTGGGAGGGTGCTGCAAAGCATCGCATCACGACATCAAGAAACTTCGACAACAGTTCGCCACTGAATGAACTCCAGGCGTATGGGTAAAGCAATAGCTGCAAACTCTAATCGAATTATATCCAATATGGGTATCACCATCTAGTACATCTATATACAATGCCAGTCTCAGGCCAGCCAGTCTATCACTCTTCTCCACCAAGGACCCCCTCTGATCGTCTTTACGACCACTTCTCCCTCCTGGAGACGGCCAGACCACAAGTCGATTTCAGTCGAGCGAAGGAACTGGTCCAGAATCAGCAATAGCACATAAGAGGCAAACGCATGGATGCTCACCTTTGTACGTTTAAACAGCTTCCATCCAATGATGGGAACTATGAAAATGGGAATGCCGATGTACGAGGCAACAAAGTCCGAGGTATTCCAGTTGCCTTTCAAGAACACGGGGAATCCAGCGACGAGCGTGATAATGGTGGACCCGACGAATCCAACCCACGCCGTGTACGGCTGGAACGGTCCCTTCCAGGGAAGCGAGTCTCGACTGATGCCCTGCGCCTTGAGCGCAGAGTGGAAGCGAATGTAGCAAAACGACAGCGTGGCCCAGGCGATGAGCCCAGCAACAGTGCTAAGATTCAACAGCCAGCTGAATGCCTGTGCGGCACCACCGGAACCGAGACCTGTACATCCATGTTAGTCGTGCATTTGCATCAGACAAAAACGTCCAACTTACTCAGATATGCAAGTGGTCCAAAGAGCCACGAAGCGATGACAGCCACATACGGCACACCCTTCTTGTTGACCCGGCCGAAGATCTGAGGCAGCTGATGATCGGTCGTCATGGCTACGATCATGCGCGAGCCGACCCAGCAGTAGGAGTTGCCAGCGGACCAGGCGGAGATCAGGATAC
Organism: Aspergillus terreus NIH2624; assembly: GCF_000149615.1. NCBI lineage: Eukaryota > Fungi > Ascomycota > Eurotiomycetes > Eurotiales > Aspergillaceae > Aspergillus > Aspergillus terreus. Next base: position 590,540 of record NT_165925.1, read on the forward strand.
AAGCGTTCACAATCGACGGAAGGGCGTTGATGCCGGCTTCCCGGATCGCAATGACGAATGGCGAGCTGTTTGCGTTTCCGGAGCCAGAGACAAGATCCTTGTTCCTCGGGTCAACAATCAGGCCGATCAGGAATGCGCCGAGGATGTAGAAGAAGGCAATCCGGTAGGTCACCCGGCGCGCGGCCTTGGGAATCGCGTTGTGGGGGTCCATCGACTCGGCCGCCGTGATGACGACTGTCTCAACGCCGATGAAACTGAACGAGGCGTTGACGAAGGCGGAAAGAAACCCGAGAAAGTGGCCGGTGGTACCTGTGATACCGTTGTAGTTCGTCCAGGGCCCTGGATTATGCCAGTAGCGGAAACCGATGGTCTCGTGGTTCGGGCCCCCGCCGGCAGTGATGACAATCGACACAAAGACCAAGCCCACGAAGCAGAGCACTTTGATCGAGCCGGCGACGACCTCTGTTTCGCCGTAGAACCGCACATTCATCAGGTTGATAGCCAGGATCAGCACCAGCCCCACCGTGATGACCACCGCCGGCGTTATGTCCGTCCAGTAGGACACGATGACGGCTGCGGCAGACACCTCTGACGCGATGGCAATGGTGTAGCAGTAGCCGTACGAGATCGCCAGCGAAAAGCCAAAGGCCGGGTCAATGAAGCGAGTTGCCCAATGCGGGAATGAACCTGCTGTCGGCAACAACGTCGCCAACTCGCCGATGCTCTGCATCACACACCACAGGACCAAGCCCACGACACCATATGCGAGCAACAGGCCAGCCGGACCGGCCTTCGCATACGCAGCACCGGTTCCCACGAACAGACCGGTTCCAATACCACCACAGAACCCGATCATTCGCACCTGGTAGTTCCGCAGCCGCCGCTGCGTCCCTCCACGACCACCGACGTTGAGCTGCATCTCACCCTTGAGCGAGGGCGCATCCTCGCCGTCCCAGTTGGGCGCGGGCTTCTGCTGCTGGATAGCATCATCGGAGTCCAGCTGGGGCGCGGATTTCTCCTGCGCCGGAGACGTCGTGGCGACCATGCTGAGTCTGGAGCCTGGGGAGAATTCCACCGCAGGGCGTGCAAGTCCCGTGTAGGAAGGATGGTTTTATGTAAAAGTTTTCCCCGGGACTGACGGTCCCATGTCAGTCATGCGTGGCGGGGGGTGGAATTTTTCCCATGAAATTTTCCGACCTCTTGGATCGCGACATCGGGCCCAGGCCTCGCACCATGCTTATTTGATTCTAAGCTTCCGTCTGTTTTCTCCACCGCCACCAGACTTCGGAAATGCCCCGGGATGGCAAATGTCAGAAGGATTTGCTGACAGGGTCTGATGGAGCAGGGACTGGAGTTGGAGTTCTTCTATACCGATGCATACAGTATGTGTCCAGCCCATATGTGCAGATTGACGCTTTTTGCAGTTTTCATACATCGACATTGGCCTGCTCAGCGTGATTCTACTCGCCTCCGGCCAACGGAGCAGACTTTGCGGGTGGTGGGTCGCTCCATGGATCGATGACTGTTCCTGTTCTTGGCCCGGAGGCGAATCGCTGGGGAGAAAGCACGCAATGGTGACATGGCGTTTGTTGTGCGTCTACGTGAGATTACTCCGTACGGAGTAGGTGGATAGGATCTGAAAGCATTACAAATGGGTATTATGTAGGGCGAGCTGCTGTGATAGTCTTTTCTTAGGACATCTCATCATCCGAGTTGTGAAGTGGAAGTATATATATATGCTGGTTTCATGACTGCTGGAAGGTGTGTGGACCACAACATTAGTTTACCAGATTAGTTAGTGTTGGATAAACCATGCCAGGAGCTATTGTAGTTGGCATAAGTCACAAATATCCCCATACGACTCTGTACTCAATGCTAAAAGAGGAATGATTGAGTCTGGCTTGTCCTAGGTATCTATATTCCTGCCTCAGGCATGAGATGTGAAAGGCAAGACGTCACGTGCCATACCGACCATCGTCATCATCCCCTTCAACTTCCACCACCGTCATAAACATCTCCAACCTCAACATCTCTTCGCTTCAAGCCCTCCATACAACTCCCACGCCTATCATGACGGGAGAATATCTACAACAGCTACTAACGAACGACTAGCCTCCCTAGCCACCCAGATCCTTCTGTAGCACTCGACTCCCCTGATAGCACCCCGACGCGCTTTCTTGATGCCTAGATCCTCCCTTCGAGAGGAAACACCAATGTTACCTCTTCCAGGCGCGCCGTCTTCCTCGTGGGCTCAATTTCGACAGCGACTCGCTGCCACCTTCCATGGCGCTGACCCCCGGGTCTGCGTCGCCTTCTGGCTGTTTGGTAAGCGGCACATCGTATAGTTAGTCGGCGACCATCATCCAGGGCCCTCTCTAACTGGCTCCTCTCGGAAATGTGAATGTACAGGCCTCATAAACAATGTCCTCTACGTGATCATCCTCTCAGCCGCCTTAGACCTCGTCGGTCCGACCGTCCCCAAGGGCGTCGTCCTCCTCGCCGATGTGCTCCCCTCATTCGGCACGAAACTCGTCGCGCCGTATTTCATCCACATAGTCCCATACTCGGTGCGCGTTGTAATCTTCGTCCTTCTCTCCGCGATCGGCATGCTCCTCGTCGCACTGAGCCCCGGTTACGCCGACGGTGGCACGATCTCGACCAAGATTGCCGGCATCATCCTGGCCAGTCTGTCCAGCGGGGCCGGGGAATTGAGCTTCCTCGGTTTGACACATTTCTACGGGCCGTTTAGCTTGGCTGCGTGGGGGAGCGGCACCGGCGCGGCTGGGTTGGTTGGTGCTGGAGCGTATGCGTTGGCTACGACGTCCCTTGGACTGGGGGTGAGGAACACCCTGTTGGCGTCGGCGTGTCTGCCAGCGGTGATGGTGGTGAGCTTCTTTGCCATCTTGCCGAGATCACCGGTCCATCCGCTGGCTTCTGTGCCGGCGGAGTATCGGGCCATTGGGACGAGGGATCTGCTTGCTGAGGAACGGGGGGACGATGAGCGGGATGAACGGGAGGAGCGCGTGGGTGAGCGAGATGGGCTTCTTGCCTCTGTGCGGGAGGATACCCAGAAGGTAGGCTGCGATGGTGGGAGGATCGGATGGGGGCAGATCAGAGCCAATATGAACCGGGCCAAGGGGCTCTTCTTTCCATTGTGAGTGGCCCTCTCTTGATTGTGATGGACAGTCATTTACAGGTCCTACGCAGCATGCTTCCCCTTCTCCTAGTGTATGTCGCCGAATATACAATCAACCAGGGGGTGTCGCCGACTCTGCTCTTCCCCCTGGCCTCGTCCCCGTTCGCCCACTATCGCGCCTTTTACCCAGCATACAACGCCATCTACCAGGTCGGGGTCTTCATCTCGCGTTCGTCGACGCCGTTTTTCCGCATCCACGACCTGTACTTCCCGTCGTTTCTGCAAATCGCCAATCTGGTGCTGCTGACCCTGCACGCCCTGTTCGACTTCATACCCAGCGTGTATATCATCTTCATCGTCATTTTCTGGGAGGGGCTGCTGGGCGGACTGGTGTATGTCAACACTTTTGCGGAGATCGGCGAGCGGGTGCCCAAGGCCGACCGCGAGTTCTCGCTGGGGGCGACGACGGTGAGCGACTCGGCGGGCATCTGCATTGCGGGCTTTGTCAGTATGGTGTTTGAGGTGTGGCTGTGTGACTGGCAGACGGCGCATGGACGCGATTACTGTCGGAAGACGTAGTTCAGTCAGTGATTTAGTTGGTACAATACAAGTATACAGGCTAGCATCACGGGAGCAATGCATGTGACAGTTAACAACTGTGAGAATGATTACTTAAGGCGGCTGTGGAGACTTTCACATGTGTTTCTACGATCCATGGATAACCTCACCCTCTCCTCTCCATATCCTGCTGGCCTTTTCGCCAGACTGCCCGTCAGTCCCTCTGTCGCTCCTCTGATCCTGCTTCTCCATTCGCCATTCTGCGGAGTCGGACTCTCCGTAGAGCGGGTTCTTTGTCGCCTTGTATGAGAATGGCACTGGTCTGGGCTTTATAGATCGAGTATTGCTTCTTATTCTGTTTGTTATTCTACGAATCTTTCCTGCACCGATAGATCTATCACATCGTACCTGCAACATGATCGACCATGTGCTGGGAAGACCATCCACCAAATTCCGCAAGATCCAAGTCTGCGCCGTGCTCCTCTTCTGGTCATCGTATCTCCTGGGGTAAGACTCCAGATGCAGACTGTCGCCAAACGCTCTCACTAACGAACTCAGCGGAAACAAACACGGTCCCCCCGGCATCCGCAATGTCTCCTCGCGCATCTCGGGCAAGCTGACGGCATGGCAAACCACGGTAGGCGTCTTCCTCTGGCTCTACGTGTGCCGCAACTTTGCAAAGATCGTGGGCCTCGAATGCCCCGAGCCCATGGCGAACCTCTACTCGCGATCCTTCTTCCGCGCAACCTGGTTCATGACAGCATTAGACGCCGGCTTCTGGACCGCCATGAAGATCAAGCCGAAATGGCTGCGCGATATCGCCTCCCTGATCTTCAGCATCTACTACCTCTTCGCAGCGGAGCAAGCGGACGACAAGGTCCGCCGCGTGCGCGCAACCCTCACCGTCGACCATCTCCGCGTCGCCTGGAACAAAGGCACAACCCCGTACCTCTGGGCGCTGGGGAAGCTCGCCCGCCCGCGCCTGACCACCTACGGACCCCGCGCGATCCGCATTCCGCGCCCCACGCACTCGTCCTACACGGAACCCACCCACGCCTGGCTGTACTTTGACGGGCCGCTCAGCGCGCTGCGCGACCAGACCAGCGTGGTGTTGGACTTCCCCGGCGGCGGGTACGTGGCCATGAGCCCGCGCGCGGCCGAAGACCGCCTACTCGCGTGGGCCGGCAAGACCAAGGTGCCCATCCTCAGTCTGGACTACAAGAAGGCGCCGGAGTATCCGTACCCGTACGCGCTGCACGAGTGCTACGACGTGTACCACATGCTAGTAGCCACGCGCGGCCGCTGCATCGGGCTGAGCGGGCACACGCGTCCGCACATCGTGCTCTCGGGCGACAGCGCCGGCGGCAACCTCGCCGTCGGGACCATGCTCATGCTCCTGCAGGCCGGGAGCGAGGACACGCCGCGCTGGCAGCCCGAGCACGTCCTCCCGCGGCCGGCCGGCCTCGTCCTCGCGTACCCGTCGCTGAACATGCGCGTCGAGAGCTGGATGACCGAGGAGCAGATGGCGCTCATCCAGGACAAGAGCGCGCGCCGCACGAACGAGGGCATCGTCCGCCGCAAGGCCGCCGACTACCAGCGTTTGACGCCCGGCACCTCGCCGGTCGTGTCGGCCAGCGACGTCCGTGCCAGCGCAGACAGCGACCCCGCGGCGGCTCCGCCGGTCGCCGCGAAGCCCACGAAAGGCACGCTGGCGGCGCAGGCGGCCGCCGTCGCCGAGTACCACCACCCAAAGCAGATCCGCACGCGGCTCGCCGTGTCATCCATGATCTCGTACGTGCACGACCGCATCCTGACACCGGAGATGATGCGCGCCATGATCATTCTCTACATCGGGCCGCACAACCGCCCCGACTTTAGCACGGACTTTCTGCTCTCGCCGGTGCTCGCGCCGGAGGCGCTCCTCGCGCGCTTCCCAAAGACATACATCATCACGGGCGAGCGCGACCCGCTCGTCGACGACACGGTGATCTTCGCGGGCCGGTTGCGGCAGGCGAAGCTGCGGCAGTTCCGCGAGCGCCAGGAGCTCGGGCTGGAGAAGTCGCACCGCGAGTTCAACGAAAAGGAGCACGTGGAGATCTCGCTGCTGCCGGGCGTGTCGCACGGGTTCCTGCACATCGCCGGGTTCTTCCCGGAGAGCTGGAAGCATATTCACCGGTGCGGGGGGTGGATCGTGGAGTTGTTTGCTGCGGCGACGGCACGGGGGGAGAGGCAGTTGCCAGAGAAAGCGAAGGCGAAGGAGAAATCGTCCGCGGGTTTTGCGCCGGGGTCGTACGACGGTGGCACGGGGGAAATGAGGGACGCGCACGGGGACGGCGACTATGTGCGGCACCATGTGCGGCGTCTGACGGGGGAGTCGTCGGGCGACGAGGATCGGCCGTTGGAGATGGGGGTTGGGAAGATGACGCCTGCGGTTCAGAAGGGGGATATGCCTTTGCAGGATGCGCGTTCGGGTGCGGTGGAGGACAGGGGAAGGTCTGTCGGTGGCCTGAGGCGAAAGCGGCGTCTTGCGCCGAGTATGAGGATTACGATGCCGTCGAACGAGGAGCTGCCGGCGGAGGAGACGGTGGCACGGCGACGCAGAGACCCCAGTCTGGGGAGTCTTCCCAGCGAGGAGGATCTTTTGGATCGCCGGATGAATGGGCTGGCTGGGGGGTTGATGGGGATAGGTGAAGGGGCGCAGACGCCGTAGATGAGTATAGAATGTAACATGAGATATGAGTATGAATACAGCATTTCAATTTATAGCATTTGCATTAATTATGCTTCACTCTGCACTCTTATGCTTGGCTTTTTGCACTCATTATACTTCACTTCATGCAGTCATAAAATCTATGCAAAGTCAGTGATGTAAACGCAAGCTTCGCAAGCTTCGACAAGCATCGAGAAGCTCTGGAAGTTATCCGGATGCGCCAAAATCGGGGGAATGCCACGCACGTCAGCGGGAGTTTATCTATCTAGACGGCTTCCACATGGACGCTGATGGCGTCGACAGTCGGACCTGCCGGCTATTCACGACTATATCTGGTGGCTCGTCGTGGTGGCAGGTAAGGATCGCTGTACTGATCCCTCTAGGCAATCGTCTAGTCTGATGGTGGACCAGCTAACGCTGTGACAACGACGCTATATCGGGTGGAATGACCCATGAATCATCGCCTGATGCGACAATGGACTATTGCCAAGCAAGACGTCTCAAGAGCTTTCGATATGGATGCATGTGAATGCAAGAATGCACTCGCATGTGAATATGGACTTACCTCGCTTCCCAGTCCAGGTCCAAGTCCACAAGCTACCAGCAAACACAGCAGTAAGTATAGCTCATGACGATAGCCCTCGAGCTTGCTATCTCCCTCTACTCTCATCACACTGCAATCATACTTCGGCATGCCGTGTCGGCCCGCCATCACCATGACTCCCATCACAGGCAACGGCCCGAACCACGGGAGCTGACAGTCTCGATCGATTGTCCACGCATTCGCATCCTGTAATCGGCCGTCATGGCGGTGATGTGTAGGGCTGACGCGGGTGTCAACCGCGGTAGGATGCATCAGCCCAGGGCGCACGCATCTATCCGATCTGTCCTGTGGCCTGGCCCATGGGGCGATGCTTCATGACTCACGGCGATAGCTACGTGACCGATCAGTCGTAGAAGCGAGTAGACGAAACCTGCTCAGTCACCCACCGTTCGGCCGTGCCTCGGTCACTCGGGCTGTCCGACATCCACCTATGCGGTGGAAGAGCAAGAGCTTAATACCGTTCAGTCCATATCAACCCTGCTATATCCGGAGACGCCGACGACGTGGATCACTGCTGCGGTGGGTCCAGATCGGTTGACCTGATTGACATGATGGCCATGATGGCCATGATATGATGATATGATACGATGTACGGCAGGGTATCCTTCCGTTGGGCGGTTTCATAGTTTGGTCTTGTGTAGCAGTGAAGGGCCCTTGATGCAGGAAACAACCGTGGTTGAGTAACGCCAGACGGAATGTGCCGCAGCGTATATGAGCTGGTTCTTTTTCGACTGTTCGTCTGTTGTCGTTTGTCTGTTTCCCATCCCTGATAGAGCTTCTACAGTCGTATTGTGTGCTCTCTGACCCTCGTTTGTCCTTCTAGACACTGCTAGACCCATAGACTACTCTCGTCGATATCATGTCAGAAGAGTATTTCGCCTCGAAAGAAAACGTCACGGCCAGTGCAATGTCGCCCAAGCAGGACAATCTCGTCGACTTTGATGGCCCTGGCGACCCTCTGCATCCGTATAACTGGCCCATGAAAAAACGGTGCGCTCTCTCCTTGCACAGTAGCAAGCCTAGCTAACCAAGCTGCCTCAGAGTCAAGATCGCTCTCGTCTTCGTCCTCACCACCATGGTCGTCTCGTTCGCCAGCAGCATCTACGCCCCCACCGTCCCCTACCACATGACAGAATACGGGATCAGTCGCGAAGTGTCGACCCTAGGCGTGTCGCTGTACGTGTTCGGCTTCGCCTTTGGCCCGCTGATCTTTGGTCCCTTCTCCGAGCTCAAGGGCCGGTACATGCCTCTGGTGGTGTGCGGCATCGGCTTCACCGTCTTCTCGTTCGCCACCGCCGTCTCCAAAGACCTCGCCTCGCTCTTCATCCTGCGCTTCTTCACCGGCTTCTTCGGCTCCGGCCCGCTGACGGTCTGCGTGGCCGGGCTGTCGGACCTCTTCTCGCCCAGCGAGCGCGGCATCCCCATCACGCTCTTCTGTCTGACCGTCTTCACCGGCCCGCTGGTCGCCCCCTTCGTCGGCGGCTTCATCATGCTGAACCCGCACCTGGGCTGGCGCTGGACGTCCTACGTCCCCGGCATCCTCGGCGGCGGCAACCTGGTGCTCACGACCTTCTTCCTCTCCGAAACCTACCACCCGCTGCTGCTCGCCCGCAAGGCCGACGACCTGCGCCGCGCCACGGGCGACTGGAGCATTCGCGCCGCGCATGAGCAGGCCCGCTTCGACGCGCGCGCCGTCCTCACCGAGTACCTCGCGCTGCCGCTGAAGATGCTCGTCTGGGACCCGATCACGCTGTGCATGTGCGTCTTCGGCGCCTTCGTCTACGGCCTGCTCTACCTCTTCCTGACCGCCTACCCGCGCATCTTCCAGGAGACCTACCGCATGAACGCGGGCGTCGGCAACCTGCCCTACCTCGGGGTCATCATCGGCCAGCTGCTCGGCGCCGTCGCCATGGCCGCCATGCAGCCCTGGATCGTGCGCCGCATCGCCCGCAACGACGGCGTCATGCTGCCCGAGTGGCGGCTGCCCGTCGCTGTGCCCGGGGCGGTGGCCTTCTCCGCCGGGCTGTTCTGGCTGGGCTGGACGGGGTACACGACGCGGTTTCACTGGATCGTGCCGACCGCGTCCGGGCTGCTGACGGGGTTCGGGCTGTTGACGATGTTTTTGCCATCGCTCGCGTATCTGGTCGAAGCGAGGCCGTTACGGTTAGTTCGGTTATCTGTTATCGTATCTATTTCGGGCTGTGTCAGAGTGAAACTAACCGATTGGGGGCTGTAGGTCGGCGTCGGCTGTGGCCGCCCATACGTTTTTGCGCTCGGCGGCCGCGGGCGGGTTCCCTCTTTTTGCGTGGAAAATGGTGCGTCCACACTATCTCCTTTGAGCTAGCCTTATTTACTTGTTGGCTCGCGCTAACGGGGCGCAGTTTGATGGTCTCGGAGTCGAGTGGGCCTGTACGCTGCTGGGCTGTGTTGCGGCCGTGATGGTGCCCATTCCGCTGGTGCTGTATGTGTACGGGGCGCGGATTCGGGGGAAGAGTCAGTTGGATGTGTAGATGATGATTGATTGGGATTGAAGAGAATGAATTAGAATGGAATGAGAATGGGTGTATCTATCCAAGTCTAGATGGTGTGCTGAGTACTACTCTCAACCCTAACTAAGCCTAGCTGGACCCTGAATACCACACTGCACGCCACTCCACCATCGCCCCATCCATCCGCAGTCAAGTAAGACAAGCGAGACAGTCTCAGAGTCAATTCCGAGCTAAGTTCTATTATTATTTCAGCATCGGAATGTGCTGCTGTCCGTCATGTTGGACGATCCGCCCTCCTCGACGGCCGCATACCGCATCCGGCACCAGCCCTATAACCATCGCTCCCGCATATTGCGTGCTCTGCAATCATCCACTCCCGCGATCAGCTCATCTCGCTCTCCTATTTATTCATGAATGTGTCACCGCCTGCATCCGTACACCCTCGTGTTTCCTCTGCTGCAGGGTGCTGGGTTGGAATTCCGCCTGCTGTCGGTGGTGGCGTCGCTTTGTTCGTCCAAACTGCTACATAAACCCCGACAACAACAACTGCAGCAATCTATTAGTCTTTATCCCCACATCGGGCTGCTGATCCCATGCGACCGAACGCCTGCTGTCGAGGATAATAAATAGATAAATACCCGATCTGCTCGATCTTCTCTCGGATCTCGTTCTTGTCACTCGTGAGACTCAGCGCCGCACCACCATGGCGGCCTCCGAGTCGCCCCCCTGTCGCACAGCCGACCTCCTCCAGCCCGACGAATACGACGAATATTCGTGGATGCTGCTGGAGGACCATCCGCTGCGCTCGCATCCGACAGACTGCTGGCCGGATGTATTCGCCTTCCTGGGCCGCTGCTACACAGCCCTCAAGCAGCGCTGGACCGAGAGACTGTTCCCGGTGCTCTGTCTGTTCCTGATGTTTACGTACGTCTACCCAGACACATCCATCGACTCTGCTAATATGCAATAGTATGGTCGTCCAGTTCATCGCCTCGCTCCCCTACGGCATCTCCCATCTCCTCCTGCGCAAGGAACTCGACAACCTGGGCACCGTGCAGTGGCCCGCCGAGTTCGGAGACTCCCCCGCCGCCTGTCTGGCGTATAACCCGCTTGCCCACGCCGACGCCATCACCTACGCCGTCGACGCGGGCTGCACCGGCGTGCGCGCCGACGTCTGGCTCGGACGCCACGAGCAGCTGACGGTCGGCGCGAAGCCCGCCGCAGACGCCACCCTGCAGACCGTCTATCTCGAGCCGCTGCTCGCCCAGCTGGACGACGCAAACCGGGACCCTGCCGCGGCCCCGGCGGGCGTCTTCCCGGCGGATCCCACGCGCCCGTTCGTGCTGCTTCTCGAGCTGCACGCGCCGCTGCATGCGGTCCAGCCGCGGCTGGACGCACTGCTGGCCCCGTTCCGCGAGCGCGGGTATCTCTCGTTCACGAATGGCTCGCGGACGGTCTCGCGGTCGCTGACGGTCGTGCTGGGAGGTGATCTGTCCGTGGACGCGGCCGACGTCGACCCGGCAGCTGTGTCGAGCAGTCTCTTCTTCGACGTGCCTGCAACCGCCCCTGCGGAGCACGAACACGAACACGAACACGAGCCGAATACGGCTCATCCTATGATGCACCCATACACCGCATCCACAAACTTCACCAGCACAATCGGCGCCCCCCGCCGCGGCCGCTTCTCGCGCCCCCAGCTCGACCAGGTGCGCGCCCAGGTGCGTGCCGCTCATGCGCGCGGCGCCCGCGCGCGCTTCACGGATATCCCGTGCTACTCGGCGCGGCTGCGCCGGGTGATCTGGCGGATGCTGGTGCGCGAGGGCGCGGACGTCGTCGAGGTGGATTGGTCGGGGTGTCAGGGGCGGTGGTGGCGGGGGTTTATTACGTTTGGGGGGCATGCATGATATCCTGTCTTCCGATGGAGATATATGTGTATATATTGAATGAATGTACATAATGGATCAACAAATCATGAACGTCCGACATCACATAGCATCACTGCGTAGCCCAGCTATAGTATTGTATACTGTAGAGTGGTGTGTAGGCTACTTCCACTGTCCGGCATCCTCCACACCCTTGGCCACACTGCCCACGCCGTTCTCGATGCCCGTGCCGGCGCTGCCGATCGCGTTTCCGACCGGTTTGCCTGCGTCGCCGGTCGTCTTGGTGATGGTGTCGCCGACGCCTCGGGCGGCGGTGCCCGTGACGCCGCCGACGGTGCGGGAGAGGCCGCCGACGGCGTTGCCCAGGGTGGAGGTGACGAATTTGGCGGCGCCTGTGACGCCTTCGGAGGAAGAGGAGGAGGATTGGGGCATGGTTGGTAGGTAGTAGTGTAGTTTGTAAAATGTAAAATGTAGAATGATGGTTGAGGATGGGATGGTGAGGATGAGGAAAAGGAGGATAGAAATACTGTGTTTGTGTTTGTATATTGGATGACGTCAGTGTCTGTCAACGTGATCAGCCGCATACCTGCTTTTCTACTATACTCCCAGACTAGCCTTCAACATCATTCATCAGGAAATACAGGATTATACACAAGTTGTCGTATGTACCTACTGGTTTCGGCAGGGAATTTCCGCCCCGATTTTTGAATACATATTCTTCCGTCAACTGGTGCAACAGGTCTCATGCTTACGTAGTGTCAGTAGCGTCGCCAGAGGACTAATTTGTCTTCAAATAAACAGTCTAGTGAAGAGGGAGGGTAAATGACACGGACTGAATGGTCTCCGCAGCTATAATATGAACTCGTAGCAGCCCTGGCGAGATTGTAGTAGACGGGTTGACATTTCAGTGAAGGGGAATGATATAGACCTCAATTAATACTTTTGTATACTTTCTCGGTGACTTGCTGAAGAAATCATCCCAGTGCGAAACATATGGAACTCAGCCTTGAGTCCGTATGCGAGTGGCTGTTCCTTCAAGCCAACAGGGGTCCTTTTATCTCTAGTACGCCATGATGAATGCATGTAGCAACCTTAGACATGACATGACCTAGAATTGCGCGGTTAATTCTTCGACGTCCACGTATGCTTGATGTAACCCAGGTTCGAGTAAGGAGTCAAGATAGCAGACATATGGTTCGTATTCCTGTTCTACCTCACCATACCAAAAAGCCTTCGCAATCAGGCCATTGGTGAGTTTGAGCTCGAGCAACTGATTAATGGCGATGTCAAGACTACCAGGTAGATTAGGCCATGGATGTTAACTATTAACTGAAAAGGACAGGTCAAGGCGCGCGCTGGTTGATCAGAATTGGATGGTAGTTACACAAGCATTCCCATCATCCACGGACCCGAGGGGACAACAGGTTCATGTGGGCAACGCGGATGGATGCGCACGGTTGATCTTGCTTTCCAATAGATGTAGACGGCTTCATTGGAACAGCTCCGGCTGGCCCATCTATCCGCCGAACTCAAGCCCGATAAACGGGAGGCAGCCCCAGACGGGGAAGTCGTATAACGTACCGCTGGGGCATGGGGGATCGTCATCGGACACACAAAGCTCCCCTATGCGACTGAAGCTAGCAGGATAGACTGGTCCAAAGGGGCCCACAAGAACAGTTCTGCCCAGTGAGACATGATGAGATGAGGGCTGGGTCTTCGATTTGCAGAGGCCACCATAGTAACTGCATCCTCTCTGCATTTGGATGTGCCTTTCTTGAGGCGCGGCTTCGGGCACTCGGGCTCACTTAACACAGGCAACTCGGGTGCAAGAGAGACAGGCTCCACACAAGATAAAGGTGTCTAGATCGGGACATCAAGGGATGCTCCAGGAGCAAATCGTGCCATCAAAAACGGCATTATCGAAGTTTGGAATGCCCGTCGCATCATAATGCCCATCTACATATGCGTCCGGGTTGGAACACTCTGCTTTGGCGGGCGAAATGACATTGACCCAGTTCCAGCTCTCTCTGGACCGCACGAGATAATCCAATATGGTCTGCATGCAGTGCCCGTCCAAGGAGATTCTTGTATCGCTCCATAGCCGCGATGATCTCCAGCATCTCCGCCTTCTTCAGCGGCCATTTGATCGTCTTGCCCACTTTCCTGAGCCCTTTCGCCGGGGCGAGAAACCCCCTCCAGTCGCGTCAACAACGCCGCATAATTTTTGAGGGGCTCTTCCAGCATCCGGGTGTTGGCCATGGTGTCGGCGTCATGTGTCGCGCCCTGTCCGACGTTCCACGGCAGATCGAGAATGCCCTTGGTCGCGCCCATCTCGAGAAGCAAGGTGTTGCGGTAGCCGGTCGCATCGGTGACATCCCTCACGTATCTTGCCACTTTTATGGACAGCTGCATGGCTGCGATGATGCTCGCAGTAATCGACAGACGGTCAGCCATGATGGGTCGCCGGTGAAGTAAGGGGATGCAGGGTCAAACGGACGAGAATGCGGGAGTGGAGAAAGAGAAGTGCCCTCTGCCTCGGAACCCCAGCGTTGCGATGGCGATGGTGGCTTGTATAGCACTGTACTCGAAGAGCCCTGGAGGACCGACCAGCATACATTCCTTCATCCTCCGTCGTAGTCTTCGCCCTCCTGATTAGGCTGTGGTATGTGCGCCCGTGGGCGTGCATGCGTGGACCAACCATGATTATCGTTGCTTTTTCTTGACGGTCAATCGTGGTTAGAAGTATCTATTGCTGTACGGTGCTTAGTACTTACCCCTCTGATGAGGCGTCGCATGGGTCCATGCGGGGGACTTGAGATGAGCACTGCCTCGGCTGCTGCGCCAAAGGTGATCTATTGTAGGAACAAGGAGTATCGCGACCGAGGGTATAGTGCATATATAGCTCAAGTAATGGAATCATGAAGAGGACGGGCTTGGTATAAATGCCCCTTACTATCCTCCAGGCGCCTAGTCGCTGAGAGATATATACCCCCTTTGGCATTCGACTTGGCCGACAAAAGGATGAAAAGTCATAACTGAATTTCGTGACTGATCTTCCTGGGCATGTACAGAGAAAGCAATGAGGAGATTACTATAATCGAATGTATTGCCATACCTTGTAGTACAGAGAGTATACCTGAGCGGTGGTATAAAGATACTGCATGGAACCCAACCCCTGCACACTTCACGACTCCGCATAGATAACAGACAAGGCTTGATCTTCATAAAATTAGATAGTGACTATGCCTCCACATCGACAATATTATTAACATGTACAATATAGTCTATAACAGGACCAGCTAATGCTCTGATAATTCATGTCCCCGCATGTTGGGCCGCACTGATTGGCCGTCTCTTCTCCAGCTGTCGCATGTCCTTTTTAGTTCTGCCTTTAGACCGACTATTGACTGTTTGTTGATTTTTTCCATCATCCACTTCTCTTCCCCCATAATATCGTCTCCCATTTAATCCCGGAGTGTCAGTCATCCAGAATCCGGCTTAGAATTTTCTCTTCCACGGTTCCAAGTTGTTCCCGTGGTGCGCTGGCTCCGGCCCAACTTCCACCGCCATTTCATCCGCCCAACAACGCATCCATCCACCCTCACTCAACTAAAGTCCCTCAGATTACTTCCTCCACCATGATGGATTTTCAGAAGTCTTCTCCCTACCCCATGTATTATCCACGACACCCGCCCCGATCCACGGGAGTCGCCCCCGTCGCGCCTCCAGATCCTCAGATTGCACCTCCTCCACTGCCAACAACCTCCTACGCCACTGTGACCACTGCCATCACCACGCCTCCCACGTCTACCGCTCCGACCGCTCCGACCGCTGCCCAAGAGACGTATATCCTGCAGACCACCGCCTTTCCCCCGCGAGACGAGATCCCTCGATCGACCATGGTCTATCGATACCCCCCGCCGCCCTCACCGGCTGTCACCATCGCATCGACCCCGTACCCCCCTGAGAAGGCATATGCGTCGGCGCGGACAGAGCACCACCAGCGGTATCACGTCACACCAACCAGCCGTGGCTCCACGAAACAGCCGCCGGAAAGAGCGTACCCAGCACACCCGAGTTCTGAGGGATGGAGAGAGGGTGAGTATCTCTTTTCCGTGTTCTTCCTTCTCCCTTGTTCCTTTCTTTCCTCTTATTGTATCTATCGTCATCACCCTCCCTACGATGAAGATCCACATTATTGAAAGGTACCCGAACTTTGTGCCGGGGCTAGCCGACCAATCCGGGGAGGCGGATCGCCTTCCTGCGCAACCGCCCTCGGGAACGCTAGCCCCGAAGGGGTCTAGTGGGTGGATTCCCAAGCATCTTGCTCCTTTGGGCCTAGCGGCGCCCGGAAGGACTAGACCCAGGGTCACGGGACCACCCATCATCCTCATCTGCATCTGCATCTGCATCTCCATCTCCATCATCAGCTGCTCTCCGTCTCCTGTCTTCCTCGCTTCTCTCTTTCTTCTTTTCCGTCGCGTCTTTCTGCTCTCTGTACCACTTCTGCTTCTGCTTCCCTCCCGTCACTCCCCATGAACCCCCCTCCCTCCCACGACCACGCGCGTCGGAGGTCTTTGGGCAGCAGCGCCAGTTCCGCGTTTCCTGGTGAGTCTGGCTGCTCGCGTGTTCGCACAGGACAAATCCTGTCATCATATCGATGATCCTCCCTGCTATCTACTCATCCGCGCTCCTTGTTCTTCCTGTCGCTGCTCTTCTCTACCTCTACCTCCACCTCCATCTCCATCTCCCTCCTTCCTCCTTCCTCCAAGCTAACCCCGGATTTTCCCGCCCCTGTCAGGTCCCCATTCCCAAGATTCATCCTCATCCGCCCCTTTGGGCCACCGCCGAATGCCGCCCCCCTCGCCCCCCCAACCCTATCCGTCGCGATCCCAGTCGGGGAATGCGCCCTCTCCCTTCCTCTCGCGTGAGCCTCCCACCAACCCTCCGGCTCACCATCGCCCCGGCAGCAGCATGTCCATCTCCTCCATGCTCGGCGCCTCCGACCTGGACCGCCCCGCCCGGGATGTAGGCTCATCCGCTCTCTTTTCTCGTCTTCCAGTCTCCTCCGCCCCGTTTGGGAGTGTTCCGCCCCCCGCGGCCGCCCCCGGCGCCATGTCGCCGCCCATGGCACCCGCCAGACCTTCCGCGCTCGATTATTCGCCCTTCCGTCGGTCGCAGACCCCCGACAAGTCCTTCTCCAAGCCGCCGCCCGGGAAACCATACCGTTCAAACTCGGGGGGAATGACCTCGTCGACCAGCGACTCCAGCAAATTCGGGGGTTTGTCGCGCGGGCCACCCTCGTCGCAGTACCCCGACAAGCCGAGTTCTGCGCACCCCTCGCCCCAAGTCTCCTCCGTAGAGCCCTACAACGAACCCCGTCGGTTGAGCTTCGGTGCCCCGGCGCGTCCCAGCAGCCAACCCCAGCATCTCGACGCCCCGGGCCGACCCGGCTACTCCTCGTTGACGCGCCCGTCCGCATCCGCTGGTGAGGGTCCGTTTGGCCAACGATCCGCCTCGTTTATGGGCCACGAGTCTCACGGTCGTTTCAGCGGTCTGTATGCCGACCGACACATGGAGGAGCAGGCCCATCGGGAGCGGGAACGCGCCCTGGCACAGGAGAACGAAGCAAAGTCGCATGGTCCCTCGCGGTATCCCTCCCACTTTCCGGAGCGGGAAACATCGAGTCGGCCCCAGAGCACATGGGAGTTGGGTCGCTCCCAGCCCTCGTCGCCAGAGGCCAAACGGTATTCGGCGGCGGAGTCCGGCGGGGGTTTTGGCTTTGGGGCCATCCAGAGCTACACCAAGTCTCTGGGTTCTCAACTTGGGAGCTGACAACTCTCAATGTCCATCTCACCGCGCCAGGGACAACCGACGTCCGCCGCTGCCGCAGCACGAACAGCCATCGTATCTGAGCAAGCTGCAAACGGGAGGGTCGTTCTGTTCTCTACTCTCGGGAGCATCATCGCTGGCCTCAGTCATCCCGAAGACTCAGTCGGCGAAAAGGCAGCGAGGAAACTAACCTACAACATTCGAAATTCTACTGGGGGTCGGCTTAGATGCGAAACGGAGTGGCCGAGCCTCTCCGCTCCCTCAAGCCGTCCAAGGCGCCCTGGGTCCGACTGGAGAGGGAGGCCTCAAGAACGACCTGGGGCGTGTGTTTTCGGGGATTGGGAGCGGTGTTGGCGGCGTGACCGCCTCCTCTGGCAGTGGACCGTCCACTCCCATGGCTGCGAGCCCTTTCAAGCGGGATAGTGTGACGGCGCGTTCGGCCAACAGTGAGACAACCGATGAGACCAAGGCTGCGCGACCGGGGTCCGCCACCGGAAAGCGACAAAGGAGATCGCGAGATGAGGAGGCTGCCGAGGTCGAGGCCGACCTTCGAGCCGGTGCGGCCGCTCGAGGGGTGCGGCGAAATCGCCATCTTCACCACCACCATCACCAGTAAGTGTCGTGTGAGCAAACGGCAGCTGAAGGTGCTAACATGTCTAGTCATCACCATCATCGACCCAAACCAGAGGATGACCCGTTCAGCGCGCATCGGGGTCCTTCATCGTCCGTCTTCCCACGGACTTCCACCCCCGCTGAAGGCGCACCTGCACCGCATGCGCACCACCACCACCACCATCATCATCACCATCACCACCACCATGCTCGGCCCTCTGCGCCTAGTGCGGTGGTACCCATGCGCGAACCCCGGACGGTCGTGACGATCGAGCCCACTCTGGCTAGCGTGGCTCATCTCCCGCGGCATCATCTTGGCTCGACGCTGTACAACCCCATCATTGGCATCCCGACAGAAAAAGCCAGTTTGGAGAGCGCGAAATTCGGCTACACAACGACCCCTCGACCTTTGCCGCGTTTCGAGGGGAAGGCCAACTGCACGTTTACTGTTCGGGTGCCGCGTTTCCGTATTGATGCCAGCCATCGGGAGGAAATTTGCGCGCGACGGGCGCTCTGGGGCACGGGCATCTACACCGACGACTCGGATCCGGTCGCGGCGGCCGTCCATTCGGGATTCATCCGCGGCGCCTGGGGGGAGGACGTCGATGTGGAGATGCTGGATCTGGAGATCAAGGACGCGTACCAACACTGCCCGAAGACGGCGCAAGAGATGGGATTACCGGAGGGAGATCGTCCAAAGGAGCCGCCTGTGCCGCCTACCGACAAGGACCTGCACATCACCCTGCTTGTGCTGCCCCCGCTGGAACGCTACGACTCAACCGTGCTGTTTGGCTTGAAGTCGCGGTCGTGGGAGAAGTCCCATGATGGCATGAGCTTCAAGGTGCTGCGGGTGGAATGGGTCGAGGAGGGGGTTGGACGGGGTGAAGAGCGCAGTGGCGAGGCGCGGCGCAAGCGTCTGCGCAATCTGATGCAGAGCGGACGTATCTGCACGGGACCGGGCGTAGTGAAGCTTGAGCATCTGCGTAACGGGATTAGTGTGCCGCGACGCACACCGAAGGCGATGAACGGGGAGTCGAGCGCGATGCAGACGGTGTCATGACCTACGTTTGTTTGTGGCTTGTTGGCGTGGAGTTGGTTAGCGGGCGTTGTTTTTAGCATAGTAGTCTAATGTGATGACTTGTACGTTATATGAATGCGTTACAGCCTGCGGCACTGATTCAGGGCGATTTTCGGCTCAACAGAACTCCGTAGGAAGTGTATTGTAGTTGATGTATGATAGATCAGACCTCAACTGGCTCTAACATCATGGCTCTAATCCATACCCTAAACACATTTCCTTCATACCGGTCAAGAGTCCCCACCAAGCTATCCCTCCATGTCCTCCCCCCGAACCGGCTTCGAGCCGTATTGCGACATCTCAAACGGACAAAGGTCTACATCCTTCCAGAGCACGTACCGTCTAAAAATATACGGCAGATGAATCCTCAACCGGTACCGCACCAAATCCCTCGTTCTCGTCTCAAAAACGGCACCCATGTCCTCCAACGCCTGCCCGGCCGTCTCTCTCATGACCAGATAAACAAAGATCGTAGCGACGATTTGCACAGCACTAAAGCATGTCAGCATACTTCCACCCAAAACGTACGGAAGTTGGAGACGGGTACCCAAAGCAAATAAGCGCAGTCAACGAGTAATACGTGTCCGAGAACTCGCCATTCTTGGGCGCCACCTTGTACCGGACGATGAGCCAGCGCGCGGCCATCTCACTCGCAAACAGCAGCGACGCGCCGACCGTCATCCCGACATCTATCCCATCAGGATTAGCATATACCCTGGAAGACAAAAGAGAGGAAGGGGCACCTCGAAACTCCAGCGGAAACGCCTCCGCCGCATAAACAACCGGCAGCAGCGTCTGCACCGCAATCGGCAGCAGCAGCAGCAGATGCGCGCACGCCACGAGCGCCCAGCTCTTCGCCCGCAGACCGATACACTCTATGAAGACGATCAACGGGGTGATGAGCATAGCGGCGAGGACGAGCCGTCGGCGGCTGAGCAGGTCCAGAACGGGCAGGGAGATCGGTCTCACGCCCACGAACAGCGTGATGAGTAGGATGAATCCTGATGCCCGAGTACCCAGAGGTCGAGGTGCAGCTGCATGTACACGATCAGGACGCGGGGGATGATCTGGGCTGTTACGAGCGATGGCGATGGGATGCGGTGGCGCGGAGGGTGGCGCGGGAGGGGAGGAAAGGGGGACTTGGGGGGTGCCTTTCTGGGTGAAGAAGAGGATGCGGTAGAGATCGCAGACGGCGAGGATCTTGTGTTTCCCGCGCGCGACACAGCGTCTCGTAGGCTTCTTGGGCGTTGCCTTTGCCGACGGAACTGTAGGGCGATTCGGCGGTGAACCAGCATACGAGGAGGAGACAGGATGTTGTTAGGAGGGTGCCGATGCCGATGCCTAGCAGGCTGACTACGGTGAAGGTGTTGAAGATGAACAGGATGGAGATGGTTTGGTTGCTGGTGGCTGTTAGCAGCGTTCGGTATGAAGCGCGGTTGGATAGAGGGGAGGGGGTTACAGAATCCAGCTGGATACGACAGCGCCGCGGCTTTGCGCCGGACTCATCTCGGCCAGGTATGGCGCCGCGGTGCACTGGAACACACCGACTGCCGCTGCGAACAGCGCCACGGCGGTGTACCCTAGGGCTGGGATTGCGTCGGGGTTGGCGCCGTAGCTTGCTGGGATCATGGTCGCGGCGGCGGCGCAGAGGGTGCGCCGTCGCCCGAGGTATTTGTTGCTGGGGAGGGCGAGCCAGAATCCGAGAAATTTGATGCCGAACCATATAGCCCTGCGGGGGATATAGATATCAGATATAAGGTACTGAATGGTTGTGGTGATGGACGTACATGCGCGTGGGAGATATCTCCGCTTTACCGACGTAGGCGACGAAGTTTCCCATTGCGAAGAGCTCTGCGGAGGAGCTATAATCGTCACTATTATCTTCTATATCTTGGGAATGGTAGACTTACAAGAGGACCCCTCCGACATGGCATAGATACGTGGGTAACCCCCAGCGTCGAAAGAGGAACCGAGAGCAACACGACCGCTTTTTCTTTTTGCCCTGGAGAGCGTCGATTTCCTCTTCTGTCAGTCCGGCCACTCGGTCGAGATTGTCAGGATCATCGATCAACAGCGCGGCCTTGCGGATTTGGTTGCGGATATCATCCAGCGCGTGCTGGGTGACCAGCTCATCCGCTTCGAGGAGGAGCTGGCGTTCGTTTTGCGGTAGACCGTCGTCACATCTGCACCAGTTAGGCGGATTCATGGTGTGTAGTGTGACTCAGACTTACACTGTACTGTTGTCTTCGCATTCTATTGCCTCCTGGTGAAGCTCTTGGAGCGGAAGCTCCGCTGGTGGTGCGGACTGAGGGAGGTTGTCGTTTTGGACTGCCATGATGGTTTCCAGAATTGGAGGGACAGAGTCTCTAAAGGCAGGAAGGTTACATATTATATTTGTATGATTCACCGGTGAAAACCCTGAACTCGAGTGAGACATGCCTGATGGCTCGGCTAATGATGCTTGAATCAACAAGCTAATGCGGCTCAGACAGACGGAGTTTAGCTTGGGTATGGCGCAGGAGGATACGACCTGCTACTGTTCTCCGGTCTCCGGTGCATTTTGGAAGAGGCGTTAGAGGAGTAGGGGAATTTGGATGCAGTGGATACTTGAATAGGATTCTTCGTATGTTCATTTGTATACCTAAGTTATAGTAGTACTAAAAGCCTTTGCGAGTCAGGGTCTAGGGCTAGGGTTTGCGGAGGCTTCGAAGTGGCGATACTATCTTATCGTACTAGTCATGTAGTATTCATTTAGTGCATTCATAGAATTAAATTGCTGTAGGTAGTGACCGGGCGAGTGTCCTTTAAAAGTTTGTACTACTGTCTAGGCTTAGGCATATCTATCCAGAGCAAGAAAAAAAAAAAAAATAAAATAAAATAAAAATAAAATAATTGACTAGAAGTTTATAGGCCTGTCTGTGGCAGCCAGAGATATATATATTAGCCAAGCTCGACTCTCTATCCAGAAAAACATGGTATCTATACAAAGAAGCTCATCGTGCTGGAATATAATAATAGAACGCTAGGAGTAGCCTTGGTATCTTCCTCAAGAAATAGCTAAAGAGACTATATTTAAAATCATCTACAGAAGCGCCGCAGCTATTAAATACTATCCTTCTTGACTAGTGTATCTAGATGCGGTAGGATATTATAGCTAGTCTGGTTGCTTCTAAAAGATAGTAACACTTCATCGCTGGCTACGGGTAACAGCAAACTAATGTATGCAGCAGTTTTGGATAAATACGGTGGGTAGTAATATGGTGATTTACCTGTCTCCAGACCCTGACCTTCAACATGATGGCTGGGTACTGAGTAAGTGACGGGCTCGAAACCGAGGGTCCTGAACAAAATGACTTCGCTAATTATCAAGAGATGCTACCCACTTCCTTGATACAATACTCTGAGGTTACCATACTCTGAACTTTGTCTCTGCAGTTTATCGACTGGCATTATCTAGGGCTTCCATCACCACCGCTAGCTGCGATCTGCCCTTATCTTCCCAAACCACGGGCTGGGTATCAGTCCATTCATCATCTAAAAACAAATAGACCATATTCAGGCTACACTATTCCTAAGAAGCAATTGCACGACGAAAGGGAGGACAGGCTCCGCTAAAACCCTATGTATCCAGCGAACACCGCCAGGGAGTATCACTTTTCACTCTACTATTAGAACCCGCAGCCAGCGCGGACTGTAGCTTTCGTAACCCGTACCGCACCGCTGCGGGTTGCGGTGCGGGTTGACATCCCTACAGCAGATAAAGTCTAACAGCTGCTTTGTACAGTGGATTGGTGTTTAAAGTAGATGGTCGTCCGCGTATAGACCCCCATTGACGTCTAGTTTGTTGAGGATCCTCCGTCGTGCGGGGATATCTGTGAATATCTGCAGGAAGTTGAACACAGATGCTCGATAATATAGTCTCAAGAATATTATACGACGGCCTCGAGTTAAGATGCAGGTGCCTATATTTATATATTGAAACGGTGTATGGATAGAGTGTAAGAGCATTCAGGCTACTTAAGTACATGCTCACGCTATGCGTGTCGACCAGAGATTCTCAGAATCGTCGAAACCGAGGGTTCCTAGCGCATCCATGTTGAGCCTTACTTGCCTATACAGGCTGGGATGTGCTTTCTAAGAATATTCCAGCATCGTTACCATAATGCTCCGCACCTTCAGTCATCTCACTAAGTTATATATGCGGGTTGGCAGATCGCAACATGGGGTGAGACTTGGACGGTGGTTGTAGTGGTTTCTGCGAGCGTAGCAAAGGAAATTTCTGTACCGAGCTGGGTGGACACTGTTCTCCCGTCAGGTTGCCTGATGCGTGCAGCGATCTTCTTGTCCTCCGTCGTCGTCGACGTGACTCGATAGCATTTCAATTGGTCCTTATCGCTGACAGAGAGGGCAAGTGTCTCTGGTGGGACGTTGGATAGGTCAGTGCCTGAATAAGACCAGCCCTCTGGAAGCTGGTGATCGGTGTGAAAATCGACAAGCTCAATGGCCTGAAGTTCATCTTCCGTGAGGAAGTAGCGGTCGCTGGTGCCCTTTATATTCGCTTTGAGAGAGACATAAACAAATACATGCATCTTGCCATCGGCGTTGACGATGGCTGGCGCAGATTCAGGGACAACTGTGTGGATTTGGAAATCAACCACATCCCACGACGCCATGGTCAATGTTTCAGTGAGGGTACAGAATAACGCAATGTAGTAGGTTTTCTCGCGTAGACGATTGGCTTGAAAGAGTCTGTATGCTGAACCAAGGTGGGTAAGAGAGCTCCGGATTTGAAGTCTAATGCGATTCTGCAGTGCTTTTATATACCGACGATATTGCAAGATCTTATCTGTTATTGTTTCAGGCTCCGGTCATGTGCAGCGTTGCATACATCGGGCACACACAAGTAGTATTTGTTCAGCTCTACCGGGCCTAGAACTGTTCTCCATATCCCTGTCATACTTATACGAGCCGGATTCAGCTCGCCTGGTCTTCCACATCGCCCTTAATCGACCCTTTGCTCAGCTCTGTCTGTGTTCGCTGGGGTCGCAGCTTGATCTGAAAATGATCACTTGCATCTGCCAAGATTATTTTGATGCCTCATAGAGCTATCTTCACTAGGATTTGCGCCCCATCCTGATCCTATATGGCAATCTCTGCCGAGTACGTCGCGGGTTTGATTTAACCCCGGAAGGACCCCGGGAGGTCAGGCGTGTGGCAAGCTGGACCCTAGCGGAAAGACCCTTTGCGTAGCGCTAAATGGCGCGCATTGCGCATCATACCAGTGCCCCAGCCGGGTGGTGCACAGAAGTTCTTGGCCCCAAGCTATCAAACAAGGACTAGATAGTTTCGTGGTGGCCAGCCATTCGAACGAGGTCATTTTACTTTAACCTGGGCTGGCTGGGACGGAAGAGACTGGCGTACTATACTTAGAGTCTGTGTATCCTGAATTATAGAGATGGCTTCCACTGATTGCGATTCGGTGCCACCATGTGTTCATGCATCTCACTAGTTATGCAGCACTTTTCGCTATACGGAGTACACCACTTGTGTGGAGTCATCTTACAGAGGCGCAGTGTCGACCAGAGAGGGTGGGTATTCGTTACCTTGTCGGCTAAACTAACTTCCTATGGAAGATTCAGCTGTTACACTGGTTAGGGACTCCATAAGCAGGATGTATTGACGATCTATGAAGAGATATCTGTTACCCACGAAAGTATAGCATCCGAAGTTCCCTGCATCCGCTGCGATTGTTAGTGGCGTGTCGAGGGATTGAGGCCTCCTCGGAGATCCCGACACATGTACGTTGGAGCGATGCTACCGTTGCTGGTTATTTGACCGGTAACAACTTCCTTTTATTCGTGCAAGTTTGACACATAAGCTATATGATCTGCCATGGTCCCTCCGCTTTCATATTAAGACGTCTAAGCTCCCTCGGCCGCTCTACTCAGTACAGTACCCAGTCGGCCATTTCCCTTTTTCATCCCTTGCTTTCGTGTATCTTCGATGGCCGGAACCTCGTCTCGACGTATAAGCGCCAGGGACGTCACCAGGAGGCAGCAAATCTCAATTGCCAGCGTGCCGAGACCTGCAAGATCCGGTTCGGCGTTGACCATGACAACGCGCTGGCTAGCATGGTCGATCTAGCATCCGCATATTGGCAGCATGGGCCAGTGGGAAGAGGCCGAGAAGATGCTCGTGTAGCTGGTAGACATTAAAAAGGCACAGCTGGGCGAAGATCACCCTGGTACATTGAACAGCATGAACAACCTCGCCATGACATACATGAATCTGGAGCGATGGAGTGATGCCAAGCAGCTCTCATCATCCGGGTTCTAGAGACTCTCACGGTCAAGTTCGGTGTTGATAATCTCGCCACGCTGGTCGCTATGGCGAATCTCGCTTTTGTCTGGATGTCTTTAGGCCATGAGGCTCAAGCCATTGATCTCCTTCGAGACTCTGTTGCTGGGCGGAAACGATTGGGGCACAGTGATGCTCAGACTTTGTCGAATGCTGAGACTTTGCTGGAATGGGAAGCAAAAGGGCAGCATCGTGATTCCTAGGGGAACTATAGTATATACATTACATAGCTAAGTATAAGGAATACTTAAGTAATTGTGACAGTCAGATGGACCGAGGCAGTGACGTCGACAGGCGTCGGCCGCCGGTCTCCGTATTACCGGATATCGGCGGGCGGCCGCGGGGGAGCGGCGTAATTTACGGTACGGATACCTCCCCGCGGTCGGCATCCTTTCAGCCGAGGCTGTTTTGGGCTTCTTCCTCTTCTCCATCTGCTTCTTTGCTTCTCTTCTCTGCTTCTACTTTTTTTCCTCTCCATCGTACTTCTTCTTCTTCTCTCACCTCTTCCTTCTTCACATCTCCTTACCTCTCTAATCTCCCCCAATCCCTCCCTTCTCACTCTATCCATACATCAAGAGGCATGTT
This sequence comes from Aspergillus terreus NIH2624, assembly GCF_000149615.1. Taxonomy (NCBI): domain Eukaryota; kingdom Fungi; phylum Ascomycota; class Eurotiomycetes; order Eurotiales; family Aspergillaceae; genus Aspergillus; species Aspergillus terreus. Next base: position 616,384 of record NT_165925.1, read on the forward strand.
CACAGCCTCTGCTCGAAGCCGGCTCTCCACCTCTCTCGCGCGGCCCCGTCTCTCTCCCACCAACTCCCTCCTGGCCCGATCTGCTGCCGTATGCTCTTTTCCTCTACCTTTTGAGTACCCTTCTTTCTCTGCACGAGAGCTAACGAGTTATTCTTAGTCCCCCATCATGGCGCGCAAAGCTTCCTCCGTCCCTGAGGGTGAGTGATCACATGTCGGAGCTGTTCCGTGCGGATCCACTGACTTTCACAGGCTACAAAGAAGATCTCTCCAAGGGGAGACTCCTCCGTTTCGAAGACTCCCTCCCCCGTCTGCCAGTTCCTTCTCTCGAAGAAACCGGCCGTCGCTACCTCAAATCCGTCCACGCCGTCGTCTCCGAGGCCGAGTACGAGCGCACCAAGAAGGCCGTCGAGGCCTTCATCCGCCCCGGCGGTGAGGGCCAGCCGCTCCAGGAGCGTCTCCTCGCCCGCGCCGCCGACCCCAACTGCAAGAACTGGCTGACCGAATGGTGGAACCACGCCGCCTACCTCGGTTACCGGGACCCCGTCATCCCCTATGTCTCGTACTTCTACTCCTACCGCGATGACCGCGCCCGCCGGGACCCCGCCAAGCGGGCCGCCTCGGTCACCTCGGCCGCGCTCGAATTCAAGCGCCAGGTCGACGACGGCTCTCTGGAGCCCGAGTACATGCGCGGCCAGCCCATGGCCATGAGCTCCTACCAGTACATGTTTAACTGCTGCCGCATCCCCGCCGAGGGCGCCGACTACCCCCAGAAGTACCCGGCCGCCGAGCACGAGCACATCGTCGTCGTGCGCAAGAACCAGTTCTTCAAGGTGCCCCTGGTCGTGAACGGTCAGCGCCTCAACAACTCCGAGATCGAGCAGCAGTTCCGTCGCATCTACCAGGTCGCGCAGCGCGCGGACCCCGTCGGTGTGCTCACGGTCGCCAACCGTGACCTCTGGACGGACGCTCGCAAGAAGCTGCTGGCGGCTCACCCGGCCAACGAGCAGACGCTCCGCGACATTGAATCCGCTGGCTTCGTCGTCTGCCTGGACGACGCCACCCCCGTGACCCTGGAGGAGCGCGCCCACCAGTACTGGCACGGCGACGGCATGAACCGCTGGTTCGACAAGCCCCTGCAGTTCATCATCAACGACAACGGCACCGCCGGGTTCATGGGCGAGCACAGCATGATGGACGGCAGCCCCACCCACCGCATGAACGACCACCTCAACAACCTCATCTTCAACAACAAGATCGACCTGTCGGAGAAGTCCGTGCGTTCGGACCTGCCCGACCCGCGCCCCCTCAACTTCCACCTCAACCAGGAGGTGCGCGAGGCGATCGACGCTGCCACCAAGGAGCATCGTAGCCAGATCGCGGCCCATGAGCTGCGCGTGCAGGCGTACCAGGGCTACGGCAAGGGTCTGATCAAGAAGTTCAAGTGCAGCCCCGATGCCTACGTCCAGATGATCATCCAGCTGGCCTACTTCAAGATGTACGGCAAGAACCGCCCCACCTACGAGTCCGCGTCGACCCGGAAGTTCCAGGAGGGCCGCACCGAGACCATCCGCTCGGTGTCGGACGACAGCGTCGCCTTCTGCAAGGCCATCTCCGACCCCGCCGTTCCCCGCGAGGAGGCCGTGCGCCTCTTCCGCCAAGCGCTTGCCGCGCACTCCAAGTACACTGCCGAGGCCAGCGACGGCCGTGGTGTCGACCGCCACCTCTTCGGTCTGAAGAAGCTCCTCCGCGAGGGCGAGAAGCTGCCCGCCCTGTACGAGGACCCCGCCTACGCCTACAGTGGATCGTGGTACCTCTCCACCAGCCAGCTGAGCTCGGAGTTCTTCAATGGATACGGATGGTCGCAGGTGATTGACGATGGATTCGGCATCGCCTACATGATCAACGAGAACAGGTATGTTCCTCCGGCTAATTGTCAGGCGCATATACTAACGATAGCAGCCTTAACTTCAACATTGTTTGCAAGCGGATTGGAGCCGACCGCATGAGCTACTACCTGAACGAGGCGGCCACTGACCTGCGCGACATGCTGATGCCCGACCTGGCTGCGCAGGCCGAGAAGGCGAAGATGTAAGGTGTATGATATAGAGGTAGAGAACATAGATGTGGTTATTGTAGGTTAATGGGAAGACATTTGAACATCTAATCTTTAGCGTATACCGCGGATCTTGTAGACTGGAACAAACATCGTAGAGGCTCTCGTCTTCAGTCGTCCATCTCTTTATGAGATTGTATCTTGGCTCACGCCATCCTTTGTTACGGTCCATTCTTCCTGGTGTTGTTCGCGCATGACTGTCTGTGAGGAGTCATGAAGACTACAGACACCAATTTCTTCCATGTCCTCTCGGGAGATATCTCCACCTGGGTGGAGACGAACACTCGGTGTAGAGATTTTGATACTGGTTGAGGGGTAGAATGGAAGGAGGATTGTGGAGATGCACGACATAACTTCAGGCGGAACATAGCACAATAGCTGGTCTTTAGACAATATATACAAGGGTCCCATTCGTCGTATAGATAGTTTCATGCAGTATGTATTCAGAATCCCAGATCCTTTATGGTTGCACCTGCAGTATATCAGGTCAATTCGAAGATGCATCAGGGTATCACAGTCACGCTATACTAAACCAAGCAATCTCTCCAACACCAGCAAACCAACAAGCAAACTGAGACCCAGAAAGTCTGCGCTAATGAAACACGGAGAGAAGCTGTATACAATAAAACCAACTATATAGACATAGCCACCCAGTCCTAATCGTCCCATCCAACTCAAGCACTATCTTCTCCCTTGTTGCCAGCTTCGATTGCTGCAGGCCAACCCAACCCGAAAAGATCCGCCACCTCCTCCAGGTACATCACCGAACCTCCGCTGTCGACAAGGGCCGCTCCCAGGACCGCCTGCACGGTGGTCGCCATCACGTCCATCTGGCAACGCTCGTGGGGAAATTGCACTTGATCGGTGCTCCAACCTTGCGAGTAGAAATGGTGGGAGAGGGCATCTTTCATCGGCTCGATATGAGTGACGAACGAGGAGGACTGTTCGTCAGTCCATCCCTGGGCGCACAAGAAGTCGTAAAGTCTCTTCTCGGGAAGACTCAGGCTCGAGGGGTCGATGGGTGTGGAGGGAGTTTGACTTGGGTCTGGGAGACCAGGAGCAGACGGAGGGGTTTTCTTATGTGCTTCAACAGACATGTTAAGACTGGCAAATTCAATGAACAATAACCAGGGACGATGCCGTATGAGAACGGAGGTGGGAGCACCTCGACAAGATCTTCCGCATTGAGTATGACAAAGAACGACAGGGGGAACAACGCCGAGAGAGGCTTAATGTCAACAATTTACCTTCATGCCCGATTTGATGCTTAATGAGTAATAGCAGAATGCGAAAACGGTGTTGAAGGTGGGCATTTTTGACTGGCAGATGACAGTTTCACTATTTTATGGAGAACTATATTTTCGAGCAGTACCCGGAGTCGTTGGTGGTAATGGATGTTGGACGACTAATATAGGCCACCACGTAGGCAGTGCGATTTATACATCTACATAACCTTGCAGTAGTGCTGGCACATTCACAAGAACCAGGGTGATGCTGATCCTGATCTCCGCAACGGTTGTGTCTCGGGTATACTCCGTACCCGACCTCGGCACCGAGCATCAGGAGCTTCTCCACAGCCATAGCCTCATATACCACAAAGTCATTCATCCCAGGTAGCTCAACTGCAAGCAAACCACCATTTCAGACCTCACAATGCCCCAATTTCACTCTCCACCCCCCAAAACAACCCGCTATGCCCTCGCCTTCCCCAGCCCAGGCATCCTCCTGGTAACCATCACGCGCGAGAAGCGCATGAACTCCATCGACACCCAGGGCCACTGGGAGGGCGATGCCCTGTGGGCCTGGTTCGACGACGAGCCCTCCATGCGCGTGGCCATCATCACCGGCGCCGGGACAAAAGCTTTCTCCGCCGGCGCCGATCTCCTCGAGCAGCACGACCGCGCCCAATCCGCCGAGGACGAGGACCGCGTCGCGAAGCCCGTAGGCATGCCGCCGAGCGGCTTCGCCGGCATCAGTCGGCGGCGGGGGAAGAAGCCCATCATTGCGGCGGTGAATGGATTTGCACTTGGTGGGGGGTTTGAGATCTGCCTGAACTGGTACCAGCCCTTCCTTGTTTTATGGAACGCTTCCGGTTGAAGCTGTTGTGAATGAAGCTGCTAATGAAAACAGTGATATGATCGTTGCTTCGCCGACAGCCTCCTTCGCCCTGCCGGAGGTGGAACGAGGGCTGTACGCCGCGGCCGGTGGACTCGCACGCATTGTGCGCGAGGTCGGCATGCACGTAGGCAGCGAGCTCGCGCTGACGGGACGGCGGCTCAGCGCGCAGGAGGCGTTCGATCTGCGGCTGGTAAACGTCGTGTCGCGGTCGCCAGACACGCTGCTCGACGAGGCGATGCGCATGGCGAAAAAGGTGGCTAGTCTGTCGCCCGACGCGGTAATCGTCACACACGACGGCCTGCGCGAGGCCTGGGAGAGCGGCAGCGTCGAGCAGGCGTCGCGCGTCACGGATGGCCGGTATTTGCGGGCGTTGATGCAGTCGGAGAATTTGAAGATTGGGCTTGCGGCGTTTGCGATGAAGAAGGAGCCGAAGTGGGTGGATTCGAAGTTGTAGCTTCATACCTTACAGAGGTGTATTGAGTGCGGATTTTTGAAATGTATTGTTGTGTGGATATGTAGGCAACTATAGATGTGCGGTCCCGAATGAGAACAGGTTCCGCCCCGACTCCGTGTCATTCTGTACCCAGCCCGTCCGTCCGATCTGCTCCGCGCTCGTGCTGCTTAGTTCCTTCAGCGTCGCGGCGTCGGCGGCATTCGCGATGAACCGGTGTCCGTTCTCCAGTCTGCCGACCACGTAGCCCTCGCCGGGTGAACCGTCGCGCTGGAATTGCACGGTATATGTCTGCTAGAGTTAGAAAGGAGACTGGAATCAGTATGGGAAAGCGCACCTCAATGACTGCTGGTCCTGCGGCTTTGGCTGCAATCGGTGGCGGCGAGATGTCTTCCGCATACTCCGGCAAAGGATTCTGCGCTGGGTACGGGGATCCATCTGCGCGCGGCGCCGCAGACAGACACACCGTGTAGTGGTAGGAGAGGACGCCACCATTGGCCAACACGAGGCCCGTACGACCACGGCCGGCTCGGATGTCACGGACGACTTGTGTGATAGCCTGCCTTGGTCAGTATACTGGATGGTATGGTAGGGGACGGACGTACATGCAGAGAGTAATTGTTTCCCGCTCCGCCGAACGACGTCAACCCCCCGAGCACAGTCAACGGCCGGGCCTTGTACGTGATAGGCAGGTCGAGGTGGTATGCGGCCAGTTTGGGGACGATGGGGAAGCATCTATCTTATTAGCGGTGGAATGCAAGACCCAAACGGGGACATACGAGTAGAAGTCGTAGAGGTCAATGTCGTCTTTCTTCAGGCCGGAGACTCTAAGCGCTTCGTTGAGCGAGCTGGATATACTCGGGCTGAAGTAGAAGTTCGTCCGTTCCCAGACTGGAATCACATCAGTATAGTCCGTTCGGGTAGGTAGGCAACGTACAGTTCGCGGCGTCGCTAGTTCCAGCACCCCCGAGCGGATAGATCCAGCGGGATTCAGGGACACCCAGCTCGCGGGCATATCCCACCGAAGTGACGATGCAGGCGGCGGCGAGGTTGACCGTGTTGAAGGCGTTCATCAGCAGGGGGTCTACTCAGTATTAGTAGCGGTTGCAGTGCGCATTGCTCACGATGCACATACAAGGAGAGCAGATCATGCGGTTCTTCTTCGACACCGTGCCGATAGTGCTGGCCGTGTCGGCGGGCTTCCCATAGTTCCACGAAAGGGGATTCTTCGCTGCGATCTCTGCAAAGTTTGCATACAGCTCCGCCGACTCGCGGTGGTTCTCGGCGTAGGTCTGCTGTCGGAGGGCGCGGAAGCCAGCTTCGTACAGGGGGTATACCTGGATGGGCAGGCCGATGGAGTGGAGGGTGCCGAGGTCTACTTCGTCAGCGTGTTCACCACTGGGAGGGCACGTACGCACTATCACGCTGGGTGCGGTCCCAGATGGAAGAATGATCGTCCACCGGGGTCCAGTGCTTGGGAGGGAAGTTCTTCGCTGCTGCCAGCGCGGCCACTGCGGAAGTCAGACGGACCTCATGCTTGATATGCTTAGTGCAGGTGTACGAACAAGTTGCCAGCGCTTCACCACCCGTCACAACAGCCACACGACACTCTCCCTTAGACACCCGTCTGGCCGCCTCGTCGAGCAGCTTCGCCGGTGCGTTTCCGCCATGTCCGCTCTCATACTTGTGCACCGGACGCACGCCTAACCGGTCCGCGAGCAGATCCGTGATGTTCGGATAGGGCCAGGTCCAGTTCGCCACGACGTCGATGCTGTCAATTGCCGCGGTCAACTGCTCCTCGGGCACAGAGCTGTCGTCGATGGCCGCTGCAATAGCCTGCAGCATCAGATCGAGCGGCTCGTACGCATGTTCGGGCTTTCGAGAGGTGTTCTTGATATCCCCGACGCCGATTACGACAGGGGTTGAGTTTGAAGCGCGCGACATCTTGACCTGCAGTTACTGTATACAATGTAGATAGAGACAGGGGTATATGCACTTCGCCAATCTAATTGACCTAAATGCTCGTGATCCTCTATCTCCACCGTATCTCCTCCGGCTACGCGGTCTCCAGCCCGCTGGATCGACTTAGGCCGAGCAACCTCGGTAGTCGATCTCCGCCATCCTTCCACTTATGCACCGCATTGTAGGGACTCATAGAAAAGAAGGGCTCTGCATCATGTCAAGCAGAATGTACACTTCGCTGTTGCCTGATTGATTGACATTGCGAACCCTACACACATCCCAGCTTCTCCACCACAATGGCATCTCCACGTACGTCCAGACACCCCATATCCGAACAGGACTGACCAGTGCAGAGAAAATCCGCACCCCAGCTACGGATCTGCTTGGCATAAAGCACCCCGTACTGCTGGCCGGCATGTTCAACGTGGCCTCGCCGCGCCTCGCCGCCGCGGTGTCCAACGCCGGCGGGCTGGGTGTCATCGGCGGCGTGGCGTACACCCCCGAGAAGCTCCGCGAGGCGTTGGATGAGCTCAAGGGCTATCTCGTGGACAAGTCCGCGCCGTTCGGGGTGGACCTTCTCATTCCGCAGGTTGGCGGCAACGCCCGAAAGACCAAGTACTCCACGCCCCCTCCTCTAGGGATGTATAAACGTACGCAATGACAAGTTACGACTACTCCCACGGCAAGCTCGACGAGTTAATCGAAATCATCATCTCAAGCGGCGCGAAACTCTTCGTCTGCGCGGTAGGCGTTCCCCCGAAACGGGTCGTTGACCGCCGCTCTACATGAACATGATCGGACACCCGAAGCATGCGCAGAAAGCCATCGACGCCGGCGCGGATCTCCTCTGCGCCCAGGGCGGCGAGGGCGGCGGCCACACGGGCGAGATCCCCACAGTCGTGCTCATCCCGGCCGTGTCGCAGATCGTCCGCGGGCAGAAGAGCGCTTTCACAGGCCATGAGGTGCTCCTTGTCGCGGCGGGCGGCATGTTCAACGGGCAGACACTGGCAGCGGCGCTGATGCTGGGCGCCAGCGCGGTGTGGGTGGGCACGCGGTTCATCCTGGCCGAGGAGTCGGGGGCGTCGGAGATGCACAAGAAGGGGCTGGAGGAGGCGGGCTTTGACGATATTATCCGCACGACGGTGTTCTCGGGCCGGCCGTTGAATACGCGCACGACGCCGTATCTGCGGCGGTGGGAGGGCGAGCGCAAGGATGAGATGCTCGCGTTGCAGGCTAGGGGTGTTATTCCCATTGCACATGATATGGACACTAAGCCGGAGGATGATGAGGTCTTGGATAATGCGCACCCGGTGCTGATGGGCCGGGTCGCTGGGTTGGTGAATGAGCGGCTCACGGCGAAGCAGATTGTTGATGGGATGGTCGAGGAGGCTAATGCGTTGTTGATCCGCGGTGGGCAGATGGCGAGACTGTAGCGAGGGCTGTTGAGTTAGCTCGTTGGTGATGTAGATCTGTGCAGACATACGTACTTGATTTTATGCCTTTATCACCGTCTCTCTACTTCTATCCTACCTAGGTACTCCGTCCCGCCATTTCCATCACAGAAATGATGAATGAACGATGATATTCTACATCCTGACTGAACACGGACCTATATAAGAACACATACTAATAAATAATAATAGAGGCTGTCTCACTGGATGGCATCACCTGAACGCCTTTCCCTCATCGCCGGAATTTGAATAGTGTTCGAGGTATGCATCAACAACACTCATATCGCGATATATCTTTTAGAAGGCTCTAATGCAGGACTTGAAATACCACCTAACCAAAATAAAATTATGTCTTCTGGATCCCACTTGTCTTTGCTTATGCTTTAAGCAGGACTCCTCAGTTGCATGGATATTCATATGGTTCGATGATGTTAAACTATACAATCCAAACCTTCCTAGCCTTGAAAAGCATTGTCTACCAGGACCCAGACATTGCTAGAACAAAATGCGGATACACTTTGCTTGTGGTAATCTCAAAAGCGTCCTATCTACACGGCGAAGATTCCAGGCACTCAGACTAGAGCAGACAACAAGTTTCATACATTCAAGGTAGATTAGGTGCATCTACCCAGGTACCTGCCTCTCCAGTTATTCTGTACTTAAAAGACCATCCGTTGCGACGTCCTAGTAACCAGTCAGACCTAGGAAGTAACTACTCCCCTCGCTCGTAAGAAAGGAAACCCCACTAGACAAGTCCTGGCTCTTAAGTATATGCACCGATGATGTACAGGAAGGCGCAGACGACACAAAGAGAGCATAGATCACCCCCAACCCTCCCCCGTAGACTCTTCTTTCTCCTTCGTAACTGATCCTTCTCATTGTCTCGCCATTCTCAGCATCGTCACGTCTCTCTTATGCCATATGTGCCTCTCAGGGACTGTGAATGACTCCACAACCTGAATATCATCATCGAGGCAGGCTATGCAACCATCCCGTGTCAGCGGAGGAAGCAGCTTGCTCATCACCATCACCCTCTTTTCATGGGCCGTTTCAGTGCCATCCGAATGGACGCTCATCATTAAGGCAAGCGATGAACACTGTGGTAACTCGGACGGCCTTCGGCCTAAGACGACACCCCTACTTCTGATGCTCAGCTCCGGCTGACTTTTTAGGGGACTTATAAGTTCGACTGGGACAGGGAAACGATGGCAGGACATGCATAGGAAATGAGACTTATCCTTTCCGGCGGGCCTTTCAGTGCTGTCCGAACGGACGTACGCTCATCATCAAGGCAAGTGATGAACAACTGTGGTAACTCGTATAGGCTTTGCTGCTCAGCCCCGACTGACTTTTCAAGCTATGTAGCCAGTCGAATGTGACGAGGGATGGATATGATGGGATATCGATATGGGATGAGATGTAAGGGAGAACATACCTTGGTGATTGAAAGAGAAAGAGGGGAGAGCGCGGGACGAGAGAATAAAAGTTTGATCCCCATTGGTGCTCAGTGTCATAGTGCTGTGAGAATGACATGGTCCTTAAATATGGTATCAGACGTCTTTCCTATAGTTCGCATCTGGTATAAAAGCTCCTGTCCTTGCTCTGCCCAGTAAAGAGAAATACCTCCAATGTAAATACAATGTACACTTTCAGCAGTCTATAAAGAAAAATAGGACTGTCCGGTATCGATATCAACAAGACAATATTTCAAGAAGTATCTTAGCAAAACAAACTTCTACGTTTTAATATGGTCGATGATCTTATCCTTGGGTAAGACACTCTTAATCCTCGGTCAAATTGATGAGAAAGGCACCGTCTATACAGAATATAACTCGCTCTAAACTTTGCCCGAATTCCACTCGTCGTAGCTTCTTTGAATGCAGGTACTTTGGCTGATGTAAATCTTTTCTGTACTAAACCACAATATCAACGCTCAAATCAGTTGGCCACTTGGCCTGATCCACCCCGTTTCCTCTAGTCCCGACGTTATACTTCAGCTCCACCGCGTTATTCGCAAACTGCGCAACGGGCTTCGCCAGGATGAACGTCGCTCCAACCGCCTTGGACGTCCTCCGTTCAAAGAAGCCTGGATTGAAGAGAGCATCCTTGTCATGGGCATGCAGCAGCTTCAGCATCTCCGGAATTAGATGCTGCATCGTATGGTAGTGGCGAAATACTGGCGAGCCATGCCGCTGCCAGACCTCGTTCCATACGTCGGCGTTGTAGGTGCCGCAGGTTCGGACCAGCCATTGAGAGTAGTAGTTCAACGATGTCTAGCTTTGTTAAATTATAAAAATCTCTGGGCTCAAAAGGGACGTACATCCACGGCATAGCTTCCTCCCTTTTCGGCCCTCTGCATCAGGGCATCGAGAACACCACAGCAACCCATCACCCCGGTACTGTTTTGATCAGCGCCAGCCGCTAATCACAGAGAACAACCTACCAGTAGTCTGAATTGGGAAAGATGGGGGTGACGGCCTCATTGAGCCCCATCGCTTGTCCGTATGCGAGCGAAACGCCACAGCACTGGCCCCATGAGTACACCATCACAATCAATGACATAGTGGAATTGGGCCAACGTACCGCGTCACTGATCTGCTGCCATCCGCTGCGATGGCTCCACGGTCCATGCCAGCCATAGCAGTTCTCGCGAACATGAATGATACCGCGGTCTCTTCCGCGGACAAGATCGAATACCGCCTCGCGTCCGAAACCAAGGCGCTCCATAACTCCAGGACGGTATCCATCAACGACAACATCCGCATCCCGAATCAGCGCGCGGAGCTTCTCCTTGTCACCCTCATCCTTCAAATGCAGAAACGCATTCCACTTCCCCCAGTTCAGGTCCTGGTGCAATGCCGACAAGTCCGTCACATACGGTGAGGTCACACGCATCACGCTGGCGCCCAGCTCTGCCAGACTGCGACTGATAGTCGGGCCCGCAATCACGCGCGTCAAGTCGACGACCTTGAGTCCGGCGAGAGGGCGCCTGGGCGAAGACGGGAGCGTCGCGTTCTCGGGCCACCAGCTGGGCGGCTGTGTCGAGGCCCCGTCCCTGGTCAGCTCGTACAGTCCGGCCTTCCCGCTTTGCTGGCCGTGCTCGCTGGCGAGGTACTCGTCCACGCTCCAGGCGACGGTGCCCGCCTGCCGGTACTGCTCGTTCATTAGCTCGTCGAGGTCGGCGGCGGTGTACTGCTTGACGCGCGCTTGGATGCGCTCCACGATGGCGTCGTATGTGTCGTGGGGCTCGCCGTCTACGGGCAGGCCCAGTGCGGTTAGGGTTGGGTCGGGGTTCATGCTGCCTGTGGATATCAGGACGGCTTGTCTAGAAGGTAAGAGAGCGGTGGATACCGTGCGTGTGGTAGAACCGGCCGTCCTTGGTCTTGTAGATGTTCGTCACCAGTGTGCGGTGGAGAGTCCCCATCGCGCGGTGCTTGTCTTGGTTGGGGAAGAGTTTGTTCATGAGCTCTGCGCTAGAGTGACCAAACGGCTGGGGGTTGCCGTCGTCGCCGATGATTTGGGCGATGAGCGGAGACATGAAAAACAGGGATGCATGGTTGCTGTTGTCGTTAACAGCATGCTGAATCTTGGGTTCGGCTCAAACATACGTGTTGATCGTGACATCAACCGGCTCGGTCTTGTACTTCCGAGTAAGCAGGAGATTGATGAATGTAGCTTCGAGACCTTTGAGGGCGGAGATGCTCTCTCTGCAAAGCGCCAGTTAATGGGGATGCTAGGCTTGTCGTTTCCCTCGAAGTGGATCTTCTTGCCGAGGTCGTTCAGCTCGGCTGGGAGGTTGGCTAGATGGGGGTTTTTGAAGATGCCATCCTGTAGGAGGGTCTTGGCTTCGTGGGGCACGGAATAGTCGATGGAGCCCATTTGATCAGTCAATACAGTGACATAAAGCACAGAGATGCGGATAGAACGGGCACTGTTTATATGTTACGGTGGTGGACGATGAACAGGTGAGGTTATCCAGGCGCTCTCTTCATACAGCTGCATAAGCGACCCCGCATGATCTACCATAATAGCATGGAAGTATATTTCCTTTAGGAGAGAAAATCCTCATCTAAGCTTCCATCATAGTGCCATATTCTGCTGCCTACAGAGCTCTGTCAATGAATAGCATCCGAATAGGTTGTACATATATAGGCGCTTACTCTGCCAGACTCTCTTCATCTCACAAGGCCCTCCCGCCAATTCTCAAGAACAGCTTGGATCTTACGAGGCCTGAATTAGGCCTCCAATTAACTAGTCCGTGCGTAGTAAGTCTTGCTCGTCAGTCGATACGAGACTTTATTCGTCGACGTTCAGCCCCGAATACGAGCTATACATTTCTGGGCACACACTGCCATGGGCAGTCCAACGATCAAAACAAATATATAGACCGAAAATGTCGAAAGACAACTATCAACATTTCTATTTCTATCACTCAAAAATGAAAATAGATGCATTGTGTTGAAACTAACCCAGCACAGCCAGAATCCTCGACTACAGCCCTCAATCTGCTCCAACCATAGACCGCGCTTTGGAAATGAAAAAGTCGCGGCCCTTGACCAGCCGGACGAATATACTCCACGGGGTCACTCCAAAGAGCTGTCCGGTTCCTCCGTTTGCTCCAATCGGAACTACCATGAGCACACTGGAGCCCTGGCTGTATGTGCGTCTCTTCGGCAACCCTAGGATGTCGGCTTTCAGATTGGCAGCAACGACAGGCGCTTGCTCGTTCGCCTTGTAGCCCAGACGCATCGAGTGGATGGTGATGTCCCCCGCCCCGTAGATGGGCAAGACCTCGTTCTCGTCGCCTTGCACGCGAAGCTCGCTGTCGACCTTGAGCCAGCCGGCTTCGTCCAGCAGCCTTGGAGGAATAAACTCATTATTCGGATAGATCCCCGTGGTGGGGATGTAGAGATCCGTCTCCATCTTCTCGCCGTTGTCCAGCTCGACAGTCCATTTTTGGGTGTCTTTCGAGCGAGTCGCATTGACAACCTTGCGGGACGTGCCGAGCTTGACACCAAGTTTACTCAGAATAGATGCAGCAGCATCGCTACCGGATTTCTTCAGCACAGGAAGCACCCGCTCGGTCGCTGACACCAGCGTGACGGTCTGGTCTCGGCGCTTTTCCGCCGCCGCTTCTGCGATCTCCCCCGCCAGCTCCACACCTATGGGTCCTGCGCCGCCGATGACGATGCTCTTCGCCTCGGCGATCGCCTTTTGCGTCTCTTCAATCAGGCTCTGGACGTTGTCGCGGCCGGTCTGTTTGAAGGGGATTTGCATCTCGTTGGCGGGGTTTGTTGCGGCGGTGGTGCTGCCCGACGCGATGACCAGGTAGTCGAACGGCACAGTTTGCTGGTCGTCTACGGTGACGGTCTTTCCGTCTGTATCGAGCGATGTCGCATGTCCTTGGATGAACTCGAACACCTCCGACGGGTATTTGTCGAAGGCTGCGGCGAGCGGAATGAGATATTGGTCTGGCTGGAAGGCTTCGGGTTTCGCAAAGACCCGCGGCGCCGCGATCGGGAAATAAAAGGTGGGCGTCGGGTTGATTAGGATCACTTTGACGCGGTCGATGTCTTTGAGGACTGCATTTGCGATGGTGCAGCCTGCAAAGGAGCCGCCGATGATGGCGATTCTCACTGGGGAGCCCATCTTTGCTGTGGGAAGATGAGGGAGAAGATGAGGTTCAGGTTGGAATGTTGCACAGGGGCTGCCAAGAGATTCGGCCGATATTAGATATTCTCCGAAAGGTTGTCCGGTATAGGTCCCTACGGTATATATAAGGGATTGTTGGATCGCACCTCTGTTGATGGCTCTGAGGTGAGTAGAGCGATCAGACACTAGACATCGCCGCGTGAGAATTGAACCGCCAACTCAAGCAACGCATTCCATCGGGTGGTGGACGAGGGATATATATACCGCCTCTATACATCCGGAGTATATCAACAACAAACGTATCCCGGATGGCCCGGAGGTATGGTATCCTCTCTGCATTTTGACTTCATTCTAAGCAGGGGTCTACGGAAATTACCGGATGACTACGAAGAACCGTGACTAGGTACTTCCAGTCAACGAGCTTGTACGCTCTGTTCCTCTCCCATGCTAGACCGTAGTGCCAATCTCCTAGGGGATATCTTACTTTGCTTGGTGCTGAAAAACACGCACATCCAGAATATAGTTCTCGTTCTTTTAGCTACTATGCATTGAAACTGCTAGTAATTCATTGAGAATCTTGACAATGATGTCTAGCGGGATCAATTAAGTTCGATTGTAGTAGGCGAATATTTAGTACACCAAGTCTCGGCCTTGGTCCACCTAAGTAACCTGCCGCAGTTCCTTCTATCTCTATAAGATTGCTCGAGTAGATTTTCAATTAGTTAGAGATGCCTAAAGGCCTCTAATTCAGTGATGATCTCTTTTGATCGAGCCCAGGTGTGATCGACAGAGTTAAATCAAACAAGCATAGCGGGTGTTCGAGACTAGAGATTATATTCTTTCCACCTACTTCTTTACATGCCATGGGACGATAAATTAACGTAAAAAAGAACTATACCCTGGCTTAGATCAGCTAACACTTATGATTCCGGTCTGGTAGCCCTGTAAAAAAAAATGCTCCAGTAGGAAGCGTCACACCCACCCTGAGGCATTTCTAGTGCAAATTTCCACTAATATTGTCTCTGGGATTCAATTCCCACGGAAGTATTCGTTGCTTTTGCAAGCCCAAGCATATCTGGTCCTCCTTCCAATCCTGATCCTCACCTATTGATGACAGTTGTTACCTTCGAATGCAATCTGGCTTGAGAGCATGACCGCTTCAGAGACCTCAGGACTTCGCTCTCCGGCGGCACTGGAGCTGACTAGCATCTAGTAGGGCTTGGCTAAGACTAGCCTGCATGACAGTGAGTATCGCCAGCCCTAAAGGCCGCGCGATTTGCCGGCATTTGCGGGGCCGAGTTCTTCACGTTAAATTAAGTACCGGCGTATTTGGATATCCACCAATAAATGCCCCTTGGCCGGAGAAATGGCTTTTCTAGTATAGCCACAAGACCCTCTGGGCACGGAGGTCTTCCAGGCATCATGCTGGTGATAGTGGGACATTCAGGAGAAAACTAGTGCGGAGCAGGACATATATAACCAGCGGTCACGCCACCCAGATATCCAAACAACAGGCTCTTGTCAGCATTTGCCAGGTGATACGCGCGATCATGAAGTTCCCGGCTTTCATCACGGCGATCATAAGCATCGCTTCCCTGTCCTCTGCTATCAGCGTCTCTGGAGCCGCAGAGGGATTTGCAAAGGGCGTCACCGGTGGTGGCAGCGCAACTCCGGTGTATCCCAGCACCATCAGCGAGCTTGTATCTTACCTGAAGGATAGTCAACCGCGCGTGGTCGTGCTGACCAAAACGTGAGTAGCATCTGTTGATAGGAACCAGCGCTGCTGACTGACTGTCTGTTAGATTCGACTTCAGAGGCAGCGAAGGAACTACCACCGGGACGGGTTGTGCTCCCTGGGGTACGGCCTCGAACTGCCAGCTGGCCATCAACAAAGACAATTGGTGTACTAATTATCAGCCCAATGCGCCCTCTGCCTCGGTCTCCTAGTAAGTCACTTGACTATCCCCTGTCTCCCTCTTGTCTCCCCACACCAATGGCTAATGATGTTGCAGTGACAACGCCGGCGTCCTTGGGATTACTATCACTTCCGACAAGACCTTGATCGGCCAGGGGTCCAGTGGTGTGATCAAGGGCAAGGGTATTCGCATTGTCAGTGGGGCCAAGAATGTTATTATCCAGTGAGGCCAATGCATGCTTCAGTCGTGGGACGCTCGTTGACGGCGTATAGGAACATTGCAATCACCGATATCAACCCCAAGTATGTCTGGGGTGGTGATGCCATCACACTGAACAATTGCGATATGGTTTGGATTGACCATGTCACGGTATGATCTCTGGAATCAAAGTGAACATACAGCAGATACTAACACGAGATACACTACAGACTGCTCGCATCGGCCGCCAACACCTTGTCCTCGGTACCAGTGCCTCCAACCGAGTGACAGTCTCCAACTCGTACTTCAACGGAGTCTCAGACTATTCCGCAACATGCAATGGATACCATTACTGGGGCATCTACTTCGCCGGGTCCAACGACATGGTCACCCTGAAAGGGAACTACATATACCATATGAGCGGCAGAAGTCCCAAGGTCCAATCTAACACACTTCTCCACGCGGTGAGTTATGCCGACACCTTATGTTGAAAGTACCCTTCTAATAGTCACTAGGTCAACAACTACTGGTACGACATTTCCGGTCATGCCTTTGAGATTGGCGCAGGTGGCTATGTGCTAGCAGAAGGAAACGTGTTCCAGAACGTCCCCACCATTCTGGAGGAAGATGACGGCCAACTGTTTACCTCGCCTAACTCGAACACAAACCAGGTCTGTTCCACATACTTGGGCCATGTGTGCCAGGTGAATGGATTTGGAAGCTCCGGCACTTTCAGTTCCGCCGACACGGGCTTCTTGGTGAACTTCCAGGGCAAGAATGTTGCGTCTGCTTCGGCATACACTGTTGCACAGAGTAGTGTGCCGTCGAATGCTGGACAGGGCAAGCTGTGATACTGGCTATGGATGTCCTTTCAGCAGTGCACATATCATCTGTGTCCTGCCATATTTTTTGTCCCGATTCACACGGCCTACCTTGGCAGGCAGCGTATGTGTTTTACACTTGTTTACCCTCTCCAAATTGCCCTCAAATTGTCCTGAAATCGCTTTGAGTGATTAATTTACGCATCATGGACCGCATGAAAGAGGCCGAGCCATTGGTTCATCCCAAGCTCATGTATTCGGTTTCAGTCCCTACCAGAGAGACTCAGCAATTATCAAGCACTAATTAACCAGAACGGCTACCATGTAATCCCCTCAATCCTTTATCGCGGCTTCTTCGTTGTGCCTATAAGTGTCAAGTTAGTAAACTAGGACTTGTCCAAATATGGAGCATTATCAAACCGAAAAGGAGAGATATACTTTTGTTTCCTTAGAGACGCATCGTCGCCACTTTCAATACTGTCAATCACTGGATGTCTCTGAACACGCTTGTACGCATTGAACCAAGGGCCTTTAAACAGCGCATCGACTTCCTCGACACTCAGACCCGCCATCTCCGGCACCATCAAGAACACATAGACCAGTCCCAGGAAGCACCAGCCGGCGAAGAAGAGAAACGCCCCCCAGTTATCCGTGTTCTTGAGAAGCGACGGGATACTGTACTTGATGGCATAGATGAAGAGCCAGTGGAATGTTTGGCCGACCGAGCCACCGAACGAACGAATCCGGTTGGGCCAAAGCTCTCCCCCAAAGACGTATGGAAGGACCAAGAGTCCTGTTGTCGATCAGTAAACGCTGTCTAGCTCATCTACACCAGTAGTACTTACCGATGGCGTAGCCAAAAGCATGGAAAAAGAGTGCTGCCACCGCTGCCTGTGACGCACCAGAAGGGACAGAACCTTCTTGGTGGTACTTGATGAACACGCCAATGTAGATATGTGAGAGCAGCTGCACAGATATGCCGATAAATAGAGATCGGCGCCGTCCGAGGGCATCGATGAAGAAAAACGAGGCGAGGAGGGTGAAGAAGAACTTGGACAGGCAGTACATGCCGCTCAAGAACATGCTGCGATCGGTTCCTCCGCCCAGGCCGATGATACTCATGATCGGGACAAAGTAAGATGTCACGGAGTTGGCGCCTGACAGTTGAGCGAGGGCATATGAGATCAAGACTTGCTGAAGACGTCGCAGGTTGGAGGGAACGGTAAACGTCTCTTTGACGATTTCCGTAAAGCTGGCGCCCACTCCCCGCAGCGAATCCTCGATATCGTTGATCTCTTTCTGCAGGCGAGGGTGGTCCGAAGGCAGACATCGCACCTCGGACAACACCGCGATTGCATCGTCTCGTCGGCCCGTCATCATCAGCCACCTGGGGGATTCGCTGATGAAGAAGCTCGCGAGGACAGCGAGAGCCATGAAAATGGCCGGCGAGAACCAGACCACTTGGTACTGCAGTCGACCGGCAGGCATATGCAGATAAGCGCCATATACGCAAAAGACCGCGATGAATAGCGCGCTGCCCATGGCCACCGTGTACCAAGCTGTGAGCAAGCCGCGGATCTCCGCCGGTGCAATCTCAACGATAGACAACGGGCCCGTGACGCTGAGAGAGCCGATTCCTATGCCTGATATGATTCGCGCGGTGTATAGTGCAGCCCGATTCGGAGAGCACGTCGCGATGATCTGTCCCACGATCCAAATCGTAGCATAGAGACGAAACGACCATCGGCGACCAATTCGATCGTTGACGAAAAATGAGCAGGCCGCACCGACCGCATAGCCGATGTAGATGATTGAGATGAGATTCTGGACGTCGCTGGCCTTTGCGCCGGATTCAATATTATATTGCTTCTGGAAGCCTGGCAGCGAGGACACCACAGAGGTCGATCCCTGGTCCCAGGCTGGTGGCTGTCAGTCCACAACGTCCACGATTACCCACGACCTGCGGAGGGGGACTGACATGGCGGTAGGCCTGCCAAAGCGTAGACAGCGCAGGATATGAGCAGACGTGGATTGACCATCATCTCTCGTGGAGTTTCCCGAATACTGCGTGCATAGTTCGCCAGCACTGAGCGCGTAAATATTTCTTTGAAAGCCATTATCCTCTGGGGATTGACTATCAGGGAGGTCTAATTGATAAGTGAGCGGACATTTACCATATTTATAGACATGCTTCGTTTGTGTTTGATAGCGAAACCCACCATGTCCACTGACCGACTATATCGTGCTGATATCAGGATGGCGACCCCATCCGAGGCAGTTCGGAAGAATACGAAGAACGAATCGGACACAAAGAACTGGTACTTTATGACCTGTCGTAACTTAGTACTTATCCGGAAACTTCCGAGCACTGATTCAAGCATCTGAGCTGATACACCGCTTCGATCCCAGCCTGTATCTCGGCCTGTATCTCCAGAGTCCATGCGTATCATATTCCCCGCATTGACGATCATCATCAGTATCCACATCCACCGCCACTCCATCCCAACACATTGACGTTGCCCTCCAGGCAGTATGCCACCGACATTGGGCCCAAATACCCTGTTCAGGGTCAACCGGCGGCGGCGTGTTGCTGGAAGCCGAGCACGTCAGGCATGCATGAACTGCAAGGACAAGAAGCTGAAGGTACGTAATATGAACGTGGACCTTGTACCCTGGCGAATCCCATCCAGTGCGAATGTTGATCTTCTCCGGCAGTGTGACGAGGGCATTCCCGCCTGTGGCAATTGTAGTAGGACTGGTACCTGTAAGGGGGAGACTCCAGTAAAGTGATATGACACGTACGAGGCCGGCGGCTCATCTACCTCAACAGCCTGTCTTGTCCAAGACCCCCAGACCAAAAGACACCGTCCTCGCAACCACGTGGAATGGCTCGAGGAGCGCGTCGCCAGTCTAGAAGGTCGCGACCAACGGGACCCTTCAGACTCTTCGCAGACTCCCCGTTCGGTGACTTCATGCAACGACCCCGACAGCGCCCAGTCGAACGCCTGCACGCATGGGCGAGCGGACAGAGCGAACGATTTGGCCTCGAGAGTCGGCATGTTGGACTTCCGAACAACCCAGATGGAGCCGCAGTATCTAGGCTCTTCGTCCGCGTTCGCTTTCTCGCACATCATCAACCGCTCGCTCAGTCGGGATCTCCCCGTTGAACAAGGCTCAGGCGCCGTGGGTAACAGACGTCAGTCATCGCCGTCACCGTGTATGCTGCCTGAATATGATGTCGCAGTAGCGCTGAGTGATGCCTATTTCAAATACATTCATCCACAGTATCCCTTCCTCCATGAACCGACGTTCCGGGCATGGGAAACAACACTTTACTATCCACCTGAAGATTTCACCGCAGATAGCCTCCCTTCGGCAGCATTGTTCTTCCTCAACATGGTAAGCTCAGACAGAGCTACTTTGTAACTGGTCTGCTGATGCTGGATACAGGTGTATGCTGTCGCTGCTCTGCTCCAATCTAAAACCCAGTCCTCGGCTGAAGTGCGTTGGTTCCTCCCGCCGGATATATTCATTTCCTGAATACTAGAAGCTGATGATATCTAGCAATTCTACCTGTCCGCTCAGCTCTACGCCGACGTGCTATCGAATGATAACCTCAAGTCCATTCAAGCCCTGCTGTGCTACGCCATGTACTCTCTCCGCTCTCCGACTGGCCCATCCCTATGGTACGACCGGTTTCCACGCACTTGTGTTGGCAACAGTGTCTAATCGCCATCTAGGAAGATATCCGGCCTCGCACTGCGCCAATGTATCGAACTGGGCTACCACCGGGGCTCCAAGCGACTCGTCCCGACCGCCAATCCCCTCCAGCGAGAAATGCGAAAAAAGGTCTTTTGGGTTGCCCAGGGAATCGATTGCACCATCGCTCTGAGACTGGGCCGGCCTCTAGGTATTGCATTGCGGGAAGTGGACGCTGAGGTATTCAACTTCATTCAGACGTTCCATTGCAGATACTTGGCGCTAATTTCATTCCGCCTGTAGTTTCCGTCGGATGTCGACGACTCTTCCATCACGGAGGCTGGAATCACTTGTCCCTGCAGGACCGACAACAGTCAGCCGTTAACAACAATGTCGACCGCCATACATGTGTTCAAGCTCCGGCGCATCTGGAGTCGAATCCACACCTCGCTCTTCTCAGACGTATCCCGTTCAAATTTCGAAGCCGACGAATACGTTTCTCGGATTGAGCAACTACGGGCAGACCTGGACGACTGGCTGGCCACAGCCCCCCCGTCTCGGCCAGGGACGAAAGACGACCTGTCGATCTTTTCGATAAGCACCTGGTATGAATTGAACTATGACTACACGATACTCCTCCTCTACCGCGACCGACTAGCGGAGTATAAAGACTCGTCTCGTCGTATGTTCGACGAGTGCCTGCGAGCGTCCAGGAACATCTGCCAGGGTTATCGCCAGTTATATATCGGCACAGCCGTGCGGTACACCTGGGGAACTCTTCACTGTCTCTTCTTGGCTGGTTTGACATACCTGCATTGTCTTTGGACGTCGCCGACGATCCGGGCATCGGTGCGGCTAGAAGACGTGACTAAGACATGCACAGATTGCACCATGGTACTCGTGGCTATAGCTGAAGGATGGGATGGAGCAGCCCCCTACCGCGATACGTTCGAGGCTCTCGCCAATCGTACGGTGACCATGGTTATCAACAGATACCAAGAAGACCCGCCCCCACTCTCTCCGCCGGGTTCGTTCGATCTGTCTGGTGATGGGGACTGGGCACATTTGATATATGACATGGCCGAGGCTGGGGCTTTGGATGGGGTTGAGGGGCTTTCGGCGAGCTTTGTTAACAATTTCATTGTACAGCCTGATAGTGGAGGGAGTTTATAAAGTGAATATCAATGGTTTCTCCTTGTACATGAAAGGAAGACTCAATCTTGTTCTGCTCCAACGACCCCTTCTTGAGGAGCTTGATACTCGTCTTACAGCTTCTCCAATGGATTCTGCATATTATGAGTTTGACACTCCATTATCACATAAATGAGCTTACCTGCTTGAACTTGAAGTCTCGTTCTATCATAGAATCAGCACTCCGACCCGACTACGCAGCCACTTTGGGACTGGAACCCACCGGATGCCATTTCGAGCTTGGAAATTTCCCTCGGACCATTCTCTCCTTCGGACAGCCCGTTATTAGGTTTGCCTTGCACGGCAGTGCGCCACCTCCAGGACGAGGTGAACTGATCAGACACACGCTCGAGTTGGTTTTTTACATGCTATCACGCTTTCAGTGATTGAGGCCGGACGGTGCTGGGGTGCATGGACATACCTTGCCCAGGACAGGCAGAAATTTGAAGGCATGGCCCCTGTGTATACATTTAGTGAACTGACGAGGACTGGCAGATGAGTAGGGCAACTAACGAGCCACCTGTACAGATAAACAGGGTATCGGAATACCCAGGCACGTAATCAATTACGTACTATGTCGTTAGTAGGGAACGACAAGGCCTGGTGGCAACGATACTCACATCATTGTCGATACTGTCCGTATACCAACACAGCTAGGCCATTCAGTTAGTATGATCAAGTGAGCAAATTCTGCAAACGAACTCACACGACTATCCGAGAAGCCAAATTCTACCAACTCAGGAAAGCCTTGCGCAATAACCTCTTTCATGCGCGAGAGGCCATACAATGGCACCGTGTTAATGCGCTCGTCGGTGTACTTGGTTCGGGGTGTCGAAATCCGGCTATTTCTTGTCAGCTCATATGAACATTGTTCGAAGCACGAGACTTACAGATTCGGTTGCGTTGGATGGTCTCGGAAGTTGGTAAACTGTCTCGGTGGTGAGCATTAAGGTCATGAAGAGGCTTGGGACCATACCTTTCGACCGCGAAAGCCAAACTTGAGACGCCCTTGCTTCGAGATCGGGAATCCGCCACCTTGATAGTAACTATGATCATTCAGCCGCTGTTCTGGAGAGGAAGGGCATTGGGCAAAACTGGACTGACTTGTCTCCATCCCCCCTGCGGTAGGACCACACAGGGTAGTTATCGGGGTGGAATCTCTTCCAAAGGTCCTGTCTGTGTTTTGGAATGTCGATGAACATCAATATCCCTGCTGTCGCTTCCACTGTCTGGTGGGCTTCGGGGATGATGGATGCAGTCCAGCTGCCGGCTGTACGTTCGTCAGTCTCCGGTAGATGTATATAGAATATGGGTAGACTGAACCGGCTACGATGACAAGGTCTCCAAAATGACGAACTCCATCACAGGTCTGAATTCCGGCGACCTTATTGTTTACGCCATCATTCTCAATGATCAAGTTAGAAAGCTTTCCATGAGGGTCGCCCAGAATAAACTTGACTCCGGCTTGTTCACATAAGAATCTTGCGTAGACGCAGGCCTGGAACAGGTGAATTCGTATCAGTACAAATGAGAATACCAAAGCAGTTCCAACGTACTTTATCTGCGATTGTGATTCCTGCCTGGATATCGAGGAAACCATTGGTGTTTCCGCCGTTGATCTTGTCTATAACGTGATACTTTTCCGCCCATTTCGGATCAATCTCGCGGAGCCTTTTTTCATCGTCTGCATTTCCCTAATGATAGACAGTGTTAGCGTGAACCACAGTCATTAGCTGGCGAATGTAGCATTGGTACCTTGACAAATTGCATTTTGCGAAACTCCGGCGCCGTCTTAGCCATATTGTCCAAACTATCCGCATAGTAGTCTCTCATTTCCGCTCCCTCGGCCAGAAAATACGTCCCACAGTTATGGAAGACTTTATCCTCTGGAGTCAGCCCCTTGGGCAGGTCGGAGGCGCCAGCTTCGGCAATGGCTTTGTTCCATGCGACCCATGAATCTCTCGCCTCGATCGCCAGGTCCTGGTAACTACGCAAATATTAGCATTGTCGCCACACAAACCAGGAGCAACTCACTCGGTTCTGTCTGCGTAGGCCATGCGAAAGACTTTGTTGATGTCTGCTGAGGCGCCATCGCAGCCGTTGGAAGGATCATAGAAGTTCCGGTCAAAGGCACATCTATCAAACACGGTGACGTCTTTGTACCCGCCGCGTGCGAGCCATAGAGCAGTACTGAGGCCGAAGACGCCACCTCCGACGATAATGATTTTAGAGTCCTGTGAAGGCATGGCGGCTGAAGTGAGTCTGTGCAGCAGAATGTCAGTTGAGATTGTTGGAACTGCAGGGATCTCCTCACCGCTGGTATTTATCGGTGCTTTCGGTCTGAATAATCGTCATCTGTCGTATTCTTCCGAGCCGCCGGATATCGAGACTCGGCTTATCAGCATTTCCCGAGTTGCAGTCGGAAGTCACCGAGTAAGGAATTTATGGACATGCTATTTGGGATATATCGTCGGAAGTTATTATCATACCAAGTATCGGAACGAGTCTTTGTAGCCGGTGGGGAGCATCTGTTTGCTCCGTTCGTTAATGCTTCATACAGAAGTCACAACTCTATATACCAACTCACTCGGTAAAGTTCAGTCCGGCCTTAGGCTCAGCGATCTGCTCCGCTCGGACACGGAAAAGATCAGAGATACGCATTACTTATTATTTAACACGTAGGAACGTAACTAGATTTTCAATGGACGCCCAACTTACCGGATAGCTTACCACCTTGCATAAGCGCCTTGCTATGGCTCTCATGGATATCACCGCCTCAGGGGGAGCAAGCACATGTCTATCCATGGTTCGACATATATATAGAAGGTATCGGCTGCTTTCCCAGGCAATCAACCGTACGCGCCTCCAACCATGCCATTCTCCCTTCCGTATTTCCGGGATGCTCGTCAATTACCAGCGCCTCTTTCAGATCAGGATGATATTGAACGGGCAACACAAACCCTTCCCAAGGGATCAGACTACGGTGGGCGCCTGGTCGTGATCAGAGACACATATGTAGTGAAATATGGCTCCCCTTATGACCGAAAATGAGGGATATGCTCTTCTTTTTGTTGAAGAACGGCTCAACATCGCAGCGCCACGACTCTACGCCATGTACCGCGATCAGGACACCGTGTATATCATTATGGGATATGTTCCCGGCGTTTCGCTAGGAACGGTGTGGCCTTCGCTCACAGGCAAATAAAAATTTAATTGTCGGACAATTGCGATGCACCTTCGATGAAATGAGAGCGCTGCCATCGCCCGGATTCTACGGCAGTGTCAATCGAGGACCCATCCCCCACAGGTATTTCTTCTCTCGTGAAGGAGCTGCCGCCCCAGACGGAAAAAGAATTTGGAAAAGCCATCGCGCTTCGCTCACAAACCATGTGGAGCGAATCTAAGAGTCACAGCTTTCTCTCCGACTTTCTTGCCCGCCACCTCCCATATGCCCTGCGCAATCATCCGCCGACGTTCACCCACGGAGATCTCTACAAAGAGAATGTCCTCGTGAGGAAGGCTGCCAAGTCTGTCACGAATGATGAAAAGTATGAAGTAGCTGGTCTGGTGGACTGGGAAACGGCGGGATTGTATCCCTCGTACTGGGAATACGCGCATATATTCCCTTTATTGCAGTTGATTGACGACTGGCCGGAGTATACTGAGAATGTTCTTGATCCTTTGACCCTGGAGGGAGCCATGATGCGGTTTGTCTTTAGTGATCTGGAGTTCTAGACGTCGGATCCGGGATTCATCCTCGGCCGGTGCACCTGGTATAGCTAACACTATCCACTGCCTAGTAGCTTTTCCTCAAGTCAATTACATTTACACGAATGAAGGATACTATAAATATAATGAGTAAAGCAGGTAGAAGACCGGCCAGGAATACGGCCTTGAAATACTTTCGAACAGATGGTCTCCTCCGCCAGGAACTTCGCCCGGATGTACATCCGGACTGCATCCACGGCGGTTTCCGACGTGGAAGCTTGCCGATATGCTCAAAGGATCCTTCTCCACAGGCGTCGTTCTTTCTACTGAGTCTATTGGTTAGACCAACCTGCCAGCGCTGTCTTCATCAGACTAACTAACCTCGCTTCGCACGCTATATTCGTCTCTCCACCACCCTCCGCAGTCGGTGGTAGGGAACTGAATGGAAGATAACAATGACTGACTGCTAGAGACACACTTGGCTCTCGGATGTCGCTCTTGGGCCATACGTATGCCCTATCTGGTTGCATAATTCTTATAGTCCTGATGTCCGCCTCAATATCAAGAAGCATCGTCCAATCCACAAGACATACTAGAGCTCATTACGTTATATGAACCGGCCCTCCAGGTCATCTCCAACTATCTGTGTCGTTGAGACGATCCATCGATGGAGAAACGACGATATCGGCCAATGGCCTACAATTAGTCCCCCAGCTGGGGCCGACGATGCCAATCGAGCAAAACAGACGAGGTGGATGACTCTGGGGTTCTCCAGACGTCCTTCGCCCCATCCTCTCCACAAGAATGGAGTATGGGGCCGGATGTGAATCCGGGGATGGAGACGCTGTATGGATGTTGGGTGCAAAAGAAGACGCCTAGTGCGCTCGCACTCCCTCGAATGCTCTGGCCATTCTCTGATTCCTCCTCCATCACAATCATGAGCGACCACAGCAGTATCCTCCCAGAGACCCATACCCAAGCATCCGAGTTATACAATGCAGAAAGGAAACGCCGCGACTCGCACGCGGCAGACTCTGTCCACCATGGCAAAGTCACCGACGTCGAAGAACAGCTTACCGCGACAGGGGAGGCAAAATACCACCGTCTGGGCTGGAAACAGCTCACCCTCATGCTGGTAGTCCAAGCCATCGCGCTCGGCTCCCTCTCGATCCCTTCCGCCTTTGCACCGCTGGGCATGGTCGTCGGCGTCGTGTGCGTGGTCGGCATCGGCCTGATGGCCATCTACACATCCTACATCATCGGCCAGGTGAAGCTGGCCTTCCCGTCTGTGCAGCATTACGGCGACGCCGGCACGTTGCTGATGGGCCGGTTCGGGTACGAGCTGCTCTCCGCCGTCTTCATCATCCAGCTCGTCTTCGTCGTAGGCTCGCACTGTCTGACGGGGACCATCGCCTTGCGCATGATCACCGAAAGCACCCTCTGCTCCGTGGTGTTCGGCGTCGTCGCTGCCGTCGTCCTCTTCCTGTTCGCCATCCCGTCGTCCTTCGCCGACGTCACCATCCTCGGATACATCGACTTCGCCTCCATCGTCTCCGCTATCGGCATCACGATCGTCGCAACGGGCGTCCAGGCCGCCAACCAGCCCGGCGGCCTGGCCGCCGTACCCTGGACAGCGCTCCGTTCGCCGCACGTCACCTTCACGGACGTCTACATCGCCCTGGGCAACATCATCTTCGCGTACTCGTTCGCCGCGTGCCAGTTCTCCTTCATGAGCGAGATGCACACGCCCGCGGACTTCCCCAAGGCCATCCTCACGCTCGGCGTCCTGGAGATCTGCATCTACACCGTCACCGGGGCGACCATCTACGCCTTCGTCGGGCCGGACGTGCAGTCGCCCGCGCTGCTCTCCGCTGGCAGCACCATCAGCCGGGTTGCGTTCGGCGTGGCGCTGCCCGTCATCTTCATCTCGGGATCCATCAACACGATCGTCTCCGGGCGCATGGTGCACCATAGGCTGTACGCGGACAGCGTGACGCGGTATATCAACACGCGCAAGGGCTGGGCGACTTGGCTGGCGGTCGTTGCGGCCATCACGAGCGTCGCGTGGGTGATTGCCGAGGCGATTCCGTTCTTCGATGACCTGTTGTCTATTGCGTCGTCGCTGTTCACGTCTGGGTTCTCGTTCTATCTGCCGCCTGTTATGTGGTTTGTGCTTCTGCGGAGGGGGAAGTGGTATGCGCGGAGGAATTTGGGGTTGGCCCTGCTGAACGGGCTGGTGTGTCTGTTTGGTCTGGCTGTGCT
The DNA here is from genome assembly GCF_000149615.1 of Aspergillus terreus NIH2624. NCBI lineage: Eukaryota > Fungi > Ascomycota > Eurotiomycetes > Eurotiales > Aspergillaceae > Aspergillus > Aspergillus terreus. Next base: position 643,926 of record NT_165925.1, read on the forward strand.
GGTCTGCGGGCTGTACTCGAGCATTGAGGATATAGTGAGTGTTGTGTTGATTGTGGTTGACGGCTGATCTGCTGACTTCTATAGCGATACCGCTACCGCGCTGGGAAAGTTAGGAGTCCGTTTAGCTGTGCTGCGGTCTCATAGGTCTGCTTGTTCGATGTTGGTAGATTCGTGTAAATGGTGCAAAAGGGAGCCAGAGCTGCGAAGATCATGTAGCATTGTATGGATTATTGAATTGCGACATAGTTCTTGTATCGGTAGAATTTGTGTACCAACCTTGTACGAGAGCCTTACATACCTATGTACACTGGTGTCTAATGCAACCTCAAGCTGTAAGCTACACCTATCAACGTCTTAATATGCCAACGGCTGTGATATCACTTACAAAGAGAAAGAAAGTGGAACAATGCATGTAGCATCGTGTCAATAATACAACACAGCATATTGTTATTGTAAGTAGGGAATGCATCACAGATGAGTTTTAGATGAGATTTCGAATTAATTGCCACGATTGATTCGCCGACTGATGCAGATATGTAAGGGCAATGACAACAACTCTTGACGCATCCTTTCAACCTTTAGAGTGCGAGGCGAACTTCGCTAACTGCCAAAGCTGACCAGCCGCCTGCATAAGAAATATAGTGCAGGGAGTGCTTCGATTATGCATCGTAATCTCAGCTGAGCAAGCATCGACTCCTTGCGTATGATGCAGCCAGGCCACCAACCTTGTCCTCTAGGCCCGATGCATCTGCGCTTGCCCCTCCTATGAAACTAATACAATGTAGTCATTGGTACTCAATGCATCATGCGCAGATTCTTGGCATGGCCTTTCCGAGAATTGTATTCCCATAGTCTCGAGCCCAACATAAATCGGAGCAAGCAGAAGAATCTCCGTGGCGATCATCTGGGGTCTGGAGAAGGACCAATCAGACACTGTGCAGAAAAATATCCTCCTCCCGTCAGGGTTTGTCCGTGAACTCACCAGCCGATCCTGCACCGACTGTCGCGTGGGGATCGGTGGTTGCAGCCCCTTCAGCGGCAGGTGGCGTGGCCGACCGTTCAGCTGCGGATACTGTCAACTCGCTCACCTGGCGTTCTGTCTCTTGTCAGCATGCAGTTTTTCGGAGGATGGTGGTGAATGTATTGGGAGAGCTCACCTAGTTCACGGATGCGTTGGCGCAGGATCTGGTTCTCTCTGCCTAGCATAGCTGCCTCGGCTTGGTAGAACGCAGTCTCATCCCTGCTGCTCCGGCGAGTCTGACTTGGACTAGTCCCTGTGACCCACTCCAGCGTCTCCGGGCCCCGTGGATGATCGGCTAGGGGTCGGAGACTTGGGGGGGAAGCCGTTTGACTCGACGGACGGGACGGACGGCGGTGAGACAGGGACGATCGATTGCTTGTGCCTGAAAGGGGAGGGAGCGGAGGAACAGGCGGAATGGATGAAGAGCGATCCGATGGTGCGGAGTCATCGACGACGGTGCCGTGAGTGTTGTGTTGCTGCTGCTGGAGTTGCTGGAGCTGGGTTTGTTGACTACGAATCATCTGCAAGAGCCGGTTCTGAGCACAACAAAGTCATTAGCATCCAGAGACAAATGGTTTGCAAGAGCCGAGGTCAAAGCCAATGTAGCGCGTACCACTTGCGCTTCTTGTTCGTTTTCGAGCTCCTGATGCAACTCGCCCAACGACGGGGCCCGTTGGTGATGGGGATCGCCAGTGGTGATGATGGGGCTGCCTCCGAGACTCGACGGGCTGGATGTGCGAAATACATGGCGATGGTTGTCAGAGGTCGGCACAGAATCGTCGATGTGCTCCCCATCGCCTCCCCCAGATCGACGACGTTCGATGTCGACGATCTCCCACGGAGTCGCAGAGTATCGACGAGGACCGCGAGGGTTTCCTCTCCGATTCATATGGGACTGGTTGCTGGAGCCATTCATGTTCGCTGGTGTCCTGGGAGCAACGCTGGATGAGGCAGGTTGCGACGTGTTGGACGAAGAAGGACGATTCCGCGACTGTTGCGGGGAGGTGGAGGAGGGTCGAGAGGAGGGTCGAGAGGGAGGGAGAGAGTTGATATCCGGACACATGGTGAGGAGGAGGTATCCAGAGAGGGAACTATAACATAGGCGTGTACACTGATTGGGAGATGGAGGTCTGGAAACGGCGTAATGGAGAAGAGTTGTTCCTGGGCCGAAGAACGATCTACAACAGAATGATTGTTGTTGCAAAGCCATGATGAATTGCGCCGTCATTATTGAGAGGATGCAAGGCGGTGACCCCGTTCCAGCAGGCGGTGTCTATGCTGACACAGCAGGATTTCCCGATTGGGCTAGGCAGCATCCCGCTACCCGAAAACAGAAAGCGGCTTGTTACAGCCGCCAGATGGTATGCGGATCTCTGGCTAAATAATGCTCTGGAAGCAACACGGAATTGGTGCTCAGCCGATATTCATAGTGTTGCTATTTTGGCTGATCAGTTCAAGTCCGCAAATGTTTTCACATTTCCCAAACGGGGTACTTTACGTCTGTTATCGGCTACTAGAGCGTGATATATTCCAAGACAAGTACGCTCGATGCTCTGGCATGTGTAGAATCCAAACAGGTCTCGTGACAGACCGATACTATTTTAAATGCTATAACAGCCCGACCTGGCCCAATTCGGGTGGGCTCGGAATGGTCTAGAGTCGCGGCTGTTCTGCGACTACTTGCACTATAACGCTGTACTACACAGCGTGACAAAGTTCAGGCAGAGTCGGTGGAAGGATAAGGCGATACAATGCATCCGTGATAAGCCTAATCGGCGATCGGCTAAAGTCAACTCATTGGTTAACTTGGTTACTCCATCGTTCGATAACTTATAGTAGGAGTCTGGCCTGATCTACGGAGTAATATCGGTGTCGGTAGGGCTCTGACCCAAATCAGACCATCGTGTCTATCTGCCTAGAATGTAAGGGGGACATGTGATACCTGTCGATTCTCCTTGCATATCTGCCCCACGAGGGATTTGGAAATACGAGAATCCGATGCAATCGAACATTCTACGGTGAAACAAACGAGCTTCATGCTCTCAATGCAGCACAACCACTCGCAACAAGCCCTTTCTCATCGGCCGGATCTTACCTGAGGGCTCACCGGGCGACTCGGCGCGCTTGGCGATTGACTGGGCGCCGCTAGTTAGTTCGTCAGACAAGACCTTAGCCTCATGCGATGTTGCTTAATGTTGACGCGATCCCATGGTCCAACGCCGATGATCCTCGCTCCCGGACCTCGATCCTTTTCATGCGTATTGCGGCTTTTATTGACGTGAGGGATTTACGTGGGGGATATGCGCAACAGTTGCACCACTGTTGCTTGTCTGCGATGCGACTGTTGGGAGGTGGCTTGGGTGATTAGGTTGCATCTGATGATGAACGTGGCCGCAGATCGGAGGCGTTTCTATATTGTCTGGTTTCGCCTGCAACTGCACAGTTGTAAAGCCATTGCTCGATGATGATCATCCGGAGTATTATTTATTAACGGGGATTTTGTAACTTCGCCACTCTTTTGACACCAGGATCGTCATGTTGTACGTATCCTGGTGGAAGCACGTAGAGTGACACAGATCCACAGGACGGGTTGGATCTTCGAGAAGACCATTCTCCGTAGATTTAGGTTCAATGGTAGACAGAGGGCACAACCAGTAACTACAGTATAAGTTACCTGGTTCTTTCAAGATGAGGATGGACAACCAGGGTTAACTCCCATTGACGTCATAAGCGGCCTCTCCGGAAAGACTCGGTCAGCATCCCCGTGGGTGGACAAAGGCAGGGAAAAAGTAACATGGGGGCGCAAGCTGGAGTAACCTGAGAGAAAGGGCCAGCATCTTGCATCCTGCCTTTCTTTTTTTTCTGCCCCAAGTGGATCACCTCAAGATTTCTCTTACTTTTTGACTTCAGCCAAATGGGAACCCTGAGCCAACAAGCGCCACTCCGGCCTGCAAAGCTGGCTGGTTCCAGTCGGTAGGGATCCGACCGCCTCGGGACCGCCACGCAATCCTCCCATATGGTGACCGTCAATGCCGACTCCTTGCGTCGGGAACCCAGAACTTAACCCTAACCTCTGTCCGGGGTTGGGGGAGACCGGCTGTCCCTGATGTCGGGGAAGAGTGATGATCACTTTCTGATGTGTATTTTCCCTACTGTTATACCCATCAGGAACTCGTATTATTATGCAGCGGAGATGGGGACGACAGTCCTGTACACTGTGTGGGCCTGAATGCCGTCCGTCCCCATGTCATGCTTTCCCGAAGCGGGCATTCCTAGAGCGTCTCTCGGCCCAGAACGGCTTTTCTAGTGTGGTGGTACGGAGGACTCTCCCCCATTCTCTACCCCGGGTGGAGAAGCCGAAACCACCGATTCTCGTCTGATTGCGGGCACTTTCCTGCTGGCCCGTGGAGCCTGTTCCCGGTTTCCCACCAACAAGATGACCGCGTTATGATGTTAGGAGAAAAAAAAAATTTCTGGGAGGTCAACAGGGCTAGTGTGGCAACCGGTCCTGATCTCCTCCAATTGTCTGCTTTGAGGTGGAAAGAATGCTTGTCCCGATTTGGCATTTGATGGTCCGTGGGCCGTCCATCTCCGTCTGATACTGGGATCACGGGGGTGTCTGTCTAGTGGATAATTTACGAGCCCTGTATTCTGAGTACGGAGTATGCTTGCATCTGTTGATTGAATCGTATTAGTGTGGGGGATGTATGTCACCAAGATTAGGAGAAAACTCGCAGGAGAGGATGGGAGGACCGAGGTCGATGTCCATCGTCGAAGCATGTCACATAGACTCGGATCCCGAAAGGGATGAAAAGATGCACATCCAAATCCAAATCCAATCTCGATCACCCACGATCAGCCATGTGGTCGGAGTTATGCGCATGTCGCCTAGACTCCATATTTGATCTTCTATCGGAACGAACCAGGTTACTGGCGAAAGACAAGGTAGCATCGGTGGACTGGTGGCTGAGGCGATGTAGTCTGGAGCATGTCCCTCGTGGACGCACTCCCCCAAAGTGACCTCGTCCTGTAGGCAAAAATACATGGAGGAGCAGGTACCGGTTGGGGATTACTGACACATCAGTACAAGCTGGGCCACCCCCAGACCGTTCTTTTTCCTTTTCTGGGGTTCCTGCCTAATCGAGAAGACCCTGACCCTCTTCCTCTCTTGCCCTTTTTCTTTTCCTTTCTCTCTCTTCTTTTCTTCTTAACTTCTCATCTCTCCCCGTCTGACTCCGTCTTTCTTTCTCTCTTCTCTCACCACACTTTCTTCTTCTTCTCGATCGTGATCTTCTTCACATACAACTAAATCCTCCTTGAACCTTTCACACCTTCCACACCTTCTGCTTAACCTCACACAAACCCTCTGTGCCTGATCTCTGGTCACCACAGACTTACCCTGGTGAGTGTCACAATCCTCATGTTACACTGCGTTTTGTCAACCCGAGCAAATATTTCTTCCCCATACCTTCTTCCTTCCCTCTCTCCCTTCACGCTTTGCATGCCGTGACTTTCTTGCTAACCTGACTCCAAGAGCCCACCATGGCTTCTCCACCTCCTGGAAAGGACTTCGGCACGGAGGATAAACTCCACGAGTCTGAAGTTTCCTCCTCTTCTCAGGCCGATGCGGCCATTGACCCCGCGACGGAAAAGCCGCGCAGAACTGAGCTGGGACTCGCAAATGATCCTGCTACCACCCTCCATCAATTGGAGCATACGTCAGACAAGGTCGAGCTGACCGAAGATGAGTGCTATGAGCAGCTCGGCTATTCCTTTCCCAGCTGGCGCAAGTGGATGATCATCTCCGTCATCTTTCTTGTGCAGACCTCCATGAACTTCAACACCAGCCTGTATTCCAACGCTCTGACTGGCATCTCCGAAGAGTTTGGTGTCAGTATGCAGGCCGCTCGCTGCGGTGCCATGATCTTCCTTGTCCTCTACGCGTTCGGTTGCGAACTCTGGGCCCCATGGAGTGAAGAGCTTGGTCGCAAGCCCATCCTGCAAGCCAGTCTGTTTCTGGTGAATATCTGGCAGCTTCCCGTTGCCCTTGCCCCGAATTTTGCCTCGATCATGGTGGGTCGTGCTCTGGGTGGTCTTAGTTCTGCAGGTGGTTCTGTCACTCTCGGAATGATTGCAGACCTTTGGGAAGCCGATGATCAGCAGTATGCGGTGGCCTGTGTCGTGTTTTCCTCTGTCGGTGGATCGGTCATTGGTCCCGTGGTCGGTGGATTTGTCGAAGCGTATCTGCCCTGGCGCTGGAATATCTGGATCCAGCTCATCTTTGGCGGTTTTGTTCAAATCGCTCATCTCCTCCTTGTCCCGGAGACGCGCACTACCATCCTGATGGACCGCATCGCTAAGAAGAAGCGCGAGAGTGGCGAAAACCCCAACCTCTATGGGCCTAACGAACTCGTCCCCTTCAAGGAACGCTTCTCCATGAGAGAGATCTTGCTCACCTGGGTCCGTCCGTTCAAGATGTTTCTCACCGAGCCGATTGTGCTCTGTCTGTCGCTTCTCAGCGGTTTCAGTGACGCTCTTATTTTCATGTTTATCCAGTCTTTCGGCCTCGTGTATAAACAGTGGAACTTCAGCACCGTGGCTTTGGGTCTCTCGTTCCTCCCCATTCTTGTTGGCTACTTCATTGCCTGGGCCTCCTTCATTCCGGCCATCAAACGAAACATCGCTGAGCGCAAACGGAAGCCAGAGGACGAGCATACACAGTACGAATCCCGGCTCTGGTGGTTACTCTATACTGTCCCATGTCTCCCTATTGGCCTGATCGGATTTGCGTGGACGAGCCTGCCCCAGTGCCACTGGATTGGAACCATGGTCTTTTCGGCTATTGTTGGAATTGCCAACTACAGTATCTACATGGCGACCATTGACTACATGATCTGTGCATACGGTCCGTATTCTGCCTCCGCGACTGGTGGCAATGGATGGGCCAGAGACTTTTTGGCCGGTGTGCTCACCATTCCCGCGACGCCTTTCTTCACCAGTAAGTTGTGTAGCTCCTCCCCCCAGCTCTGGATCGCATCTCACCATCGCTAGATATCGGCGGCAAATACCACCTCGAATACGCCTCCACCATCCTCTGTAAGTTCCATTCAACCTGCCTGTTCCACCTCCGTCTCACAAACGTCTAGTTTGCATCTCCTTCGTCCTGGTAATTGCTGTTTACGTGATCTACTGGTATGGGCCAACTCTCCGCAAGAGATCGCCATTCGCCCAGCAGCTCTCCGATGCCCGCGCCGAAGTCTTGCACAACTCTGGACGACGCCTTTCCCACATCCCGACCTCACGGGCAAACTCTTTTGCTCGATCCCAGCAGAATCTGCGCGTTCGGCAGGCTCTGGGGAGCCGAGCCGGCAGCTATGTGGCCTCCCGGCCCGCCTCCCAAGCGAATTCTCGTGTGGCCTCTCGCCGGAATAGTGTGATCCAGTGATCCGGCACACTTGACATTGAAAGTCGTCGGCTTGGAATAGACCGACTCGCATGTTGATGATGTTACGATCAAATGAATTACGAGATTGACACCTGCTCCCGCGACAACCGCATGGCTGCCTCGAGGTGGAAGTCGGTTTCTGTGTCCGGAAACAGGTCCCAGGTCGCCGACCTGTTTCTTTTGAATTCTTTCATCTGTCATCCACGACATGCGGTTACAGTTAATGCGTTAATGCCCTTTGCCTTCCTCCTGACTCGTGCAAAAAGCGTGATTCCCCAAGGAGATGCGTGCTTTAGGATCCCTCGACCGGTCTCACTCTATGTTCTATCACTCCTCTGTGGCGTTTTGCTTCTTTTTTTCCCTGTTGAACTCCTTTTCGTGTGTACGTATTTTGCGCGGTCCTAGACCTTTCCCGGACGGAAAAGGCGTCGGCTTGTGAGGCCCAACTTTGTTCAAGGCTGGACCTTTAGAACTTAATGGAACGCCAGATAGTGGATGTATCATGGACGATCCTTTTGCTCGCGTCATTGACTCCTAGTTGTCTCTGCGATGTAACCCTCCGCGCCGAGACTGATCTAGATCTGCCACATCCAAAATCCGGGGACCCAAGCGATCTCCGGACCAATGCGGGCTGCCTGGATGCAATGTAGCGCGGGGAGATCGGAAGTTGTAATGAGCCGCGCGGAGAGGAATGGCTGTTAGTATTGCTGGTTCCGGCAGATCGGTTCCTACGTAGGTAGCTAGCTAGCGATGTCGACTAGACCATTTCCGTCGTTCTGGAATCTTTGCTGGAAGCTCGAAGCCAAGACGAACAGTGGCATGGTCCATTTCCTAAACACTAGCGATCGTCGAGTTGGTTCCTTACTGTTCGGAGATAGATACCTATCTTAGGTAGTGGGATGAGGTCTTTCGTCATCATCATGTGACCTCGGGCGGCCAGTCTGTCGCCAAGCATATTGTGTTTGCTTGTGTCCAGGATTGTTGCTTGAATACCTCTCTACCCTCCAGCATGGAAGCCGCCGTCAGGTCTTTTCAACTCCGCCGCCGAGGGTTCGTATCTCGTCTTCCGTCGCTTTGTGCCCGACGCGCTCCGCCATCGACAGTGGTTCTCCGGGCTTACGCTTCACGCTCTTCCATCACCAACAGCCACTCTATCCATCCTCAGACTCCCCGATCACCTCGCACACTTCCCGCCCCACGCTTATTCTCAACTATGACTACAATTCAGCCGCGGTTCGCCGAGGGCGCCGACACGAGTGACACGCGCGCAGGGTTGGATGCAATCATCCAGCGCGGATGGGCGCTCGACGAGGAGGGCATGGGGATTAAAAAGACGTTTTACTTCAAGTCCTACTTCAAGGCAGTGGTAGGTCTTTATCGCGGAGGGGATATCCGGGATAGTGACGGAATGCTGAATGAGTGGCAGAGCTTCGTGAATGTTATCGCATCCCAGAGCACCAGCAAGAAGCACCATGCTACTATGACCCTTGTAAGTGGAATCCGCTCACGCCCCTTCCCGAGTAAACGAACATGGACTCCTGCTAAGTGATTTCCCGGCGACAGCGAATTGGCTCGGTCGACATCCATTGGACCACTCACCAGCCCCGGGGTCTCACCGATAAGGATCTCACCATGGCGCAGTTCTGTGAAGAGGCCGCGCAGTTGATGGGCGCGGTGGAGGAGGGACAGGGCAAGAAGTGCGGGCCGGGGCCTAGTGGCGCGTAGTATCTCGTCGGGTATAGTTGCAATGTGTATAAGACTGTATATTGGATTGTTGTGATAGCTGTGGCATCTAGGGCTGATCAGGTACCTATTGAACCTGCTGCGAGTCAGGTGTGATGACGATCCGCTTAGTCAGGGAGATTAGTCATGGCGGAAGCAAGTCGCGGAACTCCACCGCATTTCGGAACCGACAGGAACAAAACAAACACAGTGAAGCTCATCCTTCATACACGCCAACAACGTCCTTGCGATGGAATGGTGATCACACCGCTCATGCAAGCCTTTGTGATGAATCCTGCGGAATGCGTGTCTCACACGGAAGTCTGCAGATGCCATCATCAACGGCCTCGTGCGCCTCCCCAAGGATCACCATCGCTTAACTAGGATGAGGGGACTAAGTCCAATTAGCGGAAAACCGTTATCCGGAGTGGAGACCTTCGAGGGGTCAATTCAATCGATTCAGGGGCGTCCACGAGCAAACTGGGCGCCGTGATGGGCAAATCACCGTCTCGCGTCATGGGTCAACAATTGGGCGTCCCCTATTCTTCCAACACCACGGCTTCCGCGGGTAGTGAAATATCGTTTCGAATGGCATCATCCGGTTGTTGACCTCGGATCGGGTCCCATCAACTCCTTTATCCTCCCTCTCCACTCAGGGGTTTCGCTTGTGGACAACGGTTTCAGATCTTCGCACGCCCTAGGCTCCCGGCGAGCTGGCTTAGTCGCGAGCTAGTCCGGTGGATTGGCACGTCCAATTTAGCTTTAACACAAAGGGTAAAAAATCATTCCCCTGGAGATTGACTCGACTGTGCCCGGCCTGGACGATTTCTCGCGTGGAGTCAACCTTTCTCCTGACTCCCATCTCCCATCTTGCCCCCTCGGCACATTTCACGCTCATGAGGCAAACAATGACCTCATGTAACTCGGGGGAGTAACCGCTTGCCCTGTTGACGGTCATGATCACGGCCGAGCCATAATCCTTTGACGTTGGTGTACCACTCTTTGGATCCCCGGGCCAAATCCACCTCCACACCACACGACATCAACGGACGGTCCACAGGCAACGCCTCCTCGGGAGTATCTCGCCGGTCTGCATTCGACCAACCCCTCTACAGCCCTCGCCCTCTGATCAATGCACGATCTCCGACCCAGCGCCTTCTCCAACGTGCCATTCCATTTGTCCCAGTGTAGTCTGTGGAGTAACACGACCCATACGGAGCCATCACCTTTGCGTCCGATTCCTATCTGCCTCTTGATCCACCGATATATGTTCAGACGCTCGATGCGGATCCTGTTTCAGTTTACGCTTCGCGAAGGTCACTAGGCGTGGGAGAGCCTGTATCTGTCGCATCCGCTGTGACCTTCATTCACCCGACACACTCCGGGTAGACTGCGTCTGCAAGACCGCCCTTGGCATTCCATAATGTCATTGAATATCCCTCATCCGAAGCCATCAGTCGGCGAGCGCAGAGGGCACCGACTGGCGCCCCTGCAGACGAATTTCAGCCGGCCTACATCACAAGCAGTTGCGGTTCCTGCGCGCCCTCCACGACCATACAGACCCCGACCGGAAGAATACCCAGAGATTGCTGAGCAAGTCGACCGGGTGCCATTGCAGCCCAATGTGAAGCGGCAATCATCCAAGTCCGGACTTCGCAGCCTCTTTGGCCGCGACAAGCCTCGCAAGTCAGATACTAAGCTCCCTCACATCAACGAGTTGAAGCATCCCACGACCCACCCAACACCATCTCGATCCACTACCATGACCGACTCACCCTCGTGTGCTACGCCGAAAACTCTCATCTCCCACTCCCTGGTGGCCTCCCCTACATCCGAATCACACCACTCGATACCTCCTCCAGCCAGAAATCATACCCATTCGATTGAAGACCGGTCTACAGTGAGTGACACGGTCTGGAAACCTCCACCCTTGTTCCAAGCCTACCCGCAGGCCATTAAGCATGACAGTCTCCCTGCACCTGCACTATCGGCAGACTCCATCTTGCGTTTTCAGGGCTCGAATGCGAAGAGCAGCTCCCGAGACGAAGACCGCCAGGGCGGCCATCCCCACAGAGGCGATACCGCGGAAGACTTGGCGGCTCGCATGAAGAAGGAGGAAAAGGAGAAATCGAAGCACATGCGCTCTCTTTCGGAGACGATCGGGAAGTCTGAATGGACGCAAAAGGTATACATCCTCTCGACCTCGGGCTACATCCTGCAGTACGCCGGCAGTGGCAAGCATGACCGGTTACCAGAGAAGATGCTGTTGTTGGGACCGAAATCCGTCGCGTTTGCCAGCGACGCAATTCCCGGCCGCCATTGGGTCCTCCAAGTATCCCAGGCCTCAGAGGAGGATGGAGCTGCTGTTGATTCGTCGCGTCATCGCTTCTCGCGTTTCGGCTTCCACCGCTCTCATGCGCGCCGCCTGGCTCGCAGCTTCTTGCTCATCTTCAACAATCCCGAAGACCTCAGCTCATGGCTGCTTGCGGTGCGTGCTCAGATCGAGGCCCGTGGTGGGAAGAAGTACGTATCGGAGAAATTATATGACGAGGAATTGGAGCATCAACTGCACCCCAAGACCAGCACGCGACAACTGGTTAAAAGAGATCCCAACAGATTTTCCCAGGTTTACCTACAACCGCAGCTGGTTGTCACCGATTCAAAAGATGTAAACCGAAGCGACCAGTCCCTCCGGAGCTCGCCTGTTTCGTCCAATCCCCCGGTCGACATCCAACCTAACTCGGAATCTCGCTCCGCGTCGGTATCTACCACGCATACAGAAATGACTGCAGCGAGTGCAGGTCAGCCGCGTTTCTACACTGCAGTCCCTCCACCGAACGCGAACCCCGCCTCACCACCGAACGGCAGTGCCATATCAGCCGTCCTAACTGCTCTTGATGTTCCCGCGTCTCCAACCGTTGCCAGCCCGAGAAAGCGACAGTCGTTGTATCTACCCAAGATATCTGACACACCAGAGTCCTCAGACCAGCTGCGATCACAGTCGACAGTACCGGGAGCCGGTTATTCGAAGCACATCACCGCCGGCCCCGAATTTCAGCGTGCCCTCATTCAGTCGAAGATTTGCTGCGAAAACACCCCGACCCCCTCCCTCCCAGTCCCATGGGCCTGCCAGCCCTAGTGAAGAGCATAACTCGACCACTACTGCCCTGTCTTACTTCCCTTCTCCACCATTATCTCCAGTCAAGAGCATAGATAGTCTTGCGTGGAGCGAGTCGCCAGACCAACACCCAGCATTTCAGACGCTGCCTAGGAGGCGATCGCTGCGCGCATCTAACTCCGAGGCTTCTCTGGCTGACCCCGCGCGGATGCAGAGCCGCAAGCTTCACCGCATGTCGAGACTTGCCAGCCGGCACGATACGGCTGCGTCTGGCACCCCCGAGTCACGACCACTGAGTCTCGTCAGCGACGGATGTGTAGAAGACGCCATCCAGCTCCCTGCTCAACTGCCACCAGAACCCGGAAGCACATCGCACCGCCGGGAACAGCAACGGAACCGAGTCTCCATGCTTCGCACTGTCGACGGGGACGGCCGCGCTGGCGCAGCTGTGTCACGGCGCAAAAGCCTGCCGGGGCTTGCAATCGGTCCACCCAGCGCTCCCCCTCCGAACTGCCCGCTGCCTAAAATTCCATCCCCGGGCGACGCTCCCACTGCGGCTCTGCCCGACCTGCCTTCCCCTGATCGAAACTCCTGCAAATCACCACCATTGGCTGGTGCGCGTCCGCGTCGGAAAAGCGTCGTGAGCACGATGCCGCGCATCGCTCCTGTTCCGCCGCCTCCCAGCATTGGTTCGCGGCAGTCACATGTTCTCACATAGCCTGAACCTTGAGGCCAGCGAACCGCTGCCGTTTATTTCTATGATCATATATTACTATCGCTAACATGCACGTGGCTTTGACAGTCGATGCGTGTGAAAAGTGTAGCTATACCGCATGTGCTATCTCATTTCCTTGCATGTTACCATTGATACCAATCCGTTCGTTGCATATACTTGACTCTGCTGTGGGTGATTATTGTTTATGTTTTTTATGCATTCGTTCAGCGAGTTTATCGGCATGTTGCCGCATTTATATACATGCCTTTCTGGCTGTTCATACGTTATATCTGTACATAGAGCAATTGACTCATAGACCATGGTGACTGTCACGATGTAGTATACTTGTAGGTCTAGTCATAACACTGCGGGTTAAGAAGTAGATGCTACCGCAGACTCGTACTCGACAGCCACTCTTGGAATTTGACCAGGGCTTTGTATCGATGGGACAGCCCATTCTATATGGGCTTCTGTCAGCTCCATCTCCCAATCCCGGCAGCGAGTGTATTACCTTGATTTCATGATCCATTTCTGCCAGCGTCGACCCCTGATACTCAAATATAGGTTCCCAACCTGCCACGTCAGTAATCCGCATCCACAAACCAGGTGAAAAACTGGATAGTCTTACCAAAAACCGGCGGCCCCCGCGGCGGAACAATAACACCCGTGATCCTCCCCTGGAACAACAGCGGTTGTCTTCCAGGCCCAGGCGAATACCCAAAGGTGCACACTGCCTCAGCCGTGCGGTCATCAAACCCGTCTAGTAGACGGTTCAGCCCGTCGTTTCCGAGCGCTTCAAAGAAGTATTTACTTCAATTCGATTAGTTTATTCCACGGCCTGTTAGCATGTCATGGAAAAGATGAACGAACACGTATGGCCCCGGCAATCCCTTCATCGCGCGAAACTCCAGCGCCGAGTCCTCGACCAGGACTGGTCCTTGGATCTTTCCGTCTGGTGGTTAGTATATACTGGAAGGGAAGGGGCTGTAATGAGGGGAGACGCACGATCTCAGCAGCCCGCCGGCATTTGGCGATGGCTATCTCTTCGAGGGATCCCTGGATCTCGGGGATGTCGAGGGCGCGGTGCGTGAGAGAGATGGTGTTGGGGAGGATGGCGGTTACTTCGAGCAGTTTGTTGGGGTTGGAGGTTATGAAGGTTATAGGGGGCATTTTGTGGTTGGTGATAGTGGCAAGTGGCAAGTGGTGGTGGTGTGGGTGATTGTGGTGTTTTGGGTTATCTTATCAGCTGTGTTAGTGGGGCGTTACTATTTCATACTATGCTATCTTCAGTTGTGTACGGAGTATAGCCTTCGTTCCCTGGCTGATAGGGCTGATTGACCCGGGTACCAGGTCTACATGTCCTATCAAGCCCTCCAGCCTTCAATATGAGGTAACTCCAGTCCAGAGGCCTTTGGGACGGTACAGTAAACCCAGATAGGAACCTCTCTTACCTTGAGATAATGGATGGGCGAGATGGAGACACCCATGCACTGGTAGTATGTGGGAGAGGGATTCCTGTATTGGGAGAGTGGAGACGTTTGTACAAGTTAACGCTCATGGGGTGGAAGTGATTAAGAGGGAACAATTGACGTGGTATCGAGTTGTTACTAGGTAAATGGAGACTCGTATTGTCTCCCGCGGACTTCGTATAACTTGCGTGAGTCAAGATGGGCCTCTGGAAGATGTCACACATAGGGCGTGGCTTGGCTGTATCCATCTGCCGAGTACACCATCCAAGCATCTATATAAAGCTCGTCAGCAGCCCGCGCTCCGCGTTGATACAAAGACCCTTCTCTCTACAACTGTCAATTGTCATTCAGCAACCATGGTTAAATTGGATACTTTCGAGATCGACCATGTAAGCTTCATTTAGCCCTCAGATCCGGACGATTCAATTATATCTAACTGTCGACAGTGGGTTCTCACTCGCAGCCCGGGAGCAAAGCACAACCTGGCACACTCTTACGTCCGCCCAATCTCGTTGCATGACCTGGAAACACTCTCCTTCGATGGAAGAAGCGATGCCAATATTCTCAAGTCTATCCAGCAAATCCCTCTCGACTATGGCTCCTCCTTCAAAGGGCTCCCCCGGGTACGAGAGAATATCTCTCGCCTCTACCCCGTGGAAAACGGACATCTCTCCCCAGAACACATCCTAACCACGCCCGGCGCATCCTTGGCCAATCTTCTAATCTACCTGGCCCTCATCGGACCGGGAGACCATGTCATCGTCCAGTATCCCACCTACCAGCAGCTCTACTCGGTCCCCGCCGCCTTAGGAGCCGACGTCTGTTTGTGGCGAGCCAACCAAGAAGATGGATGGGGGTTAGACCTAGAAGAGCTGAAAGGTCTGATTCGACCAAACACCAAGATGATCGTGTTAAAGTGAGTCGTTCCCCTGATCCCCAGAGGAACAAAGATCTCACACAAGACCGGCCAGTAATCCGCAAAACCCTACCGGAGCCATCTTGGGAAAAAGCACCCTGGAGAAGATCGTCGAGATCGCCAAAGCAAACAGCATTATTATACTTAGCGACGAGATCTACCGTCCGATCTTCCAATCCCCTCCCCACGGAGACGCCGACTATCCACCCTCGATCCTCTCCATGGGATACGCCAACGTCGTCGCAACAAGCTCTCTTTCCAAGATGTATTCTCTGGCTGGTATCCGCGTCGGCTGGATAGCAAGCAATAGCCCCTCGATTATCGACCTGTGGATTAACGCCCGCGCGTACGGCTTAATCACCGTCAGCCAGGTGGATGAGCAACTCGCCGCCTCTGCGCTGAGTCCTTCCTGCGCCGAGAAGATCACTCACAACAATGATACTCTAGCGAAGCGCAATCTTGAGATCGTCCAGGCATGGATCGACGAGCATGCATCTATCGCTCGGTGGACACGCCCGTCTGCGGGGCCGATCGGTTTTATCCAATTTACTCGTTCAGATCAATCGCCGATAGATGACGTGAGGTTTTGCAATCAGCTGCTTGAGAGGACAGGCGTCCTGCTGGTTCCGGGAAGTAAGTGCTTTGGGCCTGAGTTTGCGGGCTATGTGCGTCTTGGTTTTGGGATGGAGACCCAGGCACTGATCGATGGGTTGCAAGCCCTGGCTGAGTTTATTAAGGAAAGCTATGACGACTTTTGAGGAGAGGTTAGAGGTCTCTAGCACTGTTATCTTCAGAAATAGTACAGTAACCGAGCATATGAGTGTTTCTTCTTCCGTATCTCCTCGCAGAGGAGGAGCAACATTTGTCATTGTCTCACGCGTAACGGTTATAGTTTGGTGCTGGTTCATGAACGCTTCTTGCCGGACTCCGGGTATTGCCACGGAATGTACTCCGTATGCAACGTACCTTGGTCATTTTCCTATCGCAGACATCCATGCAGGCCCAATCCTGACCTGCCTTTGTCCATCGGGAAAATGGCAAGTTTCCCCGGACTCCACATCCCCGCTTGCTGTAGCAGAGTGGAATGGTAGAACTAGGAGTGCTTCAAGTTGAGATATCACTGCTAATGTCCGGCTGAATATATAAATTCAGTCTTCATGACACGTACTCAGACCAAGCTCATTCCACTGCTGACCGGCGAGATGTCGACTACCTCTGATAAACCCCAGGTCTTTACCATACGGGACATAGCAAAAGAAGCCCACAAAGCCCTCCCACAAATATACTGCCGTATGCTACCCGTCCAACATACCAGCTGACAGCTGACACAGATAGAATACTACAATGATGGAGCTGGCGACATGACAACGTATACATCCTCTCCCGTTACATGATCACACTAACCAGTCTAGTCTCTACGACAACGAAAGAGCCTATGACAAATACAAGCTGCATCCTCGCGTTCTCAGAGACGTGCATGATATCGACATGACTACGCAGTTATTCGGAGTAAAAGTATCACCCCACCGCTCATGATCTTACCAGAAAAGCAAGCTGACGATCCAGGTCACCGCACCCATCGGCTTCGCCCCAGCAGCCGCACACAAACTGGCCCATCCGGTAGGCGAGATCGGTACGTCGCGCGTGGGCCGCAAAACTCGGCATCCCGATGTGTCTGTCGGCGTACTCGACAACGAGTCTGGAAGATGTCATCGCCGAGGGGGCGGGGAATCCATACGCAATGCAGGTGTCCTTTTTCCAGGATCGGGAGGTTACGCGTCGGTTGATTCAACGGGCTGAAGGTGAGTTGCTATATCAAACTGGCTTCTGTCCATGCGGCTACCTTCCTATAGAAGCAGGATACAAGGCGCTATTCGTCAGCGTCGACCTTCCGGTGCTGGGGAACCGGCTCAATGAGAAGCGGAACAGGTTCTGCTTTCCGCCGCATGTCACATTCCCCAATATTCAACAGGAGACGGACGACGTGATGAAGCATTACGGGGCGGGATATGGTGCGGTCTATATCCAGTTGTTTATTCGTTGCTAATTGATGCAGACTCGACGCTTACGTGGGACAAGACTATTCCGTGGCTGAGGAAGAATACTACCCTGCAGATCTGGCTTAAAGGGAGTAAGTAGTTACCCCGTTAGGATATGGACTTGCACTGTAACATGTCCAGTCATCAGCCCAGAAGACGTCCAACTCGCAATCGACCACGGTATAGACGGAGTGGTAATCTCGAATCACGGCGGTCGCCAGCTGGACGGACAAGTGTCCACGATAGATGCCCTGAGGGAATGCGGTCCCGTTGCACGGGGGAAGATCCCACTCATACTCGACGGCGGGATCCGCAGAGGATCGGACATCTTCAAGGCGATTGCACTGGGCGCGTCGATGTGTTTTGTTGGGCGGATTCCCATCTGGGGGCTGGCAGTATGGATCCCAGGGCATTTGAATCACCGGATAGATACTGACTGGGATTGATGCAGTATAATGGAGAGGCAGGTGTGGATGAAGCAGTTGGTATTCTTCTGAGGGAGTTCCGGGAGACTATGATGCATATGGGGTATGTGACGAGGAGGAATGTGAGACAATATTGCTAACTGATCCTAGGTGTCGTTCGATCGCTGATATAACTCTAAAGTGTCTCTCTCTGGAGGAGAATGGGCGCATGGCTAAATTGTGATGGCTGGGCTATGGGAGCTCGCCTTAGGTGTATAAAGATGACTGTCTATAGACGCCCTCTTGACAGCCATGTCTTAGGACTTGCAACCGATGAACCGCGATTCGACACCCTTATCCCAGCTATACTGATTTGCAAGAGTCTGCAAGTGCTGCTCTGATGGGAGTGCGTGTAGTACACAACCTGGGGTTGTTAGGATGAATTGCCAAGAGGCAATGAAAAGAACATACCATATTGCTTAGTGCGATTTCCTCTCCATTCCCTAATCGACATCCGCAGAGACTCCGTTGACCTTGCATGTGCATTGAGGTCCTGACTCCCAGGATCAATTCCGGCCGTAAGGGACTTGACGTCCTCAAGCATCTGCGCAGTCGATATATATTGCCCAAGCCACGCGTTCTCAATAACGCGGTCGAGAAGATCGCTTCCAGTTCGAATGTCCGGCATCACCATAGACCCGTCCCGGTCAGCCACCAGTCGGGGCTTCACTCCATGCTCCAGATGATAAATAAGCGACCCCATGATAAACCGGTCCGTCTTTTCAGACGCCAGTGTCGACACAATATCGGTAGGCAGCTCATAGTCCGGGTACGGATAGGCCAGATTCGGCTTTCCAAACGGGCTGCACGTGCTAAAATCACACAGATACGCATAGCGTCCCGATGCATCAAACAGCAAATTGGCCACGCGCACATCCGAGTGTGCAATGCCAATCCCATGGAGATGGGATAGCGCGGCGAGAATATTCACATACCATCGGATCCGACCCTGCTGGCCTGGGATGGCGACTTCGCCGAGCTGCTTATATTTCCGGAAGTATATGCCCTCCGGATAGTGCGTGTCTATCGCCTCGGCGATATGCGGGTGCGGGTGCGGGTGCTTTTGCAGGATGGTGAGAACCGCGCGCTCGTCGTTTGTGACCCTCGTGTGAAAGAGAGTCTCAGAGGCGTAGGACCATCGTGCCCGGGCGGACGAGGCATCCGACGGGGGCTCGAAGATCTGGGAGGTTTTCAGGACGATGTCGTTGGTGACCTTGTAGACCTCGCCTGAGGCGCCTTTGCCCACTGTCTCTAGGCCGTGTTGTTGCTGGCGCGGTGTGTGCTGCGTATTGCAGTTGCAGGTTGGAGTAGAGGCGTTGATGGCAGCAACGAATGGCTTCTCGGTGCGAATGGAGTGGGCAGGGCCAGCCCGCACCAGTAGATGCACTACGACGGAGAATGAACGTGAGCAGTAGTCTTTTACTGCCGTCCATAAGGGAAAAGAATATTGTCTCGGGAGCATCATGAAACGACCCAGGTGCGATTATCGAGCATATCCCCAATATGAAGTATGGATCTGTAACAGCTAGATTGCCTTACATATCGTACATCTTTAGTATAAGAGTTCAAAACTATCAGCATACGTCAACTGCGGTTACACAACAATGTAATTCAAAGTCTGTTGTTGTAGGCATTCCGACTCGTCGGCGTCATCGAGGCACGCGGAGACCCGTGAGGTTCCATAGATCCAGCAACCACTTCATATCAGCTAAATGGACGTCCCAATGGGTTAGCTGGCTCTCAATCAGCGGGAATAGATAAGAATAACTTTAATTCTAAAGTCGATTGACTTTACAGCCGTCCAATTGCTGGAGATACCATAGTTCTATACCTCCGCCAGACTTGAGTAACGGTCACGTTGCCTCTGTCCACTACCAATATACCGTAGTCCTTGTACATGGGCTATCTGGTTGCTTGTGAGTCTTCCTCGGCTTAATCATATCTACATACAAAGTTGAAGGCTCCAAAGCTTTCATGTATGGTATCAATGAACGCGGAAATCACCTTCATATGATAGACATTGAAACGAAGCCAGGGGCCTGATAGAATACAGACCTCAGTGAAATGCTACCCTCCTCCACGGACACTATTCCATATGATCATAGCTTTCCTACACTTTCGTAGTCGGGGGTTGCATACGTCTGTTGGCTTGAAGATACTGCGTGTCCCTACTGAACAACCACGAAGCTCTCATATGTTCACGACAGATCTACCTATCTGATACCAAAGGCGCAAGCAGGATTGGAAGACATTTCTTTTCAATAGAACAGACTTGATACTTTGAAGGAAGTTGACCCCGATCACGTGATTGGGGTTATCTTCGCCATTCCTATACAGAATGTTCAACACAGCCCGATACTAATCCTCGACGTTCTAAAAACAAATTTGCTTACTGACTGCTCGCCAGGGACTACCTTTTATTTCACAGCTGATAACAGGCATCTAGTCCATAGTATCATTCCCCGGACCAAAACACCTACTGCTTCCTATACCCCTATACCTAAGGTCGAATCTAGACACCCGACTATCTTGATAAGACCCATCCCTCTAAAATGATTCCTATGGGCCATATCTTCGTGACGCCTATCGGAAGCACCTGCTCTATCCGTTAAGTCTGATCGCTAAGCAGGTTGGGGTATTTGGAGACGAATATCCCCACTTCCCCTCATACACCATGCCGACGAGATAGATAACTGATAACAGAAACTGAAGGACAGTTCACCGGAGGTATAGGAGGGATCTTTGTTTCTTGATCCTTGCAAGTGGCAGTGTTTTGCTTTATTGTCACCCGCATTGCATCTATAAAAGCAATTTATACGTCGTACATCACTTCTACCATGCCTCCCTCTATACGCCCTTTGGATATCGGGCCCAGCACCTCTTCTTATTTCGCCCCTGCAACCATCACTTCCAGCATCGGCTGCATCCAAGTTTCCGGCCAAGTGGGAACGGCTTCGGGAGGAAATGTACCGGCAGATTACGAGTCGCAGATCCATCTCGCGCTTCTCAATCTCCACAAAGTCATCACAGCAGCAGGAGCGTCCATCCACGATATCGCAAAGCTGAATCTGTACATAGTGGACTATGATCCAGCCCATCGGAGCCATGTTAGACACTTGCAACGGTTCCTCGGACAACATCGTCCAGCCATCACTCTAGTCCCTATCGTGCAGCTTGCCGCCCCGAATTGGTTGTTTGAGGTGGATGCAGTGGTTGCTAAGCCGGGTCCTTGTTTCCCTATTTCTCTACCCGATCCGTTGAGAAAATATGATGTGATCATGATAGGTGCGGGTCTTGCGGGCCTTACAGCCGCAGAGGCTGTCGTCCGCTCAGGACACTCGTGTCTTGTTCTAGAGGCGCGAGACCGTGTCGGAGGACGGACATGGAGTGCTAAGCTTCCAGGAGGTGGCGGCATCGTCGATCTAGGCGCGGCCTGGATCAATGATACCAAACAATCTCGAGCGTATCAACTCGCCCTTCGATCCGGTGCGGAGCTTATTGAGCAAAATACTGAGGGAAACTGTCTGCTTCAAGATGCCAATGGGGATAGGATCACGTTTCCGTACGGTGAATTACCAGTAAGGAGTCTAGGGATGCTTGTATATACATCACGTTCTAACTATACACTCTTGAACAGTTTGACGTGGAAACACAGACCCATCTAGCAGAAATCCGAGACATGGTCGAAGTTGACTGTCAGAAAATTGACCCAGCACGGCCAAAGGATAGCTTGCTCGACTCCATGACCTTTCTGGCATATCTGCAAAGCCGCAATGCCAGCGACAAAGCGATCGCCACAGCATCCGTGTGGACGCGTGCAATGCTTGGCCAAGAACCTCAAGATATATCTGCTTTATACTTCTTGCACTATTGCAAGAGCGGCGGGGGCTTACTCCAAATGCGTTCGGATCGTAAGCACGGCGGACAGTACCTCCGCGTGCGGCAAGGCACCCAGATATTCTCTCAGACAATCCTGAAGTCCCTGCCCCCAGACACGGTGCAGCTCTCGGCACCTGTCACTGCAGTACATCAATTTCAGAAGGACTATGTAGTTGTTCAAAGTGCCAAAGGCGCTTTTGCAGCTCGCAAGGTCATTTCGGCAATCCCGACTACGGTACTGAAGAGTATTGATATCCAGCCGCCCCTGCCTCCACAGAAGCAACTCCTTGTCAACTCGCTCCGGTATGGATACTATACAAAAGTGATGATGGTGTTCAAGTCCGCATGGTGGATTGAAAAAGGGTACTGTGGTCTGGTCCAGTCATTCAAAGGGCCTGTGTCAATCTTCCGGGATACCAGCATCCCCGTCGATGGGAAATGGGTCTTGACCTGTTTTCTTACCGGTGATTCAGGTCGCCTATGGTCTCAGCTGTCCAAGGATTCCCGTGTAGAGGCTATCCTGTCGCAGTTATCGGACATCTACGCCGACCCAGTCCGTGTACGCGGGGAGTATGTTGAGTCCCTAGGCCATGAGTGGATCAACGAGCAATACTCCGGATATGGCTGTCCGTGTCCGTCATTAGCTCCCGGTGTCTTGAGTGTGGTTGGCAATGCGATTCGCGAACCTTTCCGCGACATGCACTTTGTCGGTACGGAGACCGCGGAAGAGTGGAAGGGCTATATGGAAGGTGCAATTCGAAGTGGCGAACGGGGTGCACAGGAAGCCATTAAGGGACTCCAGTCATCTGTAGCGCACTTGTAGTCCTGGCAGAGGCCTCTTACGAAAGAGCAGCGGGAGTTAAAGAAAGGTTCATATGCAATCTTATACAAGATCTATGATGTGTCGCCCAAGACTGACTATTCGCAGTTCATAAGTGCAGGCATATACATAGTTACCTATGCCGAAGTAGAGAAAGCACTGTAGGTTACAGTGCGTGGGCAAGAGTGAGTGTATTGTGTGCTTAAAGAACCCCACATGTTCCCCTCTTATCGGAGTACACCCCTCACGCTTTGATATCACCTCCTTCCTCCTATCTACCTACATACACCCAGAGCACTCTTTGTCAAGCAAGATGGGAACGCATTCCGGAAGAGACAGGTCCCTTGGTGGCTGTGGGACCTGTCGATCTCGCCATACGAAATGCGATGAGACTCGACCAATCTGTAACGTGTGCCGATTCTCCAACCTCAGTTGCACCGGATACGATATCCGGTTACGGTTTTTATACCATGGAGAAAAGGATGTTGGTGATGTTGAACCCAATGCACTCCGCTTCCGCCGTCCATTATACACAGGTCTGTCCTCGTCCTTCGGTCGATGAAGTTGTTTGTTGATTGAGTGTAGAATCGGAGCGGATGGATATGAGTCTGTCCATCAACCGTTCCTTCAGAGGCGCCGATCCAACTCAAGCGCTGGTAGAGCTGGATGAACAGAGCCTGATTGCACAGCCCGAGGAGTACCCATTGTGTCGTGGCCCCTTTGGCGTTTTTCAATTGCAGCCAGCGCTGTCCATCAATCCTTGTTCAATACCTCCGGCGAACTCAAGTCCCCGTGACACTATAGAGCAGCCCATTACTATGTCTGAAAGTACAGTGGAATTTTTTGATTCCATTTCATTGGACTTTGCACTTGCGGACGTGATCGATGACTCTGCGCTGTTCTCAGACAACATCAGCCCATGTACTGATTCACACCTCATGCCCGACGCGAATGCCATCGCCATGAACAACGATGAGGAAGATAGTTATTTCCAACAGATGCAGGATTTTGCTCTGCAAATCAATCCCTCCCCCCTTCTTTCGAATACGTCCCCTCTGTCTGAAGATTCCTGGCCCTTGTTGGCCAATTACCGCGACCGAGTGATCCCTCTGTTAGCGCCTTTGAATACCAACGAGAAATCTCCCTGGCACCACATCGTCCTTCCTTGTGCTATGAACACTATGGCAGAAATGGCAATGGGCGGATCCACCAGCCATGCCAGGATAGCTCTGCTATACGTGCTACTAGCAACGAGTGCGACCCATGTTCAACTCTCTTCTTCCTCCATTCCGAAAGGATCTGGACATGCAGTGGCATATTATAAACAGCGTGCTCGCCATGAACTGAAAAAATGCCTGCAAAAGGAAGCTTCTGCATCGCATAAAATTGCCAAGTACAAGGATGTTCTAATGGCGCTTATTTCGATGGCAATTTTGAACGTACGTTTCTGGTACTTGAGTACCCTGCTCCTATGCTAATCTTCCACGATAGGTATTTGAAGAAGATGCAGACGCTTTACTTGCCTGCCTATTGGTCACAGAACAATTTATCAAACGTAAAGGCCTAAGCAAAACAACTCTTTCTCGCAAGGTCCGCCTGTTGCATCATTGCTACGCCTATCTGCGCATCGTCAACGAAAGCATCATTGTCTCTGACATGTCACCCGATCCCTTTCAGCAACTAGGCGTCTTCCCTGATCCGCGGACAACGACTAGGGCTTCCAGGTTTCGTATCTCTCAATGGTCAGACACTCCCGACTATACGATGACAAAGGTCAAATCCCTACAGCTTGGCCAGCAGGACCTGCATCTGGAGCATCCTGGTCGGTGGGACTTGACAATGTATCCTGAGATCTTTGGGATTCCCGAAGCACTGCTATATCTGATGTCCCATGTCACTCGCCTTGGCAATGAGCGAGACTTGCTCATCAACAGTCGACCTGACGACGCATGTCCCAGCCCACGCGACTTCCTACTGCGCGCCAAGATGCTGGAACGGAGTATCTGCCGCTGGGATCCCACAAAAGACTGTGAAAACGCCTCAGCCAGCACGGCGATGGTAGCTGCTATACAGAAAGCATTACTAATTTTCTTTTACCGCCGGTTTTACGATGTCGAAAGCGCGATCTTACAGGATGAAGTACGCCAAGTTATGGAGCTTCTTCAGAGCTCTAGGGCCTCAGAGCAAACTGTTTATATGATATGGCCGGGATTCATAGCTGCCTGTGAAGCGATCAGGCCGAATCTGCAGGTGTTCTTTCGAGGCTGGTTCGTGGATTGCTTCCGACAGACAGGATTGCCCTCTTTTCAAGCAGCGCTGTCTATCGCAGAGTCCATTTGGGCGAGCGGCGGTGATGGGCGAGGGCCGACTCTGCAGTGGCCTGATATAGTGCGGTCGAACAGGAGGCTCATCATATTCTAGTCACCATCTATATACTGACTAATCGACAAATACACTCCATACCTTGACACAGCGGTCCAGCAGCACGTCTGTTGACCTAATGATTGACGGAGGATATCCATCACTGTGGACCTGCATTGCCAATAGCCATCTCCACTGCTGCATCTGCATGGACAGCTCCAGTGTCAAGAATCGGAACCGGGCTGTCTTCCTCTCGGACCAGGAGCCCAAACTCAGTACATCCCAGAATAATAACCTGCGCTCCACGCTCAACCAAAGACTCCATCACCCCCTTGAACAGCATCCTCGTTTCGTCACGAAACACTCCCCTCGCCAACTCATTGAAAAGTGCTGAATGGACATCCTCCTGTTGCTTTTCATCCGGAACCAAAACATCCAGCCCATAGTTCGAGGACAGACGCCCGGAGAAGTAGTCGCCGGTCATCGTATACCGACTGCCCAACAACCCGACAGTCTTATGGCCTGCCTCGACAATCTTCTGTGCCGTTGCGTCGACAATATGTAACATGGGAATTGTCGTGTGGGCCGCAATCTGGGCCGCAACCATGTGCATAGTATTGCACGCGACGAGGAAAAAGTCCGCTCCGGCAGCTTCAAGGCGGCTGGCCAGCTCTCCGAGCAGCTCTGCGAGCTTGTCCCATTGTCCTACTTGTTGGAGATTCTCGATCTCGTCAAAATCCGTCTGGATGAGGACGAGCTTTGCACAGTGCACGCCGCTGCCGCCCATGCGCTTTGCGGTCAGCTCGTTGATTGTGCGGTAATAGGAGGCAGTGCTGGGCCAGGCGATGCCGCCGATGATCCCGATGGTTTTCATCTTGTTATTTTGTGAGAAATGAAAGTTGTAATGGGAAATTTCTATGTTTCGCAGCGAAGGGTGATCTTTTGACTACAGTGGTGTGAGTCACCGGCATAGTTGACAACTTTCCCTTTCCGTTCTAGCGCTCATCCGATAGCCCTAAGCTAAGCGGATCACAGTACGGCCTGTGCAAAGGCTGAGTTTGAAGAATAACCTCAATTAACGTACACGATAGAGTTGTATAGGCAGTCTCTTGACTGTGATCTACTTTATCCACTTAGACAGATGGTAGTTGCAGAGAGTCGATCATAAACACCGGCCCCTTTTCATCTCCATTTTCACCTGCCCATCAGGAGTATCTGAACCCTATTATTAAAGGGTTGGTTTTTTAGTCCATATCAAATGGTCCATACTATGTGCCGTACGCCCCTTTTGCTGCCTCAACGACTTTGCTCCATAGAGGTCCTAAAGCCATGTCCCCTTCAAACCCCTCCGGCATGCTGCACTTCGAGCTACCCCCTCTCCACGCTATTCTCCTTTGTCCTCTTTCATGGCAGCCTGCAACCTCCGGAAGAGCACAACACTATAGTTAAAAACTTTAATCGAGGACATCACAGCTGAACACAACCCCAAATTCATCACGAGTATGGTTGCCTCTGGCAGGGTAGCATGCGTTCGGTACCTTGGCGTGCCTCTTCATCAGTCCCACCCATGGAACGGTGCAAGGTCTGTGTCGAAATACGAGAAGCAATGCCAGTCCGAGCAGGCCAACGCAGCCACGTCTGTGCAATTTGCACTAGCCGACGCCACACAAGATCTTCATTCGCTTAACCCTTATAGTTAATCGGAGGGATCCGAGGAGTTCAAATGGGCTTTTGACAGGAGGCTCTGCGGTCTGCCAATTCGTATTTTCATGGTTGATGGTGCCGAGCCCTCCCTGGAGTAAATATCAGTATAGCATCGCTCGCTGCATGGTGGAAGAAGGTACCTAGAGCACGATCATTGAACTGGATTGGGGATTCTAGTAGGTTTGGTCTCAACTGCAATGAAGGATCTACAGTTAGACCCTGATGCATCTATTCCGAAAGCGGGTGCCCTAATTGCAGGGTCTCGCAGGTCTCCGGAGTACAATCCGTCCACGCTAATGACCCCTTTGGGGCTTGAGGATGTCTCTAGTGCCATCCCCCTGGTCAGCCTCGCGCCCAAGGACTTGGGTTCAAGGGTCTGGCCGAGCTCGTTTCATATGAAATCGAGAGATGATTCGCTACTCGCAACTTTCACCCGTTCTCGCATGTGGCGTCTGAGTGTCTTGGAGAAGTGCAACCCTGGTCTAGTGCCGTATGGGTCGAATGGGCTGGTGAAAATGTCGTGCTGGGAGGAGAGGTGCAGTATTTGAACGCACAGTACCCCCGACGGTCTCTCAAGGGGTCCATTGAAACAGTCCTTTCGCGGCCGTCTAGCTGGCAATCCTGATCAAGATGATGGAAATCACTGTCGGTCAGGTCTCCGGTCTGTTGGCTTTAGGGTCTTTTGTCTGTATGTGAGCCCCTTTTCCTTTCCCGCTGGAGTATTTTGCGAGAAACGTACTCACGACGCACCACACAGTACAGATCTTGATCCCCACGATCCTCATTCTGGGCTTGACGGGTGTCCTCAGGGACCGAAACAATGGAGCTACCTGGTAATAGACCATATCTGCATATCTCGATATCCTGCAAGACTAACCACGCATGCAGGTCTGTCGCCGGCAGAATCCTCCAGAGTTCCTGGTGGCCTACCATCCTACGCTTCGAAACAGTCACCGCCGATGGTCTGCCTTGGGACATCAGTTTCATCGTCAAGATGGTGCCGCTCTCGCTATTGCTTATCTCAATCACCGGTGTGATCACGCCGTTGGGATTGCATGACACTATGGTCGCTGCCCCTGTGCAGGCAGTGCCTTTTGAATATGCGATGGATGAGTCTCCGTTTGGCTATGGAACGCCTCCACGGAGTAATCTTTCGTTCAATCGTCGTTGCGGAGCGTTCGCACCAGTCCAATGCCCCGGTTCGGACACCGTGATAGTGAGCCATTCAAACGGCAGTTGGGAGTTACCTTATGGCTACAACCTGAACGTTCCGGACGAGGTTTACCAGACGTTCTCCAGCGGCACCGGGGGCAAAGGAACGTCCGTGTCCAACTTTTTCGACATCCAGTGGCGGCAGTACTCCATTGAACAGGAGCGTACGTCGAACAATAACTCGCAATATATCGTTGGCGTTTACCGTCAGCTCGAGTCAATCATCCTGGACACGGACAGGGTTCTCATTGAAGGACTAGTGGTCGACATGAACAACACCCAGGTTGGGCTGCGGAATCACACTGTCCCGACTGGGTCCAGAAACGGCGCTCTGTGGTCGGAGGATCTCCTCTTCATCCAGCCAGAGACCGAGTGTGTCAGTCACAACTTGTCCATTGACTTCACCATCGCCAAGAGCGACTACTACTCCAGCAGCTTCAACAGCCAGACCCTTGCTGCCATCAACATCTCCCTGGTCGATCACGGCGGTTTCACCGACATTGTCCAGAAATACCCGTCAGGCTACTGGACTGACGCGCAGAACGACCCGCAGCTCCGTGAGAGGGCATACAAGGCCGCATGGGTCGCAAACGCGGCGACCATGTTATACTTCAACGTCACGAACCCCAAGTCCTCCAAGAGAAAGTCCTTCTCGTATCTCGACTCCCACATCGGCCGCGAGTTCCCTCTCTTCGGGGACGCAGATCTCAGACAGTTCCAGGGTCTCCGCACGAGCCAACTGTTCGACTTTGCCACAAACACCAGTACTCTCATAAGCACAGGCATTGGGGGCAACGCGACCCGATACCCCAACCCATGGAATGTCGACCAGGACTATTTCGACGAAGCCAGTAAGTCTCCCGGTGTGTCCAGCACACGGCCTCTCTGAACTGACGTCTTCTTTCCAGGGCTCCTCTGCGCTGGCGCTGGCGGACTGGACCGCGCGAATATTAGCAACATCGACGTGAGCTGCGGACTTCTGCTCGGCGCAGCACACCGCGTGGATGGTGTTGAAACGTCCATCTTCGAGCAAGGGACCCGCTGGTCCATGCCCATCTACACCTGCGCAACCGCCGTCAAAACCGCGATCAAAACCGTCGAGTTCAAAGCGCAAGGCACCCGCCTGCGCGACGCACAGGTCGTCAGCATCACCGACAAGGTGTATGACAACAACTCGCCCGCGCCCCTCTGGGGTGTTGAGAACCTCCAGCTGAACCTGAGCGATGTCAGACCCCTCTGGGGCCTGGTGGCCGAGGACCGTGCCAACCAGCCCAACCTGGCCACCGTGCGCAAATCCCACCTCTACCTGCCGGGCTACACCACCGCCTTGGGCGGCTACACGCCCTCGGACAACATGCCGGGAGCCTCCTTCCACGGCGTCGCCCTGAGCCGCGCCTATTCCATCGGCAGCACCAGCATGTACAACGACGACATGGGCGACTACACCGGCCGCACGAACGTCGCGCTGTTCACCCGCATGCAGGAGCTGTCGCGCACCCCCGACACCGCCGCGCACATCCTCAACCTCTTCTTCACCGACATCACGTCGAACCTGATCGTCGGCACGAGGAGTCTGCTGGGTTCTCCGCGGGACGCGGGCTACGACGGCGCCGGGACCGTCAACTCCAACGCCGCGCCCTTGGTCAAGCGCGTCAAGTTCGACTACCTCTACGGCATTCCGGCGTACACGACGCTCGCGCTGTTGTTCTTGGTGGCGCTTGTGGTGCTCACGCTGGTCCTGTTGGGTAGGATTACTCTTCAGCGCGTCCGGCGCCTTCTCGCCCGGACGTCGACCGGACGTATCCTCACCACTGGCATCTACCCGGAGTACTCCAATCTCGACATGAGGAGTAATGACTGGATTCGCAGTGCGGGACGGAAAGATATTGACCTTGCCGGTGCTGTCCCGACCAGCGATACTGAGTTCATACCTCTCAATCAAACACATTATCAAGGGAAGTCGTAATGGTGCAGACGACTGTCGGAGGTCAGTTTGATCGCGTTGGATGAGTACACATACTCGAGAGCCAGTCCTATTGACTTGGCTAGTTCACCCTAATCGGAGGTTCTTTTATTTTTTTTGCATCTGGAATCAATTCCCTGTTTTCTGTGCCTATGAAGTGCTATACTTGTGATACGAATGGCTTTAAACATATCATGATCGTGACATGTTCTCTTTGATGACTTCCCTGGTTAATGCTACATTATCATGAGCCTTAAATAACTATTCGCCGTGAAACGCTCTCTAAACTTCTCCTTATCCTCTTCGTACACCTGTCTACTCGTCTTGCCACTGGTAATGGATGACAGGCCTGGACGCTCATAACGTATCGTAAATATATAGTCGGGTTAGACGCACCACATACGATACGGTCATCTCATCGGTGACGAAACCATTGAATGTCATTGAATCTTGCCATTTTATCCGTACTTCCCAAGTAATCCCCTACGCAAATACTAATAAATCTGCAATGCAAAAAGTAAGGTACAGGCTCGCCGAAAGTAATCTCATTCCTCAGACCATCCATATGCACTTCCACCCGAAGCTGACATGAACCGCGTTACTCATCTGCCTCCTCGACTCTGGCCGCCAAATCGCGCTTCACCGCGCCAGAGGTATCTGGAGCAGGAGTGGCGGTGGTAGTCGCGGACGGGGTGGTGTCCGTTGCTGCAGCCGGCTCAGTCTTGGAGTCATCCGCCGTCACCTTCTTGGACTTCTTTTTCTTCTTCTTGGTCTGTGACAGAAATTAGTAAGACACTATCTTGCGATCATAGCCACAACATACCTCTTGCCAACCCCACAGGGGCTTAAAGCTATCCACGAATCCAACATCCTCGAACAGATTGGGGAAGAGCCAAAGACCAGGAGGAACAGCAAAGACAGTGATGCAGAAAAGTATCAGACGGAAGATCGACATGGCGAAGAACAGGCCCAGCAAGCCCACCATGCCCATACTCAGATACCAGACACCCTGTCGCAACATGATAGGCCACAGCGGGAAGAGAACGATGGCAAAGATACCCGCAACCACCGCACCAGCCATGACTTTCTGCTTCCACTGCGGTCCCTCGTAGAGCCACACGTAGTGCATCATGGGATCAGTCTCCTGGTGTTGCTCGATCTTAACGGTCCACAGACCCTTGACGCGGTTCTTCGGCTTAGCGTGGTTGTGTCCAGCATGGGGATCGACCTTCGAGACGCGCAAGGCGAGAAGCGAGAGCGGAAGAAGTTTGAAAGCATTCTCTGCGGAGGCACGATCTGTCACGGGAGGGAGAAGCGAGCCCTTCTTCGAGGCAGCTTTGGCATAGGCGGGAGACTCCAGAGCACGGATAGCGCGTTTCACTGTCAAGGAAGGTTAGGCCTTCATCAAACAGCGTGTTCACGGAGCAACGACGAAACATACCTTTGAACAAGTCCTTTCTCTGTCCATCCATAATACAAGTCCTCGTCTTCAGGTTCTGAGACCGCAGGAAGTTGGCCACAGCGATCGCCTTCGGGTCGGGGGGGTTCGATGGGTTCACGGGAACCTGATGTGTCGTCTGTTGAACTCTAGCCTGTGGTTGTGGTTGTTGCGCAGAAGCTTCTCCAGACTGTCCAGGCTGGGGAGATCCCTGGTTCTGTCGTTGAGCCTCGACCTGTTTCTGGTGGGCGGCGATCGCGCGCATTCTCAGCTGGGCGACATATTGCTCGGTCGTCATGCCATGCTTCGCCGCTTCGGCGTTCAGCTGTTCGCGCTGCTGTTTGGCGAACTCCTCGGGGGTCATTCCTCGCTTTGCGGCCTCAGCAGCGAACTGTTGCTGCATTGCGGCGAGTTGCTGGGGGGATGGCCCACCTGGCGCCGCCATTGTGATTTAGAGCTATGAGCGTATAGACGGCAACGAGAGGAAGAGCAGGAGGGGACGGAATGAAATGAAAACGTAGGTGTAGGAGAGGCGAGGAGACAAGGGAGATCTGTTGAAACATGAACGACGATCGGCGAAGTGGCCAGATGGTGTTTGTTTCAAACGGGATGCGCTCACCGCCTTCGGCGATTTCCTCTTCTCCGTACATCATCCTTTATCGTCTCTCATGAAGACATCCTCCTTGTCCTCTTTTTCTCCTCCCTCTTTCACCCTGGCCTAAGTGACATCGGATATCTTGTCGCTGCCTCTGCGCGACTGCCATAATCCCCTGTCTGTCATGTATACAGCACCTATAACCTGACAGTTCCGCTGCTCTCCCCCCGCAGCTCATGCCCTTGTCATACAACCCTGATGGCTCCCTTGTAGATTCTACATGGGCCGCTGTCTTCCTAGTACGTTTCCCTCGAGGAATTTTGGGGCTGCCTGAGTACCAAATCTAACTGATACTCGTCTAGAGTGAAAGAGATGTGGCCGGCCAAATCCCTATCAACTTCGTCACGAGCTCGGCGGTATCGATAAGGGCGGCATGCTTTGGCAACGGCATCTTCGAAGACACAGCCGCCGAAAGATGCATATCGAACCTGCTGGCTGTCGGGTATCGCCGCTTCATCGTGGACGTATATTGGTCCGTGACATCCAAAACATGGACCTTCTGTCCCGTGCGCATCCCGGCGAACGCGGCTGTTGAGACCGTCACGTCGGCCTTGCCCTCTGCAACGCCCACGGCGACAGCCGGTGTGTCGCAGGGGAAAGTGACCGAAATCGTCACAGACTCCGGAGCCCATCTCGTCCAGCTGGGACCTTACCTATGCTCGCGAAATTTCGACCTTTCCAGCTTGGTCGACATCTGGCAAGACTACTTCAAGAGCACCACCTCCCAGCTCAATGTCTACACCCGCTACATCTCATTCAACCTCCACGTGGCCGCCGACCCAGAGACGCCGGACGAGCCCGCCTCCGAAGTCCCCAACACCGACCTCCCGGTCGGCTCGGAGCGCGTCGGCGAGCTCATAGACGACCGCCTCCTGGCGTACATATACACCCCGGCGCAGCTCGCCGACGAGCGCCAGAACCTGAACGACTCCTGGTACGAAGTTGACGACGGCTACAAGCCCATCGCGGAGTACTTCACTACCATTGTCGCCGCGGACGGCACCCACAGCACTCCCGATGGCTGGCCGTGTACCAAGTACGTGCAGCTCGCACGCGAGAAACGCCTCCTCCTGGAGTACGGCACCATCGACCCGCAGCTGCAGAACTACGTCCCCGTGCCGGACGACAGCGAAGTCCTCTTCCCCCCGGGGTACCTCAGCTCCATCGTCCCCGTCGCCTCCGCCGACAGCGGGAGCCTCGATTCCGGCTGCTTTTACAACCCGCAGGCGACCCTGGTATCACAGGTGAACACCTCCTGGGCCGTATCGAGCCGCATCCCAGTCCCATCCCGCCTCAACCAGTCCGCCGGCCTGGCCGACCTCTCCGCGATGGTCGTCAACCTCACCGCCTGTGGCCTGACGCCTACCCTCAACGACACCATCTTCAACGTCACCGCCGACGCAGACGCCGCGCCCTACCGCAACATCTCCCTGTCGTCCTCGTGGGCCTGGGACATCGGCGAGCCCCACGACTCCTCCATCACAGAGGACATGGACGCGCCCAAGAGGAATCGCTGCGCGGTCATGGACATGTCGCTGCAGGGCCACTGGCGCTCCGCCAACTGTAGCGAGTCGCGTCGTGCGGCGTGTCGCGTCGGCCATCTGCCGTTCACGTGGATGCTGTCGGACGGACTGTATGATTACGGCGATGCGTACGCGAACGCATGCCCGGAGAACTCCTCCATGGCAGTGCCGCGCACGGGGCTCGAGAACACGTACCTCTATCGACATCTTCTCTCGCAGTCGGCGGATGCCATCGACCCGACGTCGACCGACCCCGCGCTAAGGGAGGTCTGGCTGGACTTTAATTCTCTGGATATTCCGTCGTGTTGGGTCACGGGCGGCCCGGACGCGGAGTGTTCCTACGCGTCTGATCCGCAACAGCTGGAGAAGCGCACGGTGCTGGTCGCTGCTATCGCTGGTATTGTGATTTGTATTATTGCTGCATTGACGCTGTTTGTCAAGTGTAATGCGAATCGGCGCAATTCGCGTCGCGGCAAGCGGGTTATCCAGGGTTGGGAGTATGAGGGTGTCCCGTCGTAATGTGTATATATATCGTCGTAGGACTTAGGCCACTACGCAATCGATATGTGATAATTTAATAACAGGATGCAAAGACATTCATTTACTGCTAACAGCTTAATACATGCAAAGCTACTGTGGAGGACGGAACCGCAGCTACCGCCTATATTAGGAGTAGTAGTTACGGGCTACTTTTACTGTCCACAAACGGTCCGCCGGAGGAAGTAGTTCAACTCCTGCCTAGACTCGGTACCGTCTGTGCAAGGCCCGTGGCCGCCCAGCCTTAAATAATAAATAAGGTATTCGTTATAGATTGTTAGTGAGCAATGTACCGCGAAGTATAGTTATTCGTTTTCTATAAGATTAAGAAAGGAGAAGCTTTGGGTTTGCAGCATAGACTTGGGGTCTTATGGAGACCCTTATATTGTCTCCATACCCTGTAGAAGCAGCCGTATCCAAGGAAAGATAACATACCCTAACAGGCTATTTTTATGGCCAAGCCTTGCTAAGAGCTAACCTGGGGAGATAATACACCCATTATCATCCGATGGCTGCTGTCGCCTCCAACCAGGGAGGATGATTTATTCACACGTACAGATATCATAATCCATTGCTACCATGCTCGTCTCTTACATTCATATACATTATGAACCCCAATATCAGTTAAACTCTGCCTGTCTGTATCAAAATGTCCTGCAGGAGGACGAACGACTATATATCCGTCTCTAACTGCAGGTAGCAGGGCCGGCCCCACCGATAACTTTCATCTCACTCAGACATAGGTTCAGCATAGTTATCTGTTTGTTCAACACTGATATTGACAGTGTATTCCCTCAGTCTCACGAATCTTGCGTTCTCGGGGGACGTATTAAGTGACCTCCCCTTTGGGGGCCGCGGAATAAGACGAACCCCAACAACGTAAGGTTCTGCCCTGATACTGGGATTCAACGGCCACATCGGTTGACCAGGCACTTGCTGATGCAGATAATCTGCCAAGAACTCATAAATTCCCGACGCTGAGCCTAGGGGATGATCTAGACGTTCCCAGTTCTCCTCCGAGCGGCTACGGATGCCGACAGAAGGAAAACTGTTCTCTGTGAGATCGATGATAACGTCATACGCCAATTCCTTCTCCTTGGACTCAAGCCTAATATTGACAAAGACTATTTGGTCGGGGCCTAGCAACAGTTCTCTGTCCGTGGCGTGCTGAAGGAACGAACTTTTGGGCAATGATTGTATCTCTCCCGCCACAGCAGAGGGTCCGAACCTCACTAGATACTTTCCTTCAATCTGGATCTGCTTTGGATATTCCAAAACAAATACCGATAGGCAGGGGTCAGGTTCTGAATGTCCACCGGCCTTGACGAGAAGAGGGGTGTTGTTCGGCTCTCCCCAGCCAGCAAAATCCATGTTTTCAATATCACAAAGCTTGTCGATACTGATTCTTTCATGCGTATCGTTCACCTGCCGGAGCAGGATGCCAATGTGTCCCCTGGGCGGTTCGCCACAATTGAGCCGGACGATGCAGGAAGAATGATCTTCGTGCCGCCAGTGCTTTGCCTTTATCTCTAACCCTCGGTTAGTCATTAAGAAGATATTATCATAATAGCCAAACGCTTTAATTGCTGATGCATCCCAGAAGTCTTTGACTGAGCGTGCGAGGATCCCCGATCTGGAATCTGATTCTACAAGTGGGGGTCAATAATGAACTACCAAATGTTCTCCTGCAGGGAGAGCAAACCTGTCCAATGTAGATGAGGAAATTGCTCAGCGGATGGTCGTTCTGCTTTCCAGGCGAAGATGGAGTCATCATTGTAAGTCAGGATCAGCTCACGCTGGAACCTGCTGAAGGCCCGTGACCTTCCTTCGCCATAGATCAAGGGCAGGCTGATTCCAAAGAGACCCAAGAGCGAGTAGGCCTCATCTTCTTCTACCGTTGTTTCACGTCGAGAAGCCCAGGAGAGTCTCATTGCTATGGAACATGATGTGGGTTCCGTCGGCTTGAAATCTACCAGATGGCGGCTGTCAATGTTACAGGCCTCCTTGATCTCGAGGGCCCAGCTCTCTCGGGTACCGATATGGTGCCAGTGCTGGTCAACAAACATCAAGTAGTGTGGAGCGAGCAGTTCCTGTAATGTCCAGCCTCTGGTGAACCAGTTGGCCTTGACGAAGGACTCTTTGAGTCTCGCGTAGTGAGGGTCGGAATGGCCACCAATTGCTTCCAACCCCCCTGCATCCACGTCGGAAAGATACGCGTAGCAGACCCCAGCGTCCTGATACCATCGAAACATCGCGTTGATGGCTTCTTGGGTGTCACCGGTGCTGGTCTTGTCAATGCAGCATGTATCCATCCAGGCCCACTCCCAGCCATCTGCCTTGGCACGGGTACAGAAACTTTTGATCTTCGACCAGCCTTTTTGCTTGAACAGATCATCCTTTATATCCGCCATCCTCGTTCTTGTATCTTGATAGGTGATTTCATCCCTCGGGGAGATCCAGGTATGAGAGAGAATGGCGTAATGAGGGAACGGGCTGGGGATATCTTTAGCTTCGGTCACCTCACACGTTGCTGTTTTAAGGAGTCGCATCTTGCGAGAAGACCGAGTGAAGTTCCCTGAGAGTATGACTGTAGGATAAAAGGGTAGCTTTGCCAGATATATGCTTGGCTGCGGATGGCTATCCGATGTATCTAGTTTCCGATAGTGGAATCTAGGTCAATGTGAGCAACGCTGGCTTGGTCCGACTGCTGGCGCGGGAGGCTCTGTATACCTGTGATGATTGGCTATGAATCATGTGAATCCAGCTCTTTGCGAGGCTACCCACGTCGCCCAATATCAGGCTGACAGTGCCCGGGCGTTGGCTCCGGCAGGTCTGTGGTGTCCCTCATCAACACCGAGAAATAGTTGCTCAAAAATGACCCTTGATAGTCGCTTGCTTCATCTTCATCTTTAGCTCGAACTAACGGCGACAGGCTTTTGCATTTACCAACCCCTCACAGCATCCGGGTTCCCTTATATCGAACAGAACGCATCAACTTTGAAATCATTGTACTCGCACTATCCACCAAAAGTGAAGGAACGAAGAATGTCCATCTTCTCTTCGGGATCCGAAGCAAGCGGGGGATCGCTGGGCATCGTCCCACCGGTGCCTTGCCCGCCTCTACCGAATTTCTTAGCGGAATGGGCTGCCATTATCCCTCTTGTGTGCCACCTAGCAACTCAGCGAGACGATTACATTACGACAGGAGATATAGCACTGCTGGGCAGATTGCACATCGGCTTATTCCCCCGGTTGGGCACCCTCTCTGGCATATCCAGACTGCTAGAAAGAGGTTCGAAATTCCTCGATTATGCAAGCACCAAGGGAGGCTCGAGCCGGATGGTGTGGGACGTCAAATGGGGAAGTGTATTTCCGTGTGCAAATGGTGCTGCCAGTGCTGCCATTACCAGCTACCTTAAGAGTCGGGACCAACGTCCCCCGAAACGGATGCCCGAAACCCTGGTTACAAAGCCCCAGGAGAATGATCCGGAGTCCTCATCGGGGCAGAATAGCTGCGACATTAAACAAGGAGATCCCACAGTTCAACCTGAAAATCTCGATATCAGAAACGAGGCACCTAGAACTGACGAAGACTTTATCCGACGATACCAGCTTCTCCATATATATCGATTTTACCGCAAGCCAAAGGGGAATTCACTCAGGCAACGATTTGACCGGGTTCGCATGTTCAAAGCATATAGAATATCGTCCTTTGTAATACAGACTTGCCTTGCAGTGTTCCTACTTACCTTCGGATCTTTCGGAACGGCGACAATCCTCATTTGCGCCTCGGTGTCAGAGTTGATTGCACAGGGTATCCCGCTTCGCCGGCCCTCCACATACTTGACGAGCACCGAGAATCATGATGCTTGCATGCTCGTGGCATCACACCAAAACGCCACAGAATGGCACTTGTGCATTGGGGACCGAGCCGTGGTGGACACTATGTTTAACAAACCAATGGTTGTCGTTCCGGAGGGAAAGAAGGCTCGCCTCCTGGCATGCTGGTTCGGGTTTGCCAACATCCTGCAATTTGCGGCAATGACCTTTGTCGCTGGGCAGAAAGGCTGGGACGGTGTGTGTTTGGTGGCACTCCTGGGGATACATTGGGCGTTGCATTGGATTCTACGCGGGCCACACCTACCCCACGACTGGCTGGAGCGCGAGGGGGTCGAGGCGGCTGTCAAATCCTATAAGTTTGGGGGAAGAACGGCAATGATAGGCGCTATACAGGTATTCAGCGACACTAGCATTGTTTGTTGGATGGACCAGATCATGGTGCCACATCCTCGACGAGAAGCTTGGCTCGGTTGTCTTCGGGGGGTAGAACTGACGGGGGAATTCAATACCCATGATATGACATGGATTAAGCTAGCCTCAGAAGCATCTCTTGCAGCGGCAGAGGTGCTGAAAAGGGAATGCGGCCCCCGGAGTGATGGTGTGTAAGTGTTAATATCAGTATCCAAAACGCTGAATCGCATTAATTCAAGAGTTCAATCCAGTTGAAGATTCAATTAGAATGTATATCCAGGCCTCTTTTGATAAGATCCTCGTCCACATAAGTGTTTACTGGCCAACTCCCCACTCTGATAAAGGGGGGCAGCGATCAGAGCGGAAGAGGCCTGACCACCAGTTATATCCAATCATACTTTAATTATCTACTCAGGCGATAGATTTGGGTTTTGTTTTTCTTGCCTCATCTTGCCCCTCGACGACCTGCTGAGCCGTAATTTAAGAGGCAGTGCTCAAAACTAAAGAAGGTCTAATCACCCTGCCTGCAGCAAAAAGTCCAGTTATATCCAATCATACTCTAAGTACCTATTCAGCTGATAGATTTTGGTTCTCTTGACTGTCGATCCCACACAGCCCCTCGGGACATGCTGAGCCGTAATTTGAGAGGCAGTGCTCCGAACTAGAGATGTCTAATCACCCTGCCTGCAGCAAAAGGTCCAGTTATATCCAATTATAGTCTGAGTATCTATTCAGTTGGTAGATTTTGGTTCTCTTTGCCTGTCGTCTCCTCACAGCGCAATACAACAGCTAAGCCGTAATTTAAGAGGCAGTGCTCAAAGCTGAAGAGGTTCTAATCACCCTGCCTGCAGCAAAAGGTCCAGTTATATCCAATCACACTCCGAGTATCTATTCAGCTGATAGATTTTGGTTCTCATTTGGCCGCAACGAGGGGTGGGTCTGCGGCCTGCTGAGCCGTAATTTAAGAGGCAGTGCTGTGGACCAAGACCCAGCAATGCTAGGAAACGGAACTTGGAGTCCCAACCTGTGTGAGAAAGCCTGCCGCTGCTCAATAATATGCAGACAGTCCGCTTCACACACGTACAGAGTATTTAGATAGAAGCCGCGGTGCGGCTGTGCCAACTCGCCATAACTGATGGCTAATCTATGCCCAGGCATTCAGAGACGACACAAGACAAGCCACCCAAATAGTTTATGATTGTGGTGAATATAGTGCCAGTTAGAGTCACAGAACTCGTCTTACAGATAATAGCCTACAAGCAGATATTGCAAAAAACCACGGCGGGATTGAGTCCGACGTTTCTTTCACCATCCAGGAAATAAAGCATTTATGTAGACGCAATTGTGCCAACGCTACCGAGTGAATTAGTGTCTCAGTGACGCCAAATCAACGTCCAGTAATTCCTATGGCTATTAGAAAATGATTGGGTGGCACATTCTTTGCATTTCTTACCAGAAATGGGTTCTTTTCAGATGACAGAGTTTTCGCTCTACCAAATCCACCACTCGCAAGCTGAAGCTTTCTTTTCTGCCGATCCAACACATAGCTCTGCAACAGATGAGCGTTTTAATCAAAGCAGTAGCTTGGGAATACTGACCTCTTCAACCGTACCGGCCATGATATACCGAAAGACAACCACAGGAGTCGTCCGACCTAATCGAAGTGCTCTGCCAATTGCTTGAGATTCAATAGACGGATTCCACTGTGGCTCAAGAGAATAGATGCGGGACGCGATCGCGAGATTCAGTCTGACCATTTGTTAATAAACTGGAGACAATTTACAGCAATGATGACTGGGAAACACTTACCCCACAGCACCAGTCCCCAAGGTCATCAGAAGGACGTTTGGTCCATTGACATTTCGGAAGTTATTCAGCACCTTGATACGTTCAGTCAAGGGAAGGGAGCCCTCGATCATGTCAAGGCGTATTCCATGGTGACGAAGAAGTTCACCAGCAAGGGTGAGAGTGGTCTTCCAGCCAGAAAAGACGATACTAAGGCCAAAAACAAAAAATGGTTTAGTACGAAGAATCGTGCATGTCGAAAGATTCGATACCTTTTGTGTTCAGTGCCAGCACGAATATCGGACACGAGCGCCAACAGCTTTGAAGAGTAATAGGGTACGCCATTTCCACCCGCCGCAAATGGATGCGTATTAGGCCCAGTGGTAGGCGGGAAGACAGGAAAATTCGAGTTATCGCCTGAATTACAGATCGGGCAATTATCGTTTCCTGCACTTTGGTGAGGTAGGCAGCTACTGCAGACCAGATGCCAACAGGATGGTAGGAATTTCGCCCCGTCAGTCCCCGACTGGTCGCTGATACAATAGATAGTCTCAGAGCAATACGCACAAATGTTCTGATCGTGATAGCCCAGGTATGCTAACGCTTCGCTTGAGTGTTCACGAAGGTCATTCCATTCTGGATGGGGTACAACGCTTGTGTTGCCGTTGTTGCAAAAGAGGCGGAGTTTGAAAAGTGACTCGAGCATTGTAGAGTTAATGAATCCATGTCTGCGGTTACTGACTATCATGTTCATTTTAGTCTTGCATGTTGATAGCAACTCGTCGTACGCAGCCTGTTCCAAAGGTGTGAAAGGCAGCCTGCGGAATATTGTAGGGGGCTGGGGAAATCTCAAAATCTCCTTGGTTCTCCGAAGGCAGATGGCCTGGAGCAGAGCTCGGAGGTTTTGAAAGCAAGCTTTCGAATCAGAAGTTGTTGGGTTGGTGATGAATTTTCGAAACAACGGCGGCTTTTCCAGTATAGGAACCTTCAGGAAAGAGACCAAGGACCCAAGATCTTCAAGGCTGTTCTGGATGGGAGTGCCCGTAAGGCACCAGCGATGCTGTGCCGAAAGACTGGTGATGGCTTTAAATTGGTTCGTGGTGGGATTCCTAATATCGTGCGCTGGAGGGTTTGTTAGATAACGAGCTAGCATGGAGGTCTGGCGTTCCCAGGTACCTTCATCAAGAACAATTCTGAACCATTTGATGTGTGCTACCGCGCTTTTGCCGCGGGATACCTCCGCTGCCACTGTAGCATACGTGGTAAAAACAATGTCTTTCTCAGAAAGACGAGCTGCTTCTGCATGTCTCCCCACGCCCAGGTGCTTGTGGAACCGTAAGCCTCCCGGATATGTGTGCCTTATTCAATCCTTAGCCAGCAAGAAGCATACTAGATGCAAATGCGGGGGGGGGGTATACTTGTAAACTTCTTCAATCCAGTTATTAATCAACACTGACCCCTCGTTAGTGAGTGTCCCGTAGCTTCGTATGACATCCAATCTTTGCTTACGTGAAGACGGTGCTATAATAAGAGTTGCCCTGGAGGGATATGTGCGAGGCGGTCCAGTGGAGAGCAATTGGTTCTGCGAGGCAACGAATTCCTCTGCTCGGTCAAG
The DNA here is from genome assembly GCF_000149615.1 of Aspergillus terreus NIH2624. NCBI lineage: Eukaryota > Fungi > Ascomycota > Eurotiomycetes > Eurotiales > Aspergillaceae > Aspergillus > Aspergillus terreus. The sequence goes on from NT_165925.1 coordinate 685,578, forward strand.
AGAGCCGGCGATTGTTGACAGGATAACTAAAGACTTCCCAAGGCCCATTTCATCTGCAATGATACCGCCGTTGGCCTCATCCGGTTGGCGGCGTTTGGCTCCACTAAAGACATGTTGATAGCTGAAAAATGGCACCGTCAGCTGATAACTTCTGGGATTTCTCGTGTACTGCGGCTCTTACAAAGGCTCATCCATGTCCCGGTCGTTATACTTCCAAAGACTCAATTGAGAGGGGACCTGCCCTTTCTCTCGCTGGAAAACAAAATCAATAGCTTCCTTCTGGTGGCTGTGGTTATCACAAAAAAGTCAGTAATGAGAATCCCTAGTATTCATCGGGAAACGACCTACTCTAGAAGCTTTGTCTTGATACGACCATCTACTGGTATTTCTTGGGTGTCCACATGGTGTGTCAGCGAGTCAAGAATAGAGTCGATTGATTCCTTAACCTGGGCCGATGTCTCTACATGCAGACCAGGAGTCACGATCGGATCTTGCGTAACTGGCAGTGGTGGTGTTGTTAGCACTTCTGGGTGCGCTTCAACCTGAAGAAGATGTGGGTTGTGGTAATCGACCCCATCCAGCCCGTATAGAGGGCGCTGTAGGAAGATACCAGCTCGGGATAGGATGCTGCCAGCCTCTTCAGCATCTTCTCGGGTGCTGTAAACGTTAATCTCTAGGGGCAAAATCGTTGATTGATGACAGACATCCTGCTGGGCAATTCTCGACCAGTGCTCGTCTGGCACGTATCCACGAATTTGCACTGGCACTCTAGAAATGAGACCACGGAGATGTTTGCATAACCCCTTATTGAGGCGTGCTACTTTGTCACCACAGTAATCCAAGGCAAAATAATCGCCCTCTTGCACGATGCTTATGGGCCGTGCTGAGTTGTTGGAGCGAATTTCGTGCTCGCTCCATGTTCTCCGGCTACATATTTGAGCTTCCACGTTAATGATCTGTAGGGCAGTTAGCTCAGAACCGCGTTAGCTGGGATCTATACTTGCACTGCCAAAACAAATTATTTGGTTTGGTTCAGGGTTCCACGTCTCGTTGGTCCATTGAGAGTTCGGGCCCTCTTCCTCTTCGAACACACAGGGCCGTTTCAGAGAAGATCTTGTCCCTTCCATTCTTGCTGGTGGTATTGTCAGGTTTTGGTTTATTTGTAGCAGCTGAGGCAGGTTATCTCTTGACTATGACCTTGGACGGAGTGATGCGGCCTAACATGTCCGAAAATGAATTTTGGGGCAGTGCGCTGCTTCTGTCGAGATTCAGCCTTGTCGGCTTCAACCCCCCTGGTCATCAGTCAGCTGATTTCCAAGCGCTGATAGACCAGTTCGAAATTTTTCCAGCCTTGTCGTTCTTGCTCGCTTTTTTGTCCGTCTTCTGAATCTGAACAGTGCAAATCTAACCGGCCATGGCTAGCAGCCATGATGCACTCGAGTTGGAGAGCGAGAGCGAGAAATTTAGGAATTTCTGGACGAAGAAGGATCAGAAGAACTTCGCAATTTTTTCATTTGAGGAATTTGAGAAAAGCATCGGAGATTTACAAACGAAGCAGCACTCCCAGCGGCGGCTCCAGGACCCTAGTCGCATGGGGCCCTTTCTCAAAGCGCTAGACCAGTACAGAGAGGTGGTTGAAGAATTCTTCCCGAAGAGTGACATCCTTCCCTTTCTCTGTGTCAGTCTTTCTCTGGAGATGCCCCAGAGTCTAAGAACTGACCTGTGAACAGGGCCCTATCGAGTTCCTGCTAAACGTAGGGCATGATCTTCAAACAGAAGCGCGTCACTGGCTAACATAGCAGCTAGTTAGCTGATGAGTACGAGAAGGCCTTCGATGGACTCCTGGATCTATACAAACGTGTTGGCGAGGGCCTTCCCCTACTCTCGCAGTACAAAGGGGTCTTTCATGCAAAACCTCACACAGTCAGAGTTCTGTTGTATCTGTATAAGGACATACTTCAACTACATCGGGACAGTCTGATCTACTTTCGACAGCCAAGTCAGTATCACTTCGCAAACTGTTTCCTTTCTTGTTTTGCTAATTCGTAACGAACAGAATGGAAAAGCCTGTTCGATGAAACATGGAAGACATACAGCTCCCGGTTTGACAGCCTCATTCTCAACCTGGCCCGACATGGAAGCTTGATCGAGAAGGAGGCAAACCCCTCCGAAATCGATGCGGAGCTCAGTCTAACGGCCCCTTCTTCATTGGACAGCGAAATGCGGGTTGAAGACTTAACACGTTTAAATGTAGTGTACAATTGGCTGCGACCAGCAAATGTTGCGAATGACCAGGACCATTTTTCCCATATTAGATCCGAGCATGGTGACACCGGACGGTGGCTCTTGAACAATCCGTCCTTCCAGCGTTGGTTCGATCGGAAGTTTCCTGAGATCCCACCTCTGCTGTGGCTCAGGGGTATACCTGGGGCAGGTAAATTTTGTTCAACTCCACTACTGCCATGCAAGAGATAACCCTGACAGAGGTATAGGAAAGACCATCCTTGCTTCGCTGATTGTTGAAGAAGCCCAAAAGCTCACGCCAACCCCGACAGTGTTATTCTTCTACTGCAAATACCAAAACCCCGAGAGAGACAATTTCCTTGCATTAGCTCGAAGTTTGCTTGCGCAATTCCTGAAACAAAACCCAGGACTATTGCTGCAATTTTATCAGAAGTGTTGCAATAGTGGCGAAGCGTTACTCACTTCACAGGCGCTAGCTAGAGAGCTCCTGGATCTCGCATTCAGCAATTGCAACAGCGCGTACATCATCCTCGACGGTTTGGATGAATGCGAACGAGGGGAGCGCAAATCTATTACCAAGTGGTTCCGAACCTTGGTCGAAGATCTTCCAGCAGAGGACCCTGATAGATTCCACTGCCTGTTTGTTAGTCAGGATGACGGCATTGCCCGAAAAGACTTGTCAGGCATAGAGACTGTCACGATTCGAGTTGGCGATAACCAGCCGGATATCCATAGGTACAGTCTGGTGGAGGCCGGGAGGCTCAAAGAACGCCTTGCACAGTTCTGTGAGCTGTCAGATGAAAAGTTAGGCTGGATTGCTACTACCGTAGCGAAGTCCGCAAACGGCAGGCTCTATAACGTTTACCCAGTATGCAACTACAGGCTGACGAACAATATAGGCATGTTCCTTCTTGCCAAATTAGTATGGATTAATCTGGCCCAAGTGACTTCAATGCGACAACTGAATGATGAACTTGACATTAATGTGTTCCCAAAGGGGATCGATGAAGCGTGAGTCCGTTGTACTCTTGTGCAATCGCAAGCTAAAGTCAACAGGTACCAACGCATCATGGAGAGAATGGAGCAGCAGTCCTCTGCTGTGGCAATGAAAGATACCTTGATGCTGCTTGGATGGCTTGTGTGTGCCAAGAGACCTCTCAAATGGCACGAGATACAAGGTTTGAAATCAATCAATCTGGAGGACCAATTAGTGGACTTTGGACGTGAAGGTTTTGTGGTAGCTCCCAAAGATCTCTGCGGGTCATTGGTTGAAGTCAGGTCCGACGGAACCCTAGAGTTCGTTCACTTGACTACTAAACTGTGAGCCCCAGAGGAATGTATGTGTATGTGCTGGGCTAATACCGAGTTTGGCAGATTTTTGGCAAAGGCAGGCCACATTGACCCAGCGGCCGAAGAGATCAAGTTGGCATCCCTCTGCATCGATTACCTGAATCTTCCCGCCTTTCTCGGTCCACCCACGGAGCGAGGTGTCCTAAATGGCGATTACGTATTTATGGACTACGCTGTTTTATATTGGATCCGGCATCTGGAAGCGGGTGCGGTCCGAGCAGAGGGTAAGGACCAGCTCATGAAGGATCTCGCTGAATCGTTAGAAATCTTTGTTGGGTTTCACTGGGCTTCCCCGCGTGCGACATTGGAAGTGTCGGACCGAATTCACAAGAGGCTACAGTTCTTCCAAAACCTATCCTTCTACGACAAACTCGCCCAAACGGTAGTCTCAGCCAGGAAGCAGTTACGGTGCTTTGGGTCAACGAAGCAGGATGAGATTGCTCTAGATCTCGCTGATATCGTCCAAAATGTTCGTGGGATATTGGAGCGAATGCTATCTTCCCAAATCGAGGTACAGCCAGAAGTTGCGAGAAAATATGGTGGAAATAACCTTTTCAAGTGCCCTCGATTCAGTTGCCATTTTTTTCCGGTGGGGTTTCCATCTGCGGACGAACGGGACAAACATATCCAAAGACATGACCGGCCTTTTCGTTGCACGATTGAAACCTGCCCCGGCTTCGTGATTGGGTTTACGTCTGCAACGGATCGAGAGAAGCATGTGAAGGAGATACACTCGAGTATAACAGCCGAAGACGAAGAGTTCCCCACCGACCAAGAAGTGCAGCGCAGTATCGACAAATCCATGCCGGAAAATGATGTCCCAACCTCAACGAACCCAATCGAATCTTCCGAATCCTCCGAATCGGAGACAGAAGCCATTCACCAGCATGTGCCTCGACCCAAGCGACAACGACAGACACAGTTTGTTTGTGAACACTGCTCGAAGGTCTTTGGGAAACGTTACAATTGGCAGTCCCACCTGCGAACCCATTCGATTGAGCAGCCGTGCAAATGTCCTGAATGTGAAGTCAGTTTTGCGAGACTGAGCGACATGAAGCGTCACATGAAGACGAGTCATATGAATGCAAGAAGGTATCATTGCGGTGGCGTTTTGAGGAATGGAGACTCTTGGGGTTGTGGAAAATCCTTTTCCAGGGCAGATATCTTGCGCAAGCACCATACATCCAGGGTCGGTCGGGCGTGCCTTGATCCTTTCCTGCGAGATCAGGAGCAGGCATATTCGCAGGCTCAATATACCAACGGCCAGCAAGCACCATGATTCCATGTCATACTGAATACTTGCAACAAAGTCCTCTGGATTGAGACAACTATACTTCCTCTATATCGTGTAAATCTGGTATTTAGAAGGTAGAGGCATACAGGGGGAACGTTGGTTCCTGGAAAGCACCGGAGCCATGCGGGCATGGTTAGTCAAGTGTGCTAACTTATCTATACGATTGACCGTTTTGTGACAGAGATATACTACCAACAAGAAGCCCAAGTCGATTAGAACGTAGATACCTTAATAACTTGAAAAGCTTACCGAATAATACTAATACATATTACTTCCTAGGAAGAAACCGCAATCACTGCTTTTTATATTAAATATAGTAGATACGGGCTACTATTCATAGTTAACTCTTATATATGTATATATATATTTTCCTTTCTCCCTTAAGACCTATCTCGCAATAATCAATTGAAGCGTTAGAATCCTGACAATTTCAACTATCTAAGGGAGCCCAGTTACACTACCTAACATCGTCAAGGGGTAATCTCAGAAAGAAAGTTACTGACATATCCATCGTTACAAATCCACCAAAACCAGATCCATCCCAAATAACACCGTCATAGAACTGTGCAAGATCTGCCTTCCCCTCCATATCTTCGTCGAACTTCTTCCCAGGCCCTCACAGCCCAGCGAACCGCGCCCATCCAGCAGCTCTGATCGGAGCTGGACTTTGACCAGCAGGCTTATTGACACCTCCCCGACCTTCTTCCGCCAACTTGCCGCTCACATCCCGCCGTCGACCGACGCCCAATCCAGCGATATATTTCCCATAGGACAGCGAGGAAGCAGTCCCGAGGTGATGGCTGAGATCTGCCCCCGAGTTACTCACGACACGACCCTTGCGGTCACCATCTGCGATAGCAAGGCCGTTGGATTGGCCACTTGGACCGTGATCTTCGCCAACGTCAACATCGTCCGTCTGTCTGAGGACACCATAAGAATTCTTCTTTTGGGTTTTCTGTTTCACTAGTTTGCTTTTCTTCCGGCTTAGTCCGGTGGCGTCTTCGCCGAAGCCGCTGTCCCTGCGAAGCGTGTTGAGTCCGGTGTTTTCTTGGAGATCTCCGTAGAACCGACCCGTTTTTTCCTCTTCAAGCGAGGGTACCGTGACCGGGGGTGTCGGAGACAGGTTGGGAATATCAGAAAGGACCATGCGACCGTTCGTGGGACTGTGATCTAGGTTCTCATCGAGGAATGGCTGCGGGGTTGGAGGGTTCATTCCCAGCGGGTTAAATGGAAGATCCGTGGCGCGTTCCTCATGGTCATCATAGTCCTGGTAAATGTTGATGCGGTTGTCACTGATGTCCTGCTCAATGCTGTCGTATAACTCGTTTTGCCGGCGGTAGTGGTCGTCATCGTCGTGGCCGTAGTATTCATTGATTGGGACCGACTCATACTCTCCCCGATCTTCGTTAATGGTTTCACCAGTCAGTTTACCCCGGCCTCCAGCAGTCACCCAATCCATCATTCCACCCTTCGCAGACGCCGGCGTGTTCGTCCTGCTATACACGGAAGACGGATCACGGCGCGCCGTATCGTCTTGATTGGCATTGTCGACTGGGGATGCTGCCCGAGATGAGTAAGCCACCCAGTTGTCTGATTCCGGACTCGCACACAGGGAACGACTTGGGACGGTAGGAGACGGCTCCATGACGGGGGCACCGCGGGGGATTGAAGAGGTTGGCCTAGTGAAAATGTCTGGATGTTCTTCGGGAATTTGATACATTGAATCGTCCACCAGATCACTGGGTTGGTTGAACGGCATCTGTGGGATAGAAGACCGCGGGCTCTGGGAGGGAAAGAAAGTCTGCGACTGTCGGCTTCCGGCAAAGTCTGAGGAGAACCGACTAGAGCCTCCTTCAGATGACTGGCCCCTGGTGTGCATGAAAGCCATCTTGCGGGGCGGGCCGATGAGCGGATCGTCCGACGTGGCCGAATCCATGGTTGACTGGCTCATATGCTTTTCGGCTATCTCGGACTTGGTTCGCTTGTGGGGACGAGCTGTGAGGTTGTCTTCCAGCGGGTTCAAATCGGGAGGTAACTTGGAAATTTCGCGGAATATCAAGCCTAGGAAGATAGAGATGCCCAGACTGATTGCATGAAGGCCTCCATTAACCACGCTCAGGAGGAAAAGTGACTGTGCGATCTTCTGCACCAGATCATTTTGGGATCCAAGTAAAGTGCTCCAGTTGTAGGCGCTGTTTGCATATTGCATATAACCCAAGTACGCCGAGAACACGTAGAACGGGATGAGTCCAAGGTCCAGAACGCAAGCGAACAGCATGTAGCTAGCTTGGGATCCTGGAGCTCTCATAACTGGAGAGCGACACAAATGATAGATGCCATAAAGACCGTGGAGAATAGCTACTGCTGGCTGGATGGTGTTAGCTCATGCCTTCACATACAGGAACGTCCTACTCACAGCGGCACGAATAATCCATACCATCACCGCTGGGACGTTTTTGACCACAATGGCGCAGAACAACGACCCCAAAGCCCCTAGCAAAGCCAAAACGCGAAATCCAAGTTGGACCTTTCTACCGTAGAACACCTTGGCCTTTGTGCGAGGGCTCATCGGGGTCCATCGCGACTTTCCGTCTGGTATATTGCAGTACTGCGGATGTCATTGTGTTAGCGCATTCCAATTGCACAAAGTCCAACATAGCGTCCTCCACATACAGAATCCGGGTGTCGATTGAAGTTGATTAACGGCCCTTTGGGCTTCGGTTTGGGCGCGGGACGAGTCCAGCTCGCCTCTGTCACGGCCTTGGGGTTGAAAGGACGGTCGGTCGGACCATAGAAGCTGTGTGAAGCTGGGGGACCGTAAAGGAATGGAGGCGACGATCCGCCCATGGTTGCGACGAGGCTCTATGTGATTAAACCGGCGGGGCGTCCACCCACGCGAGATGACGACAGGTGGACACGATGCGAAGCGAACGAAAGAATGCTGGAGAAGATGAGCCGGAATGCTGGACGATGGGGACAAAAATGAAGGACAGAGCCGTGGAACGTGGAATGTCGGAGGGGAGAAAGTGTCCGAGAAGCAGCAACACGCGATGATGGAGCTGGGCTGCACATGCGCCCTGCAGATGTACTGAGACATGCCCCAAAGTGGAAAAGTCAACATCGCGATAGTCGGCGCGGCAACCAGCCCCGATAGCGTCACGTGGTGTCTGATGTAATCCGCCGAGCCGTTCTCCGGAGATCATGGTTAGTTAGCGATGCGCAAGTCGGAATGATTCATCCTCCACTCTGCTCAACCACGATGAACTCCCGCCGGGCGCCGTACGTCTGTGCACAATGCACAGCGCAGATCATCCGGCTGCCTCTGCGTCAACAACTTCGCCATCCCGGGCGGCAATTGCCATGGCTGCGGCGTCACTACAGTCAGACCGTCCAATCTGACCGGCCCTATCGCGTCGCTATTGTCGGCTCTGGCCCGGCGGGCTTCTACGCCGCATATAGACTCCTCGCGAAGGCGGAAAATGCAGTGGTGGATATGTATGAGAAGCTCCCGGTGCCTTTCGGCTTGGTGAGGTACGGCGTGGCGCCCGACCATCCAGAAGTTAAGGTATGGCGTCTACCGTCACACCCGCGAAACCCGAGCATTCCCAACGATTAACCGGAGGCAACTTAGAACTGTGAAGAGAAGTTCACTGAAGTCGCCGCCTCTCCCCGCTTCAATTTTATCGGAAACGTCGAACTGGGCGACAAGCTACCCCTCCAGACCCTCAAACCCCACTACGATGCAATCCTGTTCGCATACGGCGCCCCCAAGGACAAAGAGTTGGGTATACCTGGTGAGAAGGCTGTGCGGAATGTCTACTCAGCTCGCGAGTTTGTCGGATGGTACAATGGGCTTCCAGAGCATCGAGATCTGGCACCCGACCTTACCGCGGGGGAAAATGCCGTGATCGTCGGACAAGGCAACGTGGCTCTTGATGTTGCCCGCATTCTGCTCTCGGATGTGGATGCTCTGCGCAAGACGGATATCGCCGACTACGCTTTGGAAGCATTGGCAGATAGCAAGGTGAAACGGGTTCGGGTCGTCGGCCGTCGTGGACCCATGCAGGTATGCTCGTTGACCGGATAAGCGCATGTGCCCAACTAATGCCTTTCCAGGCGGCCTTTACCATCAAGGAACTCCGTGAGCTTCTCCAACTGCCGTCTGTGTCGTTTGATCCGATTCCAAAGGACTTGTTCCCCCCGGAGGACGTCATGGCGACCCTCCCCCGAGCACAGAAGCGACTCGTGCAACTCCTCGCCAAAGGGTCTACCAACGACCCAACAACCGCCACCAAGTCCTGGGCTCTCGACTTCCTCCTGTCGCCAGAGTGCCTGAACTGGTCTCCGGTCTACCCCTACCGCCTGTCGCATGTCAGGTTCTCGCGCAATCAACTCGACCCGTCCGATCCATACCTCCCCAGCGCCAAGGTGACTCCGAAGTACTTGTCCAGTGGAAAGCCGGCTCATGTCGACATTCCCGCAAATACCTTCTTCCGCAGCGTGGGATACAAATCCCTCCCGCTCCCTGGGTTGGAGGACCTCGGCGTGCCGTTCGACACGCGCCGCGGGGTGATCCCCAACGATGGATTCGGGCGAGTCACGACGCCGGCGGAGACGGGCGACCAGGAACGGCTTCCCGATGGCTCACTCCTGTCCCATCTTCCGGGTGTCTACTGCGCCGGCTGGGTCAAGCGCGGCCCGACCGGTGTCATTGCTACGACCATGACGGATGCGTTTACGACCGCGGACGCCATCACGGCCGACCTCGCCAGTCAAAAGGGCGAGGGCTCTCTGCTGAACTCGCCGGGCACCAGCACCGGACTGGGATGGGAGGGCGTGCGGCCCGAAGCGGAGAAACTGGGCGTGCGCGCGACCACCTGGCAGGACTGGGAGCGGATTGATGCGGCGGAGCGGGAGCTGGGCCGCCAGAAGGGAAAGCTGCGGGCTAAATTTGGACGGGTCGAAGAGATGTTGAATGTGTTGTGAGATATAAATAGCATCACATGTACATTATGTAGCTGACATGTAGAATTGTATATGACATCCCCACTTCCACCCTCGTTACATGACCAAATCCCGAAAGAACCTCATTCAATCCATTAAAAAAGGCACATCTACTGGCCACAGTTCGACTTGGCCACCTCCTGGTAGGTCGCCTGCACGCGGCCCAGGTTCACCGCCTGGCCATTGGTGAGGTCGTTCATGGCCGACAGAGCCAGGTTAAAGCCACCGGGGGCCGCATCAATGGCGGTCACGAAGATGGACTTGCCGCCATAGGTGAGCTTGTAGCATTTGCCGCAGTTGGGGCTGTTCCAGCCGGGGATGGTGGGGGAGCCGCCAATGTGCGGGAACTTGGGGACGCTGCCGAAGGTGGGCCATTTGGAGGTGAGGCCGTTAACGCCGTCGGAGCAGGAGACAGTGTTCATGGAGCTGCCGGCGACGTCGTAGCGCTGGTCGTAGGAGACGGAGACGGACTGCTGGGCGGAGGCGGCGGGGAGGAGGGCGCCGAGCAGGGCGAGGGTGGCGGCGGCGATCTTCATTGTGAGATCTGGTAGATGATTGATTGCTTCTTGGTTTTGAGAGGGTTGAGAGGGTGAGGATGATTGAGTGGTCTGGTGTATGGCATGAGGCGATGGCGCATGGGTTTATATAGCTTTGTCTGACGGGGTCCGACCCGGACGACCTAGGTAGTATATCCGTTCCATGCCTGGGCGTCCGACTGATGTCTCGTACGGACTGCCGGGAATAGAAACGGATGCTGGCGGAGTTTGAAACCGGATCAATCGCGATGATGGCAGTGAGACAGTTCCCTCATCGGGACGTTGGAGAGACGGCATCTTGATGTGCGGAGGGCCATGCGGGGACGCCGTGACCGCCGCTTGGGCCAGTCGGAGGCTGCTCAGCGTGAGACATACAGCTTTAGGCATCCGACTTGCACCGTGAATGACCTCTTGGTGATGTATGCGAGGAGAGAGGCGATCTATGAATAGATCGTCTGCTGATTGCCGTATGTATTATATATGCCAAGGAGACACCAGTGACACAAGGGAATGTTCCAGTACGCCTCCTCCGGCCGGCTTGTTGACCGCCTCATCTATCATGAGATTAGGATGCAGAAGCGGCCATGAGGTGACACCAACAGGATTCCAGATCCAGAATGGATGTCAGAGATTGCTGACTGCGTTGGCAGGATGCCTGATATGACCTGTCTCTGGATGTCTCAATCGTCGGTATAGTGGAGGCCTTGCATGTTGAGTGTCTTGCGAAGCTGTGTCTGAATGCAATCATGCCACAACCATGATATCAGAGGTCGGATGAATGGAGACGGTCTGGTGTCACCGTCTGATGGGAATGTCATTCTCTGCGGTCATTGTCCGAGACGGGACGATCGGACTCTAGACCCTGAACTATGGCGTGCACAAGGTGCTAAGCACATGTTCCTGACTCGATATTCTGTCGAAGCTTTGCCAATTTCCCCGTTCAGAGCTTGTGTCTCCTGAATCCACGGTCGATCGTGGTTGTGATCGGGGAGATGGGGGAATTCCGAATGAAGTATACACACGATACACACCTGCAGGTATACTTCAAGTATGAACCATGAGACGATACAACAGCATCTTCTCCTTTCTTGCTCTCCCTGCTAAAATTCGTCAGTCTCGCCCAAGATGTCTAAGCCACTGACAGGATTTCCAAACAGCATCTAGACCAGCTTCTAGACACACGAAGAGGACGCTAACAGCTCGCGCAATTACGGCTTCCTCGGAGAAAGCCATAGTCCCACTGCAAAATCAGTGCCAGCCAGTGAGATACTCTGTTCGGCATCGGTACTTAGCAGGACCCTCTCGATACGAGGAGATCCGCTCGATATGAACCTGGATGGGCCCCTTTTCCTCAGATCTCCAAACCATTGGGAGATCAGCATCGTCAGACACCATCTTTCTCCAACGGTGGACCATGCCTCGTGCAAACTATGGCCCGCTAACTATGATGTGCGTCTGGTGTTCGCTGCTAAGACTTCCACGCCCATGGAACCGCACCCTGCCCCATACACCCAGTGCCCTGTGCTTCCCTTTTAGGCAAAGCCTTGGGGTAACTAGTTAGAGCTCTGCGATCCTTTTCGCCGGGACTGGCGGCGACGAACCAGAGGCCCGTTATTTCCAGTCTCCTGGAGAGCCATGTCGATCCCACAAAAGGGTTAAATACTTCACGCCTCGCTGCGCCGGTCAGCTGCGCATCCTGACCCTTGCCACGCTCGTTTCGGTTGTTCGGCGTGGCCTGGATCAAAGCATGTCGACGCTCATCCGCGCGCTGCACGCCCTGCACCGCCAGGATGCCCTCGTGTCCCGCGATGTCCAGCCCAAGACCGAGCCTCTCCACGGGGCCGACCATGCCGGCTTCATCGCCATTGGCATCATCGGGCTGACCTCGTTCGTGGCGACGTTCGGCCTCCTGGCGTTCCTGACCTTTCGCTTCATCTTTTGGCGCCGCTACTACAAGCACCCGCTCGCTGCCAACCAGTACGTCGTGCTGATCTACAACCTGCTGCTCGTCGACATCCAGCAGTCGATCGCCTTCATGCTCTGTCTGTACTGGGCCTCGCAGGGCCGCGTGACCATGCCCAGCGCCGCGTGCTACCTCCAGGGCTGGTGGATCCAGACCGGCGACCCGGGCAGCGGCCTGTTCGTGCTGGCGATTGCGTTGCACACGGGCGCCGTCGTGCTGCGCGGCCGCCAGCTGCCCTTCCCCATCTTCATCGCCTGTGTCACCGGCCTGTGGCTCTTCATCCTGATCCTGGGCTTCATCCCCGTCGGCCTGTTCGGCGACGAGGTGTTTGTCATCTCCGAAGCAGGCTGGGTGCGTCCCTGCCCCCCAAACCCACTCAATAAACAACACCCACACTAATACAGACTCCAGTGCTGGCTCTCCCCTGACCACGAAACCGAGCGCCTCTGGGTGCACTACCTCTGGATCTTCCTCGCCGAGTTCGGCACCGTCATCCTCTACGGCGTCATGTTCTTCTACCTGCGGCGGCGCATGAAAGAAGCCGCGCTGCTGCGCCACGGGCCCCAGGAGAACCTCAAGCGCCTCAACCGCGTCGTCGTCTACATGGTCATTTACCCGCTCGTCTACCTGCTGCTGTCGCTGCCGCTGGCCGCCGGCCGCATGTCCACCGCCCGCCACGTCGCCCCCAGCCGCACCTACTTCGCCGTCGCCGGCTGTCTGATGGGGCTGTCCGGGCTGGTCGACGTGCTCGTGTACACGCTCACCCGCCGCCACCTGCTGACCGACACCGAGATCAGCGCGTCCGACAAGCTGTACCAGATCTCCGGGTCGCAGGCGTACCAGACGCACATCTCCACGACGGGCCGCGACAGCACCAAGAAGAGCAAGAGCCGCGGGCGGTTCCGCCGTGGCCTGCAGTCGATCAACGAGACGGTCGACGACGACCGCGCCGACTCCACCGAGGATATCGTGCGCAAGGGCGACTGGGAGATGCACGACATGCGCAACGCCGTGTACCAGGAGACTACGATTGAGATCTCGCACGAGCCGGCGGATCCGGATGAGTTCCACCGACGAGGGCGGGACAGTCCATAGTCGCTCTTTTCGGTACTTCTATTGTTTATGTCTCTCCTTCGTATATACTCCAACTGTTACTATCATTCCTATGCCACAGGGCGAACTTTCATGTACGTATTCTCGACGACGATAATGTTTACATACCTAATACCGAGCACCATACTACCGTACCCGTAGATTACTCTGAGACATCCTCGGCTGCTCATGCTGACGTCCATCTGGATCTTTACGCCGGCATAACGATCTGCACGCCTCCCCACTTGGCGAAAGCTTACTCCCGAAATGAGTTAGCGCTGCGACTCGTGCCAAGATGTGTTCGTACGGAGGAGACCCTGTTAGGGTTAGGCCCGTGAGGTACCTGAGTTTGCAGATTCCTGTTCAGGACTAGCCTGAAGAAGCGAGTACTCCAACTGTGATGGACTCTCCTGGTCGAGATTTGCCACCAACTCACCCCTCCGTACATAGCAGATAAAATCTTTCAAAAGAAAACGTAAATACGAGGAATACTCTTACAGAGAAAGTAAAACAAAAAAGGAGTGCCCCCACTCGGGATTGAACCGAGGACCTCGTCATAGCTGTACTGACTGGATGGCGAGCCAACCAATCAGATACGAGTGACGCGCTCATACCACTGAGCTATAAGGGCTGTGATGTCATACCTGTCCGCAATTTCGTCTCTCATTCCTAGCCTGTACATCGTCCCGAATGTTAGCTACTCTTGACTTTGCATACTATGCGGAGTATATACACTTTTAACTGGAGCCCTTAGAGCACTATTGCAAGCACAACCAGAATTGGTATCAACTAGACACTCGCTACCTTCACACCTCCTCTCAATCCTCCGTCTTCCGCGGCGGCAGAGGAGGCCGGACTTCATCGGATTCCCTACCAGGAAGACGTTCCTTTGTTCTCTCTGCAACTTCCCGCTTCAGCCGGACTTCTTCATCCTCAGCCTGCTCACCACTCTCTAATACCCTCTTAGCCGACTCCCCATCGGGCTCAACCCCTGCGCGACGGGCGTTGCGGATTCGCTCGCGCTCCTGTCTCTCTGCTTTGGCAGCCAGGGCAGCTTCTTCCCGGGCGACTTCGCGGGCGTCGATGCTCTCCAAGCCCACTCGTCGCAGAATATGCCCGATCATAAACTGGTATCGCAGATGGCCACTGATCATGTCACTCACATCCAAGTTCTCAACGCCAACTACTCCCTGCACAGGCTGCAGTCCAGCAACACCGAGCTGCATGCTAGTGGTCCGGTACAGCAACGCAAGAACCGTGTCATTGTCCGAGTAGGCGTTGACCAAGCGTCCGCTGACAACCCTCCGCATCCGTCGCCAATCCTCCGTATCCGAAGGTGTTGGGGCGCCCATCAAGATTGCCGACTCGACTAGGCCATAAGCGTTCCGTTTAGCTAGACTCTGGAGACAGGAGAAAATAACTCGCGAGCCCAGGGAATATCCCATCAGGGTCACAGACCGTTCGCCCTGCACCTTGCTGATCAAAGCATCCGCGAGAACCTCCCCAGCCTTGTCAGCACGCGCCTTTGCGACACTGAAAGGGTTAGAAGCCACGCGAGAAATCTTCATCAGACCCAGGGGCAAGACAACGGCACTGAGTAGGGACGCAAAAATAGTCTTTTTCAAAACCTGTTCCCCAGCTGTGTAGGCCGCACTTGTCACCAGGAGGTCCATTGCGTTCCCAAGATCCATCAAGGGTTCGGTTTCCCAGCGAAGGCCAAAGACTTCAGACTCAGGTCCAAGCACACGCCACGGCACAACAAAGTTCTCCTCTTCTGTTACCCAGCCCGTAATACCGATAGTAACCCGCAACCGATGGTCCTGCTGAGCAGCGTCTTTGTCATTCAACAGTCTCCTGCGAGTGCCGCGGATAGGAAGAAACGCAAAGTCATCCACCTCCTTAGCATATTTGTCCACCATGCGGCCCGTCATCCGACCACCGTACGCACCAAAAAGACCACCAACCACAACACCGCTGCCAGCAAGTGCACCGAGATATCCTGCAGCCGCCGTAGCTCCCAGACCAAGTCCTCCCATGACCGTCCCCAGGCCAGCTGCGACAAGGGGCGCAGCGAGTCCACCCGTAATTCCGATGAGAGTGGCACCCACGACGGAGGCTATCCCGACCTTCCACTTGCGAGTTGGATCACGAGTGCGGCCTTCGGCTTGGCCCTCTCCGTTGGCCGACAACTGGAGGGCAGTATCGAGCAACCCGCGAGCCACTTTTACCTCGTCTTCATTGAGAATCTTGACGTCCAACCCCAGGCTAGACGAGACGTATAGCATCAGAATCCGTGACCGAGCATTGTAGTGTTCCAGACTAAGCAGAAGGAGAAGTAGGGAATGGAGAATTAGAAGCTTTTTAGCTCGGGGAAGGTTGGCAAGGGGAGTGTCCACAGGAGGATAAAGCTCACGGAGCTTTTCCAAAGAGCCTTGGTCTTCTTCTATGGGCGGAGTAGGCAGCGGGCGATTGCCCTGCGAAGTTGTGTTTTCGGAACGTGAATCACCAGGTTCATCGGCTTTGTTGACAACTTCGCCGATGCGGAGAATCACGGCATCTCTCCAGTCGTCGAAGGAGGACAATGAGTTGGCCTCGGACTTTAGATCTTGGGTGGTGAGCTTGAGCTCTCCCAGCTTTTGCGTTGGTGGTGTGCTTGACTCTTCATCCTTATTTTCCGCGTTGTTGTCCGTGGCTGTGGGTTTGGGGCTGGTCTCCGCTTGATCGCTGCCTCCCTGAGGATGAGGTTGGTTGTCGCTTACTGGCGCTGATTTGTGGAATTGTTCCTCAATGCCATTTCGCATGTATGCCAAAATCTCCCCAACGAGAAGGGTCAGTTCTGCGCGTTGCGAGCGATCCAGGATCGTGGTCAGATCTTGGTCGCGGTCGCTCTGCGGGGGAGGCGTGGACGACTGCTCCGACCCGAACAAATTGCTGCCCTTCTCCTTCAGATTTCCCCACATCATGCGGTACAGAGCGAGGCAATGGATGAATGGTCGATCACTGCGGCGTATGTTGACAAGGAAGAGAACCTGGAGATCAAACGAGGCCAGTGGGATGTCTTCAGGACCGATGAGATCATCAGCTGAGTCAGCCGCCTAGAAATGACAGGCACCAATTCAATTGACCATGTTGGAAACTTGTTCAATCTTCCTTGCACCGCGTAGATAGGTAGCAGGGAGTGCTGCGAGGCTGAAACAGCGAGCAGCGCTCAATTCGCTTCCGAGGTGCCCGTCTCAACCACGAAGAACTTCCCTTTAGTCTTCGACGCGTAGCGCAACGCATCCCCATCCCAAGCATCACCGTCTGGGCGCTCATTCCTGGCCGTTTCCACCCGCTGGATTCTCTTATTACGACCGACTACTCGTTCCTTGGCCAGGGCGTCTCGCAGCTGTTCTAGTCCTATGGTGTTCGCCTTCATTGCCTCGGGACTTTCGTCCCGGATGCTTTGCAGGGGCTCCACGCCAGTCGCGTCGACCCGCTGGATCTCCTTTACGAAATGAATTTGCGACTCCAGCGTGTCGAGCATCTTGCGTTCCTCTTCCTGGCTCGACGGCTGCGGCAGAGCGGACAGGCGTAGGAGGTGGTGCAGCTGCGCGGGAGTCACAGACAGCGTAGATGATTTGGCTGTTTCGTCGGGCAGCAGCGAGCGGACCGACCAGGTGGGTTTCGCGAGGAGGGCCTCAATGTCGACGGCTTGCTTTGAGGAGGAATGGCGTACTCGATAGGACGTAGGGAGGAGTCGAGGAGCTGATCTCAGCAGAGAGGTGCGACCGAGAGAAAACATGTTGAGATGAACAATTGCAAGAGAACACCGACCGATAGAACAGTATCAAAACGTCGAAAACGCAAAGATTAGGCTGGTGCAGTCTCTTTGGTGGTGAGCGTGGGAGGAAAATACTCGGCGGAGGATGGAGCGCATCTCGCAGACGGAAATCCGCCCACCGCCTTCTGTCACTTCCGCCTTCACATCAGACAGAACATCATCATCAACTTCGCCTCCTCCATCTGCGCTCTCTCCCCTCTCCAACAGTCTGACCTCATCTGCTTTTCTGCTTCTTTACTGTTGGGGCCGTTTATCGCTCCGCACATCCAACAACATGGCTCAAGATCCCCGAGTCCTGCTCCAGCGAGTACGTCCCTCCAGGCAATGACATATGCATTCCCCTCCCGCCCCGCGATGTACCATATCACCATGCGCTGACCATGCTCTCACGTGCTTGTCCTCAGGCCGAAAAAGCTCTCTCCGGCGCATCCAGCGGCTTCAGCTTCTTCGGCGGCCGCACAGAAAAGTACGAGAACGCCGCCGACCTGTACAGCCAGGCCGCGAATGCGTTCCGAATGCAGAAGCAAAGTACGCCTAACCCTCACGCGGAGGGACATCCGCCCGTCCAGTCGCCTGTGCCTAATCTGACCGTGGTATCAAAACAGACAAGGAAGCCGGTCTCGCCTTCGAAAAAGCCGCCTCCATCCAGACCCAGAACCTGAACGAGCCCGATGACGCCGCCAACACCCTCCAGGAAGCCTTCAAGGTTTATCGCAAGACCGACCCCGAAGACGCCGCCCGCGTGCTGTCGACGGCGATCCAACACTATGTGCTTAAGGGGAACCTGCGGCGCGCGGCCACGCAGCAGCAGCATTTGGCCGAGGTGTACGAGGTGGAGCTGGGCGATCAGAAGCAGGCGCTGGAAGCCTACGAGAAGGCGGCGGAGTGGTTCGAGAGCGACAACGCCGAGGCGTATGTATTCCCGTGCCTTGCAGTGGGGAGGGCTGGGTTGGGCCGGTGTGCTAACGTGCTGTTGCAGGCTCGCCAACAAGTATTTCCTCAAGGTCGCCGATCTGTCCGCCCTCGAAGGCGACTACCACAAGGCCA
This sequence comes from Aspergillus terreus NIH2624, assembly GCF_000149615.1. Taxonomy (NCBI): domain Eukaryota; kingdom Fungi; phylum Ascomycota; class Eurotiomycetes; order Eurotiales; family Aspergillaceae; genus Aspergillus; species Aspergillus terreus. Next base: position 703,931 of record NT_165925.1, read on the forward strand.
TCGATCTGTTCGAACGCGTCGCCCGCTCCTCCATCAACAACCGCTTGATGCGGTACTCCGTCAACGAGTACTTCCTCAAGGCGGGTATCTGCCACATGGCTACCCGGGTAGGTGTTTGGTTCTCGATCAGAGTTGAAGCTACAGCATACTAACCCTCGGCAGGATCTGGTCTCGGCCTCCCGTGCTCTTGAAGTCTACTCCGATATCGACAATCAGTTCCCCACGACGCGCGAGTACCAGCTGCTCAGCGACTTGGTCCAGGCGATCCAGGAGGGCAACGAGAAGGATTTCTCCGACAAACTGTTGCAGTATGACCGGCTGAGCCGGCTGGACAAGTGGAAGACCACCCTTCTGCTGCGTGTCAAGGACACCATCGAGGGTGGGGAGGAAGAAGAAGACTTCTCGTAGATTCCCATCGTTGTTTGTTTGGTATTTTGTCTCACGCCTACTACTGCGAATGTTATTGTTTCATGGACGGAGAATTTCCGTGTAGTTTGGTCTGGTTGAATGTAGATGTTGATGAATATGAAGTTATGCTGCTATAGAAATTGGGACGGATACCAAGTACCTTCCTACGAACGGACAAAATAAAAAGGAAGATCGTAACTCATTAAAGTCTGACCTACTCTCGACGTCTATATAATTCAATTGCTTTTGTACGCCTGAAAATCTCCAGACATGAATCTCATCAGTCATGCAGAGCGATTTTGTGGTATCATATCATCTTTCCATTCAAGCATGCGAAACCTCCAGAACGGCGTCTCCAGCGCATGAACACGCAAATCAAGCGAGAACCTCCTCCAGCGCGCGCGCCTTGCGCGGGAACACCCGCTTGTACAAGCTGATGCCCACCGAGTCCTGGGGATTGATCTTCGCGTCGAATGTGGCCTTGAAGTAACCGTGCGTGCCCAGACTCTCCTTGATGAAACCGCTGCGGCCACGGCGGGTCCACAGCTGGAGCGCCTTGAACCAGTTGACATCCTCCGAGTTGAAGAACATGTACCGCACGGTGACGACCTTCTTGTGAATCTTGTACGGGTGCCCGGTGAGGATGGCGCGCTTGGCGACGACGCGGGCCTGGTCGGGCGCGACGACGGTGCCGTTACCAATGAGCTCGAGCCGGGCAGTGTCGGGCGGGCCGGTCGTCTCGTCGGCCGCGTCCATGGCCTCAGGGTCTTCCACCGTCTTCTGCTTGAAGACGAGGACGGGCACGGCCCCCCAGGTGAGCGGGCCGATCCAAGTGGCGATGGCGCTGCGGCCCGGGTGTAGGAAGCGGTCGAACTTGTGCACGTTGTTGGGGGTGTTGTCGTTGGAGGAGAAGATGGGGTTGACGACCAGACGGCGGTAGCCGCACTGGACGATCAGCTCCTCCTTCGACTTGAGTGGCTCCTCCACGCTCGAGTTCAGATGCATGTTCACGTTGACGACGGTGTGCTTGTGTTCGTGGCGGAGGAGCGAGAAGAGCGACAGGGGCTGGGGCCGATTGCGGAGAGAGGCAGGCACCGCGCGGAGGTGCACATCGACGCGTGTACCGGGGCTGACGCCGCCGACCAGGGCTTCCCGGATCGTCTTGTTCTTGGAGCCCTTGTAGTCGGCGAACTGGAGCAGGCGGCGCCAGTCCTCTGGTTCGTGGGGTCGGTCCTCGGCCGTCTCCCAGGTGCTGGTTTTGAAGCTCTTCAAGCCTCGGAACCGGGCGAGACGCTCGCGGGCCAGAACGTTCGGGTGGAGTTCGATTTCGTCGGGGAATTCGAGGTCCTCATTCGCTTCCTTTCTGCGGCTGGCCCGGTACTCCTCCAACTGCTGGGCCTCATCTTCGGGCGACGGGTCAAGGAACATTTCAGACTGGGGGTACTCGGTAGCGCCAGCTTCCGTCATGGCATCGTTGTGTTCGGGGAAAACACCGTCCTCGGGTGCTCCGGTCGTGTCCATCTCCATCTCTTCGTCATCATCTTCGTCGTCAACGATGTCAGATCCCGAATCTGAGATATCGTCCAGATACCAGGAAGACTGGTACTCGGACGTGCCCTTGGGCAGGCGCTTTGGCTTCGCGGGGATGTGAGACTCGTCATCTGAGAAGTAGTGGTGGTCATCGAGGAGCACACCCTTCCGGTCCGTCTCGGCCACGGACATGGTCTCGTCCTCCATCTCGATCTCCTCCGGCGCCACCGTCGCCATATCATCCTGATCTGCGGTGGGAGTATCCAGCGTCTGGGTAGCTCCACTCTCGTCGACGTTCATAGCGTCCTCACGCTTGCCTCGCGCGGTGGGTAGGGGCGCGGCTGTGATCGAATCGATCTGGAAATCGCCCCAACCGGGGATATGCACCAGTCGATCCGCCTTCAAGCCCTTGCTGCGAACAATTCCAGTCAATACGACATCGTCCACCACTTCCGCGTTGCTCTCGGGCCACTGGACGTTCTCCACGAGCATCCAGCTCCGGTCATCCCGCCAGCGGATTCCCTTCGGAGTTGCGGTGCACAGAGATCGAATGGCGTTGGAGCATTCCTGTCTCGACTCGGCGGAAAGAACCTTCTCGACAGAGGGGAAGAAATGGTTGATGAAGGACTTGAGAGAGGAGACGACCTGCGGACGTTTCTTGGCGGGGTTGATCTTCTCCAGGCCCTGGTTCCGTTACTATCAACCCATAAGGAAACACAGGAGGCATAGAACACATTCGGTGAAACATACCTGTACGATGGTAACAACGTTGGAGATACCCTGACCCTCAATGGAGCGCAACAGGAGTTCACCTTGCTCCTCGACCTCCACCTCGGCGGAGAGCACCAGCACCACGAAATCCGCCATCCGGCACACATCCAGCGCATTCATGAGATCGTATTTGGCGGGAATGTACTGCAGACTCTGGCGGAACCGGTCCACGCGCACGCGGGTGACTGTATCGAGCGAAATCGCTGCCGTGACGTCCACACTTTCGTTCAGCGCTTGGATGGCCGATGCGACGTCGATGTCGGGGGAGAGAGGGACGACGGCGACATGGCGGGGGGCACCATTCTGGCCGGAGAAAATACTGTTGGCCTGGGACTTCTCCTGGTGTTTGAGCTGTTGCTTCTGACGGGCCTGGTTCCTCCGATCGAGTTTCGACATGAGCTGCTGATGAGGGGTCTTGCGCGTGCCCCGCTCGCTTCGTTCGACTTTGCCTGGGAGGAGTTAGCAATCCGTTGGAGTGTATGGATGAGTCGTCCGAAGTTGTATAAGACGCACCCTTCTCCTTGTCCTTGATGGAGCTCTTGGACGCATGGCGGGACTTGTATGGCTTGTGGGAGGTTTTTGTCGTAGAGCGGTGATGGTGCACCGTCTGCGTGGGGGCCATAGTGGCGGACCCTTTGAAGCGGAAGGGAAGGGAGGCCAGGATGGCAGGTTGAAAGAACTCTATGGGATTGAATGAAGAAAGAAAGAGGACTGCGAGGTCTATAGGTAAGGAATGGTCGGTCTGGATGTTTTGTGGAGGATAGAGCGACAAGCGAAGATTTGCGGAAGGAAAAAAAGTTCGGTCTTGGCATCAAATTTCTGACCCGCCGCAACTTTTCATTGCTTCCGACGCCAACACCTCCCAGCACCACTGCCATTTATTCTACTTATCGACTTCCTCTTTCCACTGTCATCGCTCTACTGGTACCCCATTCCATTCTCCTATCCCTCGTCGATGGCTGAAGCCCCGACCAAGGCCGTCGCGCCGGCCAACAAGCGCAAAGAAAACAAGCGACTCGCAGAGGCGCAAAAGACCTACGGACGAGGAAAGGCCGTCAACCTTCATGCCATCCGGGACAAGAAACTGCGCGGGAACCTGAAATCCATCGAGAACAAGTACAAGGCGGCGGCGCTCCAGGCTAAAGATGCGGAAATTCTGCTCGAACACGAAGCCGGTTTCCTCGAGCCCGAGGGCGAACTCGAACGGACATACAAGGTGCGACAGGACGAGATCAAACAGAGCGTGGGGATCGAGACGGCAAAGAAGGGATTTGAGCTGAAGCTGGAGGATCTGGGACCGTATCGCTGCGACTACACCCGCAACGGTCGCGAGTTGCTGCTCGCCGGACGGAAAGGTCATGTTGCGACGATGGACTGGCGGTCGGGAAAGCTGGGCTGCGAACTGCAGCTGGGCGAGACGGTGCGCGATGCGCGGTGGTTGCATAATAATCAGTTCTTTGCGGTTGCGCAGAAGAAGTATCTCTACATCTACGACCACACGGGGACGGAACTGCACTGTCTGAGCAAGCATCTCGAGCCGCTGTATCTGGAATTCTTGCCGTACCATTTCCTCCTGGCTAGCGTGGTAAGTCTCCCACTCCGAGGATTCGACTCGCGCACACCCTCTGACCCATCTAGCAAATGAGCGGCCACCTCAAATACACCGACACCTCGACCGGCCAGATGGTCGCCGAAATCCCCACCCGCATGGGCGCGCCAACCTCCTTCTGCCAGAACCCGTGGAACGCTATCCTCCACGTCGGCCACCAGAACGGCACAGTCACCCTGTGGTCGCCCAATTCGCAGACCCCCCTCGTCAAGGCGCTGGTACACCGCGGCCCCGTACGGTCGATGGCGGTGGACCGCCAGGGCCGGTACATGGTGTCGACGGGCCAAGACATGAAGATGAACGTGTGGGACATCCGCATGTTCCGCGAGGTGCACTCGTACTCGTGCTACCAGCCGGGGGCGTCGGTGGCGATTAGCGACCGCGGGCTGACGGCGGTGGGCTGGGGCACGCAGATGAGCGTGTGGCGGGGGCTGTTTGACGCGGCGCAGGCGGACCAGGGCAAGGTGCAGAGCCCGTACATGGCGTGGGGCGGCGACGGGCAGCGCATCGAGAACTTGCGCTGGTGTCCGTACGAGGATGTGCTGGGCGTGACGCACGACAAGGGCTTCGCCAGCATCCTGGTGCCCGGCGCGGGCGAGCCCAACTTCGACGCGCTCGAGGCCAACCCGTACGAGAACACGAAGCAGCGCCAGGAGGGCGAGGTGCAGGCGCTGCTGCACAAGCTGCAGCCGGAAATGATTTCGCTGGACCCCAACTTCATCGGCCAGCTCGACACCATCCGCGACCAGAAGCGTCGCGAGGAACGCGACCTCGACCGCAAGGCCGAGGACCCGATCGAGAAGCTGAAGAACCGCGGCCGCGGCCGCAACAGCGCGCTGCGCAAGTACCTCCGCAAGAAGGGGCGGCGCAACGTCATCGACGAGAAGCGTGTCAAGGCCGAGATGCTGCGCAAGGAGCACGCCGCCCGCGCGAAGGAGCGGCTGCGCGCCGAGCGCGAGGACCTGGGGCCGGCGCTGGCCCGGTTCGCCAAGAAGGAGATCTAGTCCGTTTCCTGAGATACCCGATCCATCATTCTTACGATACACTATGCATTTCAGGCGTTTGGCCGGTACGGGATAAACGGGATAAAAGTTCACCCTCATGTCTGTCGTCTAGTGAGCTCGCTCAAGCAATCTGTACAAATTTGTCTCTTCATTAGGATATGAAAGTCGTTAGATCCACGTAGAGGTATACTCCGTATACACGCCGCATCACCCAACCGGCAGTGATGTCTTACTGGTCGACGCTCCCGGAGTTGCGGGGGGCGCCGTTCTTCCAGCGCTCGAGGCTGATCTCGTACGCGCCGCTGGCCTTCCACGCGCTGAGGATCAGGTTCACGATATGCTCCATGCCCTTTCCGTTCTTGACCTCGGCGAACACGGTGGGGCCGCCCTCGCGCATCTTGGCCGCGTCACGGTCCATGACGGACAGATCGGCACCGACGATGCTGGCCAGATCACACTTGTTGACGACCAGCAGGTCGGAGCCCGTGATGCCGGGTCCGCCCTTGCGGGGCACCTTGTCGCCGCCGGCGACGTCAATCACGTAGATGATAAAGTCGGCCAGCTCGCGCGAGTAGTTGGCGGCTAGGTTGTCGCCGCCGGACTCGATGAGGAGCAGGTCAGTCTGGAACTGCTTCTGCAGCATCTGCAGGGCGAGCAGGTTGGCGCTAATGTCCTCGCGCACGGCGGCATGCGGACACCCGCCGGTTTCGATGGCGCGGATGCGGTTGGGGGCGAGGGCCTTGTTGCGGGTGAGGAACTCGGCGTCTTCTCTGTTTCATTGTGAGCACTGTGTGCGGGCGCGTTTGGCGTGGAAGGTGGGGGAGGCGCACTTGGTGAAGATGTCGTTGGTCACGGCGGCAATGTTGTACTGGTCACGGAGCGCATGGCACAACGCCAGCATCAATGCGGTCTTGCCGGATCCGACGGGCCTGTGCGTTGCTGTTAGCGTGCTCCCACAAATAAGGATCATCGGCAACATACCCTCCGATACCGATAGTGAAGGCGCGGTCTTTCCAGTCGCGACCCTCAATGAGGGGCATCTCGCGGTTCAGGTAGGAGCCGGGACCGTCGAGGATCTCGTGGGAATGGCCGTGGTTGTCGAGGGCATCATGGGAGTGGCCGACTCCGGCGTCATGGGAGTGCGAGTGCGACATAATTGCAGTTGTGGAGGTGTGGGAGCGAGTAGGAGGAAGAGAATGGGGGAGAAAAGAGGTGTCTGTTATATGTGGGGTTCGGCGATCCCTTTATCAGTGATGACACGACCGAATCTTCGGCATTATTCATCTCCGCCGGCGTCCGCCGAACTATACAATCCACGCCAACAGTCACCGCAAAAGAGGACTTGATATAGCTCTTAGGAGCCTCCTGCTCTTCGGATTTACAGCAGATGGTCAAAGTCCCCCTTGTGGGCAACGTCCAACGATACTAGCCGGCACAAGGTACATATAGATCTGAGCACGAGCGGAATGCTTAGTGCTGCCATGAGCAAGTGCTATAACCTCATTAAACTGCACCCCAACTAATAACCACCCCCTACTATAGTATGCTCCAGAGGACTGTTTCCCCGTCCGAATGATCACTAGGCCTGCCTCATACTCTCTCACATTCTAAACTGGTGGGGATTTGATCTGCGTAATGAACCCAAATTCCTCCGAGTATTGCCCATGTGGCATTACCCCGTACTCTGCCAATGGCTTGGATGATCTTCCCCAACTACCTGAACAGGAAGAAGGTGCTGCGGACGATCTTCTGTACTTCCTACTCTTGACCACCGAAGGAAGCTGGAGAATATGACAGCGATCTAGGGGACCGCAGGGTATAAAAAGGGTGGTGAATCCAGCGCTACCAGAGCCATCCACCATCCATCCTCTTCATCTCATCCTTCAAGACAAATCCTCTTCAAGTCAAACCCTCCAATCGCCAAAATGGTCAAGCTATCTGCTCTTATCACCCTGGCTCTCACCTCTGTCGCTCTGGCCGTCACCTTCACCGACTGTCAGAATCAGTTGGACGCCTGCCGCTCCAGCTCTAGCAATGCCGCCTGCGTTGCGGATCACGCCACCTGCTGCGCCGATGCTTTCGACACCTGCAAAACCAGCGATGACCCCGGCACCGCCGTCGACTGCGCTATTCAGGAGGCTCACTGTCAGGGCCAGAATTAAGCTCGTCCCGGTGGCCGATACCTCGATACCGGCAATCGTCCTCGATCACTGAGAGGAACAATTGATCTCGACCATTGCCTCGCTCGTATATCTCCAAGACGGAGACAGAAGGGGGGAGGAACGGTGGTCAATGGACAAGCGGTCTCGATTTTATGTTATAACAGTCATTTGGAATTCCTATTGCTTAGAAAAATGGCATGAATCCTTCCTGCCGTAGCTTTGACCTTGGGAAATGCGTTCCTCTTAGCCCATGTCTCCTAACTTATCTCATTGTCCAAGTCAGTACGGTTGTCGGCAAGTAGCAGTATCTGATATGTCGCTAAGGATCTAATAAGTATGTACATAATATTAGGGGTACACTTGGTGCGAGTTGTGTACAACCCGCAGGTATAAAATAGGACCCACGCAGCTTGCGGTGCGTGCTGACGCCCCTATTAACTACTCCATATGCATCGTGACGGAAGAAAGTCCTGATTTTGTCATAAGTTAAATTCTATGATTAAGCTGACTGTCAATCACGGTCCGCCCATTTCTCTATCCGCCTGCGTGCCCGTCGATCAGATAGGTGTCAATCTTATAGACGGGGAGCCGCAGGAGCAGCACATCTTCCTTGCCAACCATAGTCCGTCCCTTTGCCGATCTGCTCAGACGAGCAGAATGTTCTCCGTTAAGTTATGGGCCTAAATGTCAGCAGCAATTTATGTAACAGGGATTGTGTGTCAGCATTACTGCGGTCGAAGTACAATAGTGTACAGATACGTACATCCAAAATTCACCGACAAAACACCTTCCGTCTTAGCGCTATATGATCTCAGGGGGCCGTAGAGGGGCTCTATAACCAAGCATGGGCTAATACTCTCCAATTTTCAGATCTTAGGTAGGTCCGAGACTAACGACCGATACAATGAAATTTCATTGTCCTTGGAGAATAAGGCGACAGCATGGCTACTTGCTTTCCACCAGATTGTCACGCCAGGAAAGGCGTTGGTTGACCTATATTTCGTATACTATTAGATGCCTTAGCAATTCTTATAGTGTGCATGCCTTCAGTTCGAACACTAAATCGTAAGCTCTACAACGAGATATTTTTCATTTATATTAGAAAGCAGTAAAAACAGCTCTAAGCCTGAAGAGGATTGGTAGAATTAGAATATTGTTATATACGCGGTTATCGTGATATATAGTACAGGGATAGTATCCTAAGCTACCTGAACCTCATTCTCGCGCTAGACCGTAGGCGTGATCCCTAAGCAGTCTCTTTGATGGAGATGCTTGCTTTTCCAGCTGTCTGGTGGTATAGAGCAACTCCTGTGGTAGACTATGCCTCTAATGTCTGGACTCATGCTTCTAAAGATAAGGCCATCGGGCCAATTGAGTCTAAAGATTGGAAGCGCAAGCGATTGTAGGGACATTTCTCCGTTGCTTCCGCTACGCTAGTCGCAACGGCTTACATTAGTGCTATATAAAGACGATTCTGGAGACAGCCCATAAAGACCTAGACAGACATCTACACTCTATGTACTAGAAACTAATTCTCTACGTAGGGACCATCCATGCATAGCGCGGTACAGGGCTAAAATAGTAGCGTCACGCTACTTCTATACAGCTGCAATAGCGGGCTGACCTCGGCGCTTAGAGGAGTCTGCCGCAGGACACTCAAACGCAGGCCATTATTTTTAGGCCATTAGAGCCTGGCAATGTAGCTCTAGTCTGTTGGACGCTTAGTCCTGTCATCAGTATTGGTTCAATCACAACAGGGTTGCCCGGTGGCTCCTCCGTCCACGCGCGCGCCATCATGGCGCCGGCACCCAAGGGTTCCTGAGCATATCCTGCCACTGCCATCTGGATGGAGATATAAAGATCAGTGAGCGTCTCACCTTGCCAGCAACATTTCCTCTAGGTACCCCAGTCAATCTTTCATCCGCACGGCAAGATCGATCCTTAAAAAATGCCGGTCATTCCACCACGCCAGAAAAGGTCACAGAGACCAGAAACCGACTCTAAGCGCTGGCTTCCCCAAGAGGCTCAAGATTCCACGCCGGGGCACCTGCCGCTGTACGATATGCGTGTGCAACGCATTGATGGCTATAAGAAAACTGAGAAGAACCACAACCGTTTCTGGTATGGACAGGATGGATCATGGCGCCATATGCACAAGGCACCACCGGCCTACGGCTACATCGTCCAGCTACACAACCCGTCGTCTTCCATTGCGCCCGCAGCGCCCTGCCTCAGCTTCCTGTCGACTATGTACAGCGTTCTCTGTTTCGTCCTTCTAGCCGCCATCCTCATAACTGCCGCAAAAGCACCTCCGAAACGGCGCGGCCGAGGGAGGCTATAGGCTATCTATGTCTGAAGAAGCCAAGCGACAGCCGTAGCTTGTCTGCTGGCCAGACAAGCTCCAGGTGGCTGGCGGGCCACCGAGAACAGTGTGTCTTTCATGGCTTCCGGAAGGCATTCTAATATTGTACATATTGTCACCTTGTCTTGCATCTACGGGACTCAGCCCGTCATACGCTGTAAATTGGAGCATCTCACTAAGCGTCGTGTATTCTTCATGAGTTAACATCACACATACTCCAGCCCTTCGATATATAGCACCCAGGTACTACAGTAACCCAGATGGCCAGTACTAGCCGCCACGCCATTACCCTCAATGATAACACACAAGCATTTAAACTAGCACAACATAACATAACAAGCACTTTTCCCAACCTTACACAACCAACCAAACCCCTCACTTAGTCGACGGATTCGGTATCCCCTTAGTATCCGGCCACTTACGCAGCAAGTCGGCCAGATGATCAATCGGCGCCGTCAACAGCCCAACGGCAGTCTCAAGCGGCGGCTTATCAGGCGCACTCGGATGCGACCGTGAGGGGACAAACATCTTCGTGCGGCCGAAGGATTTCGCGAGAGACTGACTGTCCTCCTCGTCCAGCGCATCCTCCAGCTTAACCAGATCGCTGGTTTCCTCTTCCTCGATGTGGCGGGACAAGTCGTTCATGAGGGCCTGTATGGTCGGGAGGAACTGCGCGTCGGAGGGGTTCATTTGCTGAAAGGTTTTGAGTTCTTGTTTTACCTGATTCAGAGCTTGTGAGTATTGGGTTCCTGCCGGGGATAAGTTAGGGAGGTACCGTCTGATGCTCGCGCCGATCCTTGTCTGCCATGCTCTTCCCGTCGGCGAGAAGGCGCTCAAACGCGGGATACACGACCAGTTCCTCGCCGATGGAGTGGCGCGCCAGCTCCCAGGTGAACTGGTTCTGGTAGCACGTTTGCTCGTCCTTGTCCTGGGACTCGGTGATGCGGTCGTAGTACGACTCGAGCTCGCGGTGGCCTTGCTTGATGGTGTCTATGAGACGAGACATGGCGATGCGGGAATGCGAGAGGAAACGTCGTTGGTGGGTGAGATGTGGGTGTTTGGCTTGTCGGAGGTAGTATGCTGGAGTTCTGTGCATTGTTATAATGGGCAGTGTGTTAAGAAGAGTAGCACGGGTGGCGTGTTGTGCTGTTCGTTATATACCGTTCGCAGGTCCGTCGCGAGACAGCAGACCTGAATCATGAAGTGCGTGTGATAGCGTCAGGCTGATTACACTGAAGTTAGGAGGCTTTCAATGAGCGTCGCTGGCTGGTTTCGGTCGGATCATGGAGCCAACGATGGCGCAGGGAAGCTTTGATATGATCTAGACGCAGGGCGATATAGTTCGGTTCGTCCGTCAGTCACTCCCGGACCAGTAGATGACTTCAGAATGATGGGAATCTCTAGCGTCGGTACTATCAGCCACATGACGGAAGAGTAGCTTATTGTCAAATAATGCAGGCATTGTTTCCTGCACGGGTTGGTTTATGACGGGATATTTGGTAGGATTCGTGGATGTCCAGGCTCCTGTAGACATAATCGCTCCCGCCTATCGTAGACGCCTCTGGCTATATCCAGCTCAACATACTCTATGTCGTAACCAATGTTCTTTTAGACATTATTATACAGTAAGTGGTATCCATCCGTCAATCGTGCAAGTCAGCCTACTCATACATAATATTAACCTGCCGACTAACCATAATCTGCGTATTCCCATCGTGCCCCATGATCTGCGTCTGACTATCCCCATCACTCAATTCGCTATCCCGCTTGTGCCCGCGCAGCTCCTTCACATCTGTGGAGAACTTGCTGCCGTCGCCCTTGCGGTGTCCGGAGAGCTCGTATGCCGGCGCGAACCGCGACGCACCGGAGCGGCCGTACGAGCGACTGCCGTAGTTCTTGCGCACGGTCTTGTTGAGGATGGTGCGGAAGAGCGGACGGAGGGTCGCGATGTTGCCGACTGTCATGCCGAGGGCGTTCTCGGCGAAACCCCAGATGACGACGTTTGCGACGGCGAAGAGGAAGTCGGCTTGGTTGGTCAGGTTGACGGTATATTTCAGGCGGACGCAGGCGGAGACCGAAGCCCTGTTTTGTTAGTCCTTCTGCAGAGGGCGAGGAGGGTTGAGAGTACGTACAAAGCACCCAGACTCATCAGTCCAATAATCGATGCTTTGGCACTGCGCTCCAGCTGCACGTGCCAAAGTAGGGGGATCGGCCTGTTCACGTTAGCATTGATCCCAGCGACAGGACTGTCTGGAACAAACATCATAGCAGTCACCCAGTCGGTCAGGATGTTCACGGCCGTTGTGGCGTAGTAGATATCAGCGAGGACGTGGGGCGGTTGACAATGGCCACCCTTTTCGAGCAGGCTCTTGTCCCAATTGGCTCTATCACAGTCAGTCATGGACTTTGTCAAGGTGTGGGACAAGCGGGGGATCATACTCCACAGGAATACAGTTGATGAGAATGAAAATCAACGCGATAATGTTCATGGTCGCAAACAACCCGATCACGCAGTACTGGATGTAGACGTACATCTTGCGGCCCTCGGCGACGCGGATCAACATCCAACTGATACTGAGCTTGATGGGGATGATGGCGGCGACATAGCCGACTTCAAAGATCAGGAAGAACTTGGCGGATGAGCCTGAGGGTGGACGGAGGATGAACGCTCTGGGGTGGTACCTTCTGACCCTGTGCCTGATACTGCACATTCTCAGGCTTTTGCAACACAGCATTGTGGACACCGATTCCATTGAACGATCCTCCCAAGCAGCCTGCCGCGAGCACACAGAAAGGCGGCTGGTGGAGGAGGACCGTTAGTTTCAAGGTTTGTTACGTCTCGCAATTCCCATCATGAAGTCGACACATACCACTGCACAAGTCATGATCCAGTCCTCCGCACTCCATGATTTCCTCGACACACGGCAATACACCCGCAAGGCGTAGGAGATGAAGGCGAGACAGGTAAACATAATGACGCTGCCCCCCAGCTTGGGCGCATCATCGACAAAGATAGCCATGGTCACGGCGAGAGCAGCAGCCGCACGATATCAAGACTCCTGCGCCGAGCGACGATGCGAAGAGAAATCATCACAGCCGGACGAATTGACAGGAACTCGAAATTAATAAGGGTCGCCACTGTTTGGAGTATTACAGTCCAAAACTCTTCCAGTTAGGATATCAAGACCCATGGCCGTTCGAATCCGCCATCGCATGCTAGCGGGTTGTTAAGCGGCTGGACTGACTCAGTCCTTGTTTGAAGGAAGCCCAGGTGGGCCAAATGGGGGCTCCGCAACGGCAAGGACATTGAAGATCTTTCCAGAAACCAGCAGTCGTTTGAAAATTATCATCGAGAGACCTTGGTCAAGGTCGGCAGGCAGCTCCGCTGTTCCCAGGCCCCGGTGCTGTCAAGCGGGGATTTAATTTCCGCGAAGCGATTTGCCAATGCACTCTAACAACGTAGCCCTTGTCTAGTGCTGTCGTCCAGCACAATACGGCGGAGTATGCCGCCGCTTGGAATGCGTCTGCGATCCCATTGCCACGGCAGTCCCCATTTTTGCCCATTTTTGCCTCTTAGGAGCCGCATCCAAGCGAGCGGATTTGCCGATGGAAAACAAGAGGCACCAGGTCCACCTGGACGGAGGGGCTTCTGGACAGCCTATCCGCGGTCCAGCGCGAGGGTGGGACAGAACCGATAGCAGGAAATAATTCCTTGAAATGAGAATAGAGATAAGACCGTCGAACATTCAGGCCCCCCAAATGGGATTTTCATCTCCTGAAACCACCTTCGAGTGAGCCTACTGATGCTGCTGCATGTGATGGCGCATGTCATAGATGCACGACTTCCTCGGGCCTGTATCGGGAATCATTTCAGTTCCCAGGTCGTGTTGTATCCGGCGAATCCTCCGTACAGGCCTCGGATGAGGAGTGGAAGGACACCGAGGCTCTAAGAGCCCCAAGACGAACCAAGCTCACACCCACCGACCCCCATCAAGCATGACTCGAGGCTTGAATAAACGCACCAAAGTGGATGCCGCCTCAGAAGCCACAAACCCACGGTGCCATCGTGACTCCTGAGCGGAACGAGTGTACAGACTTTCATGAGATTCAATCAAGATAACCGTGGCTTCGGAGGAGGCCGTCGGTCTAGATGCAGCCAAGGACATCGGGAACGGAGAGAGGGAGAATCACTCGCTTATTTTCCAGTCCACCTTGGCAAGGAGGAAGTCTGGAAGCCCAGAATAGAAATGCACATCGGTTGCCTGTTTAGAACAGACTCTCGGGCGACTCCGTAGGGCTAATCGTCGTCCCCTGGAAAGGGGAAGAAAAGGGGCCGATCCGGCAGATTGAAAGAAAGTCAAACGACCGGAGAAGGATTGCCGGAAGCCTATTCTTTCAATGTCCTTTGTATAGTTACTTCTCAGGCCCCCATTAGTGGCCCCCTCGCCTCCATAGTGGCGTCCTCCATATTAATCTATATGCAATAACTTTATTCTCTCCCAAGTCTGGTACCACTTCTTGTGTGTTGTCGAGAGATTTCGTGGAGGTCTGCCGAGCCCTTAGCGACAGGACCGTCTAGTCATGCGAGACAGAGGATGTACGTCGAGATGCGAACAGGTCAAGAAACGTATATTTCCGCCTCTCCTGCCAACAGGAACAGACGAAATGATCAGTGAATTATCTCCAAAGAAACAGAGTCCCAACGCCCAAAGAAGACGAGCAAAAAGAGTCCAATCGCCGGTAGTAGGTAAAACATGGATATCACAAAAAGCGGACCAGCGTTGTAAACAAAATCCGGTAGCGCTATTGGGAATCGGGCTCAACGACTTGAAACCAAAAAAAAAAAAAAAAACACAAATGTCGAACCCCAGAGAGATTATGAAGAGCATGATGGCGTGACAGACTCCAGAGTAAACAGACAGCCCAAAAGGAAAAGCAAGAAAAACAGCAACAGATGCAATCACAGAATCATCAGGGGTGGAGTTGGTCGCGCAGTGCTCCCCATACCTCGACGGACAAAGATCACCTCCCAACCACACGCATCATCAACAGACATCAACGCAAGGACAACAAGACGTAACCCCATATGTTCAATAAGCAAGAGCTTGCCAAACAACAAAAAAGTCATCAGTCGCGACCAGAAATCCAAAAAGTACGCCAACCGCCCTCTTGAAAATGATATAAGATGCAACACAATCAAAGCAAAAGTATTAAGCCTCGTAGCGTAGAAGCAACTCTAATATTAAGCACTGGGCTTCTGCTTCTTGCCAACGCGAGGACTTTGTTTCACCGTCTTGGGTCCTTGACCCACAGCCCCGTTCACCTCTGGTCCACCCCCTTCGTCCATCTCCGTTTTGACCGTGCTGGCCCGTCGACGTTTGTTGCTGACGTTAGGGCTCGCGCTGGCGCTGTGGCCTTGGCCAACATTCGGTTGGACTTGACCAGGGGGCATCATTCCCGGAGGGGCAACAATCTGGCTCTGGGCAGGACTGGGTTGGGCGGATCCGGTGCCGGGATGAGGCGAGCCATGGCCAACCGGTAATCCAAGATGACCCATCGCTGGGGAAGCGAACTGGTTAGGCCCATTCATGTTGGGGCCTCGAGGGTTCTGACCCTGCTGCATGGCAGGGTTCATGGGCGCTGGCATGAATCCGGGGTTGGGATTCTGCGTTTGCAGCGTGTTGACGAGGTTCCGCAATGCGTCGGGAGGCGCAAGTTGCGGGTTCTGCTGGGAGAATTGGAACAGCATTTGCATTTGCGAGATCGTCTCGGCCACCTATAATCCACAGGTTAGATAAATCCATCATGGGTGTCAGCGGCACGCAAACCTCTAAAAAGCTCATCACGGCAGTGGGGACTCCATTGGCCGTGACCATAGACTCTGGTAACGTGAGCGAGGGTTGTGGTGCCTGCTTCTGCTGAGCTCGTTTGCCGGTATTCTTTGACACCTTGGGGCTCTGCTTCTGATCGGCAGCCTCCAATACTTTGCTCCGCGGCAAGTATTCGGTATGGTTCATAATGACAATATCGAGCATCTCTATCTTGTTGTGCATATCAAAATGCGCTCTCAGCGCCCCGTGACTCACCAGCTACGGACCAGTCAGAATGTTGGAAGGGAATATAGGGACCAGAGGGACAAACCTGGGTTTCGTTGGTGAAGTAATAGATGAACGTGCATCTCGTGACCTCGACGATGTGGCCGCCGTTGTGCGAGTCACGCTCCCGAGCGCCCTCCAGAAACATCTGGATACGACTGATTCCGCTATTGAACTGTGTCAAGTACCACCGAGCCAGCGCGGGAGTGGCTATTTCGAATTGCTTAGAACCTGCCGACGGGTTGTACACTCCTTGTCGCAATACTCCGGAGGGCGAATAAAACCGGTCCACGAAATTCTGCCAGTACTGCAGATCAGACGCCTCATTGACTCGGTGGTTGTTCTGATCATCAGTCCGACGCTATACATGGTCAGTATCGATGCACACTAATGCTAGACTGGAAGGATGCGTCCAAATCAAGAAGTGCAAGGCGGATGCTAGAGAAGCACGTACATTGCTAAAAGCGCTGAGGTTCTCTGCAAAAGTGTTGAGGCACAAGATTGATGCGCCCTTCATGTTCATCCGCTGTTGCATCAACATCGCCGCATTATTTTGTTGCTGCTGTTGTTGCGCCTTCAATTGGGCCTCTTGCGCAGTCATCTGCTGCTGCTGTGGGCCTTGAGGTTGGCCCTGCTGGCCCTGCTGAGGAGGAGGCTGTGACTGCGGTTGTTGCGGGGTTTGTTGCTGCGGGACCTGCTGTTGAGATTGCGGAAGCGCTTGTGGGGGTGGGTTCGGCGTCGGTTGTGGTTGGGAGACGGGCTGTTGCTGTTGCTGCTGTGGAGGTTGAGACGAAGGTGGTTGTGGTGGGTTCGGTTGCGGCGTCGCACTGCCCTGGTGCGGTTGTGGTCCCGGCTGAGGTTGGGGTGTAACACTCTGAGCATCGTGGACGTTTTGTGGTTGCGGCGCGGGCCGTTGTTGCGGTGTTTGTTGGCCCGGTTGTCCTGCATTCCCCGCCTGTTGCACTTGCTGTGCTTGATGCGCCTGCGCCTGTTGAGCTTGTTGCATGGCGATGAAATGCTGCTGCTGCTGTTGGATGTTCTGCGGCTGCCCATGAGGCATCTGCTGAAGATGCATCTGCAGATTCATCGGTCGCATGCCTGGGTTCCCTTGCATCGCGGCGATCTGCGCGCTCGTGAGGCCCTGCGTGCCATTGGGGAGTGATACCGGAAGTCCTCCATGTTGTTGCTGCTGCTGTTGTTGCTGTTGCTGCTGATGTTGCTGCTGCTGGAATAGCATCCGTTGCCGCAGGAGCTGTTGCTGTTGGTGGTGTTGTAGCAGTTGCGGATTATTGGCGACTAATTCGGTGGAAACACTATTGTTAGCCCCAGTTGCGATCGGCGACGCATCAAATAACAGGCTAGTCAAGGATATGAAAAGGTCGGCGGCAGAAAGAGGAAGACTTACAGTTCTGGGCGAAATGCGGTTGCTGGAACAAGTGCGCCTGAGCAGGATTCAGATGGGAGAGGGCATGAGCCTGCATGGGGCCACCCGGACCAGCGGTCCCTGCGCCAGGAGGCATGCCTCCCATCATCGGAGCGCCCTGAGTCACCTGCGGTCCTCCTGGAGCGGACACACCGGGATGGACGGGCTGGACCATGCCGGCACCGGGGTGGGCATTTGGGTGTTGTCCGGGGGCCATTGGATGACCGGGAGGCAACCCAGGATGCTGTGGGATGCCTTGATGGGCAGGATATGGCTGCGCCATCATCATCGCTCGGGATGGGACGAAGTCACCGACAACGGGGACTCCTACGGTTCGGTGTAAGGGGGAAGGTCACGATCGATAGGAACACAGGGGGGAGGAGACGGTGACGATGAAGAAAAAGAGGACGCGAAACCCCTCGCGAGGAAGATAATTATCCAAAAGAGAGACTGGGGTAGAAAAGGGAATGGGAGTGGGTGGTCTGCAGGGTTGAGGAGGACAGGCGTCAGTCGGGACTCGAAAGAAGAGCGCGCTTGACGTGGAGGCACAACAGGGCCGCTTTTAGCGTCGGAGCGGAGGCCAAGACGCAGCTGACGGGTGAAGTCCAACAGAACGGAAAAGCATGGATCGACGGGGTGGATTCCTTCGGGATGGAGGATTGCTACCGAACGGGACAAACCCAGATTAGACGAGAGAAAAGGAAAAGTAAGGTATGGAAGACGATGCGGGAAGGAATACGACAGGAGAACTGAAATGCAATGTAATGGAAGTCGGTGTGGAGGAGGGAATCCGTAATGGTGAGGAAGAACGGGAAGATGTGGAGGGGCTAAAGGGGGTCAGAACAACACTTACTGTCGATTAGTCGTCCCTAGTATCGGGAGATCTCTCTGGGTCGCGCGGTCTGCTCTCACCACCACGAACGTCCCACACCCGAGGACGGAAGAGGGGGGGAAGATGAGGAGATTGGGATGACAGAGGAGTGGGGGAGCGAAAGGAAGAGAAATGGAGAAAGGACGACTGATGAAGTCGGAGAGGGAGAGAGCGCGCGAGAGAGAAGGAGAAGGGGAAGAAAAAAAGATCTCCGACCACTGCAGCGTCTCTTGCGGCCTGAGGCTTTTCTCCATCGCGAATCACCGCAGGGGGGTGATCACGTGAGGTGGTGTGGTCGGAAAAAGTATTCCGCCGGTCGCGTTCTTTTTTTTCTTCGTCTTTCTGTGACCCTCTTTTTTTTCGGCGGTCTTATTTAAACGCTTCTCTTCGCTCGCCATGGATGTTTTCTCTTTGATCCCTTCTTCATCTCATCGCTGCGACGACAACCACCGCGTCCAGAGCTCCTCTGCGCATTGCCTCTCGCCTGATGTCGGCGCAATTCTCTGTCTCCTGATACCATAACGCAATGACGATGATCATACCACTGCACTAACCGATCAGCTCACTGCGACTCGATCTTTTGTAACCATCAGGTTAGTCTCACTCCTCTCCTTGTTCATTTGCCCCCGTTTTCGAAGATGACAACATACCTTCTTACTTCTTAATCACCTCTGAATCGTCCATGAGGAGATATTCGGACCTTCCTTTCCCGGTTGGTCTGCTACTTGCCAGTATATTTAGTCTGAGAACATGCTTTCACATCGAATTTCACACACTTCACGATGTTGGATATGAGCTAACTATAGTTCAGTTGACAGGTACACTACTGTTTTCTCGTCGCCTTTTACATAGCCTTTAGCCAATGCATATACCCATTATATTGGACGATCCGGTCAACCACCATACAAACTCAAAAACACATAGTTGTAGTATCAATATCCAAGACCCAGGCGTAGCTGTAATCACTTTATCAAAACTCCAGTTGTGTGGCTTCGCAACAAGAGTTTTCCAGTATATTAGCGTGACGACATCATCTCCAAGATCGTCACCACAAAGCTTATATAGAACAGTTCCGAAGCCAGGTAACCCTTCACTATTGACAGAAACAGGTTTGAAGTTCTGGGCAACACTGTTTCATGGAACTGCAGTGGAGGATCACTGCTCTCTCAAGTAAATAAAGTTGGTGTCGAGATCTACACAGCTGGTAGCAATTCACGCCCTTCCAACCCAGCTTCTAACTCCCACCTGCATTCGAGCTTCTTTCAGTCTCTCTCCAACAACATGTCCAAAGCTCTAAATGCAGTCACGCTCCTTGGAGCTGGCGTTCAAGGATCTCGTCTAGCGTACATGGTGATACCAACATACCCTGGCTCCATCCTCTAAACAACGGAACTAATCGCCCTCGGCAGTGGTCGAGATTAGGAAAGCCCGTCTATCTCCTCGATAACGACAAATCCCAATTGCCTCGCGCAAGAAACGTCCTTGCAACCCTTCTGTCTCGACTACCCACCGGTCACGATTCAGTGACGGTTGATTCAACAGACAACCTAGACATGGCGCTCGCACGCTCATGGCTGGTAGTGGAGGTAGGGCAGTTGGATCCATTCCATGACGGCCGTCTCTAACAAGGAACGGCGTAATATCGGAGGGCAGTGTGTTCCCGAGTCGCTCTCTCTGAAGCGATCCTTGCTCCGAAAGCTTGACAAAGCCACCCGTCCCGAAACAATCATCGCGTCAAACTCGAGTAGTTATAATATCCCCGAGATAGCGAAGGGCATTGCTCTGAAGGGAAAGGATCGCATTGTCAATATGCATCCATGTAAGTATCGAGTAGTGGTTTCAGATATCTCCGATAACACAGGGCTTTAGTTCTGCCGCCGGACATACCTGGTTCGTCAAGTACTTCCACAACTGCCGAAATAAGGTTAAGGAACTCACGTCTACCATATAGCCATTGAAATCATGGGAACGGAAGAAACAAGACAAGATGTCATCCCAAAACTAATGCAAGAAACCAAATCACATGGATTCAAACCCTTCCACGTGCGCGGGATGTCATCGGGGTTCATCTTCAATAGGGACGTTTGTTTTTCGCGTCTGACAAGCGTCATACTAACTCCACTCCCAGGATCTGGGCTGCCATCAAACGAGAAACCCTCTCCGCAATTGACGAGGGGGTAGCGAGTCCCCAAGAGACCGATCAAATCTTCCAATGTGTAACGGGGATGCCGAAAGGCCCCTGTGAGCAAATGGACACCATCGGCCTTGATACCGTGTTACATATCGAGGATCACTACGCAGCTGTACGCCCTGGACTTCCAGAAGGTCCACGAAAGCTCTTGCGCAAGATGGTTGCTGCTGGGAAACTGGGGGTCAAGACAGGGGCAGGTTTCTATTCTTATGAAAGTAAGGATTAACTGGATTGTGTGTGCCTATGACGGTACTACTTGGGTAGGGCAGTATGCTGTTTCATAGACATTTGTATGCAGGCTTCGAGCAGATCGTTAGATCCCATCCTAATAGAAAAGGACTCTAAACTTTATACTGTACATTAAACGAAGTCTTCTAGCCAGTAAGAAAGCAAGCCCTCTTCAGACTTGTGTAAACCCACTCGCGGCTAAGGTCAATCTTCGGCTCGAGGCTACACGAACGCTATCTTGAGTCTCCTTGGAGTATTTGCGCTTGATTGATTTATAACAGCCTTTTGTACTCTAGACGAAATCAGCAAAATCTAATAGTCAGAATCTATCCCTGCAATAATTCCATGCGGGGTAATGGCGTTCATCTACCAGATATATATAACGGCCTCCTCTCACCTGGTAGGTACAGTCAGATTGCTTCCGTCACATTCCGCTTCGATCGACTCACCAGTATTGAACAAATACGAAGACAATGACCATCATAAACACTACCAACAACAATGCTACCGCAAACGAGACCAGATACGCCGTCCAAGAAACACCCCTAGGGTCAACTCGACCTATTCGGGTGATTGCAATCGGAGCCGGAGCATCCGGTTTAAACCTAGCACATCAAGTCAACAAGCATATGTCCAACATCGAGCTGACGATATACGAAAAGAACCCCGAGGTGGGTGGAACCTGGTACGAGAATCGTTATCCAGGATGCGCGTGCGACATCCCCTCCCATAACTACCAGTTCACATGGGCCCCTAATCCGGACTGGTGTGCTTTGTATGTCCAACCGTTCTTGTTATGGTGTTGATCTTCATTACCGGGCTAACAGCGTATAAAGCTACTCGCAGGGGCCAGAGATTTTGGAGTACTTTCGCGAACTTGCGCGGAAATACGATTTATATAAGTTCATTCAGCTCAGCCACCGCGTGGTGGGGGCACGATGGGAAGAGGATGACGGTATCTGGAGGCTTCAGATTGAAAATCTCGCTTCCGGACATGTTTTCGATGACCACTGCCACTTCATGATCACAGCTTCTGGAGTTCTCAAGTACGTACATTGGTCTTAATCAACATGCAACTGAACTGTTCCTCACAGAGCCGCAATATAGCAACTGGAAGTGGCCTGATATCCCGGGATTGGACACTTTCAAGGGACATCTTGTCCATAGCGCTGCATGGGACGATTCTGTCTCCTACAAGGGAAAGCATGTCGCGGTGCTTGGATGTGGATCGTCTGGAGTCCAGATTGTGCCTACTATCCAACCAGGTAAGTAACTTTCACCCATCTTATTTGATGCTAAGTGTATGGCTCTTCCAGAGGTCAAAAGCTTAGTGACCTTCATCCGAACCCCAACTTGGATTACCGCCGGGTTTGCTCAGAGCAAAGCAGGGCCCGGGGGATCTAATTTCCTCTGTAAGATGTCACATGTGACTGGAACATCCCGGAAGATCGTAAGCTAAGGGTATGTATAGTTACTGAAGAGCAGAAAGAGCGGTTCAGATCTCGCCCAGAGGAATACCTCGACTATAGAAAGGACGTCGAAGCCGAGCTGAATAAGAGATTCAAATTTGTTAGTACCATCATTTCCGTCTGATCGGTTCCACGCTAACAGCGCTTGTCCTGAACGACAGATTCTGAAAGACAGCCCGGAGCAAGAAGAAGCAAAAAATTTCTCTCTGAACGAAATGAGATCCAAGCTGGGAGCCGACTCGCCACTGTTGAAGCATATAATTCCAACTTTTGGGGTTGGATGCCGGCGACCAACTCCTGGAAATGGATATCTCGAGGCACTGGGACAGGAAAATGTACGGGTCGCTATAGACCCTATTGCCGAGATTGTGCCAGAAGGAATCAAACTGGCAACAGGAGAAGTCATCCCAGTAGACGTACTCATCTGTGCTACTGGCTTCGATATCTCGTTCCAGCCTCGCTATCCTGTGGTGGGCCGCAACGGCGTCAGTCTGAAGGATCAGTGGAAACGATTCCCCACGGCATATCTGACGTTGGCGGTGCCGAATTTCCCCAATCACTTCAGTATGCGACTACATGACCAGCCTGTGAAGACTGTACTGATAACATTGTCTGTAGTGTTCCTTGGCCCAAGTTCCGCGGTTGGCCACGGTTCCATACTTCCGATCATCGAGCACGCAACCAAGTATATGCTTCGCATGATCCACAAATGCCAGACACAAGGGGTGAAGTCAGTGGAAGTCTGTCAAGAAGCCGTTGACGACTTTGTCGAGCATACTCAGACATTTTTGCAGCGAACAGCGTGGAGTACGCACTGCAGGTCATGGTTTAAGAATGGAACCATCGACGGTCCAATTGTCGCGCTGCATCCTGGCAGTCGGATCCATTGGTTCCACATGCTTGAGGAGCCACGATATGAAGACTACAAGTGGGAATATATTCGGAGGAACCGCTTTTCGTACTTGGGCAATGGGTTCTCGACGAGGGAAGACCCTGGGAAGGACACTGCGTACTATTTTGACCGGCCAGACGATGGGTTTGAGTTCGCGACATGAACCTTTCCGTTATGAGTAGCTCACATAAGTGTAGAAATCAAATGTGCCTCATTGAGTATGAGCTCTGAAACATTTCCGGAATGTGAAGTTGTAGAAGTGACGGTGGCCAGCTTGGGGGCGACGGTTGCACGTGACAGCGGATCGCCCAGAAAGGAATTATCGACAAAAGGCCGAGAAGTCTGAAGACCGACAGCCACTACCACGACTCGCCCCATGTGTACCCCTGCCGCGAGTGTCGGCCTTTTTTGTTAAGTTCATTGTCCGGTGGCAGCATTCGCCCCGGATGTATCCGTCAATGCAGCGAGGCAGGCTGCTTTCGACTTTCGCCCGACCCTGCCGTTTTGTCGCGCATCGCCGGTATCCCGCTGCTGTACCCTCGCGTCGCTTTCACCTCTCGACCGGTTGGCGATCGTCGGCGCCTTCTGACCCCCACGGTGCCCCAGATTCGACCCCCGAGAACGTCGCGGACGATGTGCCGCCACTCAATGCTGGACGCAATGTCGCCGCACATGGTACATCGCCGGTCACAACGCCGCCGGCTGCGCAACCTGGGAAAAAGGAGTCAAGTCCATATGGATCGGCGGTGCGAAGAGCATTGAGGAACAGGAAACCATCGAAGGAGTGGACTGCCCCGACTGCAACGGTCCCTGACTGGTTTTACGAGCGGAATACTGTGGTCAATAGCGGCGAGGGAGAGGCCACGGCGGAATCGCCCGAACAAGTGAAAATCGCCACGACAGTGGAAGCAAAAGAAGCACCTACAGCAGTACAAGCGCGTGGTGGTGGAGGAGATGAACCGATGCCGTCTCCGGGAGACAGTCCAAGCGAGAATCGCTACGCTCTGACACAGCCACTGTGGGAGGAACTTGTCGCATCTGCTCGAGCAGGTCTGCGATTGCCACCCACCAAGTACGCGAAAGAGCCTTCGGCACGGAAATCTCACCTGGTTCTTCAATACCCGGGTAACGATGGCATATTGTTCCTTGATGCAGTGGTCAAAAGGCTAGCTCGGGAACTTGGGGCCGACGTGGTGACGCTCAACGCCCAAGACATCGCTCAGCTCTGCACCGAGCAGGATCTGGCGGATACTGGGACCACAACAGCAATCAGGTCTCTTGGCTACGAGGTCTATCGTCCATCCATGGCGGAGACTTGGCAGGACGACGGCATGAACGAACCGGAGGCCGACGACGATGTCATGGATACCCCCATGCCATCCCGCAGTTTTCGACCGGGTTTGAAGAGCCCGAAGTTTATCACTATTGAAAGCTCGCGAGATAGTGGCGATATCCCCTTGCCCAATTTTCTCGGCCTCAAGTCTCTGGTGGCATCCTTCAACGGGCCACTGGACAACGCAGGTGCCTCGTCGCAAGGCAACATTGACCGCGCGGAGGACCGGCGGTTACGATTGATCAATGAGATTATCTCAGCTGCTAGTAAGCCACGGCAGCCAGCAGAGGAAGAATCGCCGAAGAATTCCGAAGAGGTTAAGCCTCACCCCACTCGCGATGTCATTGTCCAAATCCAGGATTACGGCGAAATCCAGAGTACTCGTGAAGGCGCAAGGTTCATTTACCTTCTACAAAAAGCGATCCAAGATCGGAGAAGATCCGGCTCCCGTATTCTCTTTGTTGGTACGGCAGCGCAAGAGGCTGCCCCCGACTCCGACACGTCGAGACTTATGCAGAACGCTTTTGACGATCAGTTCTCCCAAATGATCGTCGTAACCCCGGCTATGGAATCTTTTGCAGCGGAGAGAATGCTCACGGAGGATCGAAAGAAACGGACGCTCGACGTCAATATTCGCCATATCCAAGACTTGTTAAGAACACGCCTGAATGAGAGCCCGTCCGCTGTGAAAGATAACATTCTTGGCAGTCGGTCGTGGCCTCTGGATGCTGCCATCTTGAAAGAATCTGGCCTCGATGAGCGTTATTGGACCTACAGCCAAGTCCATTGGACCACGACTCTCGCACTCGGAAGCCTCGAGGCCGAGGAGCCCTTTGGCTTCGAGCATATCCAGCGAGGAATTGAGATGATGCAAAGGGCAGATCGGGTGAAGAATGATTGGCTACAAGAAAAAACACCCAAAACAAAATCCACAGATGCAGGCAATGACCGCGAGCGGTTATTAAATTCGCTCCGCAAGACCTGTAACTCTCACGAGAAGAAACTGTTGAATGGTGTTGTGGACGCCAAAAGTATCCGCACCACATTTGCGGATGTCCATGTTCCGCCTGAGACTATCGATGCGCTGAAAACGCTCACCTCGCTCTCCCTCATTCGACCGGAAGCTTTCACCTACGGTGTCCTGGCTACCGACAAGATCCCTGGACTGCTCCTGTACGGCCCTCCGGGCACAGGAAAGACCCTCCTTGCCAAGGCCGTAGCCCGCGAAAGTGGTGCCACTGTCTTGGAGGTCAGTGGCTCAGAGGTTTACGATATGTACGTTGGCGAGGGTGAGAAGAACGTCAAGGCCATCTTCACCCTAGCCAAAAAGCTCAGCCCTTGTGTTGTCTTCATCGATGAAGCGGACGCCATTTTCTGTTCGCGCACTGGAGCCAGCAGCCGTACCTCCCATCGGGAGCTGATCAACCAGTTCCTGCGGGAGTGGGATGGAATGAATGACCTCTCGGCGTTTATTATGGTGGCCACGAACCGGCCGTTTGATCTGGATGATGCGGTTCTCCGCCGTTTGCCTCGGCGATTGCTCGTTGACCTGCCGACGGAACAAGACCGCCTGGCGATCTTGAAGATCCACCTGAAAGAAGAAACCCTTGACAGTTCAGTTGATCTTGCCGAGCTTGCGCGGCGCACACCTCTGTACTCGGGTTCCGACTTGAAGAACCTTTCGGTATCGGCAGCGCTGGCCTGTGTCCGCGAGGAGAACGAGCTAGCGGCGCAGCACAAGGGAGACAAACCATATCAATACCCCGCCAGACGCACACTCACGTGGACGCACTTTGAGCGCGGCATGGAAGAGATTAGCGCATCGATTAGCGAAGACATGTCTTCCCTCTCGGCAATTCGCAAGTTCGATGAGCAATATGGAGACCGTAAGGGCCGGCGCAAGAAGACTCCCGGCTGGGGCTTCAGGCCTGCGGGGATTGAAGAGTCGACCGCCGATGCAGCGCGTGTGCGGAATGACCTGTAGGGAGTGTTTAGATTAGGGTATGGGTATAGGATGGGTATAGACCGGGAATCTTTCACGGGATGAGAGACGTTGTACAATAGTATTTAGTGATATGACCACACATGTACCAATATATTGCCTTGTGGAAAGGTATACATTCTAGCTGTTTGTATAAATCACTATTGATCAAGGTGGTATCATGATCATCCCTCTGGTGGACAAAAGGAAAAAGTGGTGTGATGATCCGTACTGGGAAAATGTGACCCTGGCAGCTCCGCGATGACATCGACGAAAAAAGCTGCTCCTCGTTCTGTCCCCCGCCACCTCCTCTTCCTCTTCCACCTCACCTCTCTTCCTCTCTCCTATCTCGATTCCCGTCAATCTGAGAAAGAGAGGGCCTCATTCTTTACATTCTTCTTCCTCTCCTACACCCAGACTCCTCTCCCCCACAGCTCACACGACCAGCGAGCTACCCCTCTCGCCAAACACACCATCTGACCACCATGTCGACCGACGCACGCAACGCCGCCATTCGCGACGCAAAACGCTACGTGCTCGAAATCCTCCGCAACGACTGGACCTTCGAACCCTCCACAGACTCCGGCCTCCCAGCTCGATGCTCACCCCGCGACCCAGACCACGACGTCCTGGAATGGCGTCTCCGCGAATACGACAGTTCGGGGTCTGAGCTGGAACCCCAGACGTCCCCGGCCATTGGGGGCCCCACGACCCGCGCGCCGACTGCCTACGACGACTCGTCGTCGCAGCCGTCCAGCCCTGTCCTGTCCGCCGCTGGGGGACGCGCTGAGCGCCGTCGCAAACGCCGCCGACAAATGGAGGAGGAGATGCGCTGGAACGAGGGCTTGAGAACGTGGGTGGAGCGACGCGATGCGTGGACCGGGGCTCGGACGCGGAGCGATATTTGTCGGGGGGAGGGTGCGCCGTCGGCGTCTGTCGCGGAAGGGAGTAGCATGGATGGCGGGGCGTCATCGTCGTCTGCGACTGCCGGTGTTGGCATTGGAAGCCAGGATACGTATTCTGGATCTACATCGTCGCGGCCGCTGTCTCGCAGTGGCGAGTCGTCGAATCTGGCGGCGAAGACGGACGCGTGTCTGAGCCTCGCGGAGCAGGACGCGCAGTCTCAGCCGGACCGCGAAGGGGAAGAACGCTCCGTGGATTTGGAGAACAAGCGGAAGGAGTCCACGGAGACGGGGATCACCGAGCCTGATCATACGCATAAGCCGACAGTACCGGAGGCTGTTACGGGGACTACTCCGGCCCCTGCGCCGGCGACGGCAGCAGCTACCGCGATGGCTTCGTCCGTTCATCACCAGCCAGGCGTATCCGAGGAGCCCCTCATACCGGTGGCGCCCTCGCTCATTCCGGCGTCGAATCCCATCCGCGCCTCGATCACCCCAGCCATGTACCCGTCCATCTACTCGAAGGTGGTCATCCAGGGTCTCACGCCGACGGTCCCCATCAACCTGGCCGATGTGACTAAGGCAATGGTGCAAGGGTGGAAGTCCGACGGACAATGGCCGCCTAAACCGGCCACGACGAACATTGTGCTAGCGGATGATGCGACAGTGCCCCGGGTTGACGACGCGGCGGACAAGCCGGCGTCGCCAGAGTCGAAGCGGAGGTCTAGTGTGGCCAATGCAGTGCGCAAGGTCTTTAATTTCTCAGGATTCCATCCACACCCTTTCCATCGCCGTGGCTCCAGCCATAGCAGCAACCAACACCCAGAGGCTCACGATGGGCAAGCAGCCGAGGGTAGCAGTGTTGCTGCTGGTTCTGCGAATGCTGTGCACCCGGAGCGGCGGTAGTATATGATTCATGATGTTGTTCTATTTGAACCATATTGGGTTTGGGCGGTTCAGGAGTTTGGCGGCCAGACTGAGGGTATCCCCTCCTGTTTCCGCTTGGTTTGTGTCGATGCATTTCTTGCTCATGGTCATGATTACGATGTATTATTCACGCATGCATTGTAAAGCTTGCTTAGTGTTGATGAACCCTACTATACATTCGTGCATTTTGATTCCAAGGCCTCTGACGAAGACTAATGGTTGCAGTTATCTCGAATATCAGCAGTAGTTGAAACATGTAGGCAAAACACAAGCTTGTAGTCTGACAAGGGAGTGTATACATTGCGAATCGGGACAATTTTAGTTCAGCAAGTGATGCGGCCACTCTAATCCCATGGGCTTCTTCTGCGATTCAGCAATTTCAACGAGCTCCTCCTTCAGGGTGACAAGACACTCAGCAGAGGCTTGTGGAGTGATTAGCGGTCCCAAAGAACCAGCCATAAACGGAACGATGTGTTGTGCAACAGTCCTCAATGAATCGGGAAGAAGTCGCCTCATAAGTAACGCTTCAGATACCGTCCACTTACCAAGGTCCACCATAGTGTCTATATAGGCATGGATTCCACCAACACTGGTTTCATGATGCTCATGTCCGTAATCATCCACTACAGGACTCAGTATGAATAAAGCCAAGCACAAGAGATCGTGCAAGGCATTCCGCCGGACTCGGTGCTCCCCTTAGTGCTGAGACAGGTCAGTACGCCACTATCATCCTATTTCGTTCGTCCCGGGAGAAATGCTTGAAAGTCTGCAACTGCTGCTGACCTTATATCGAGCATGCGAGGACGCACTGTGCATCCACGGAACAGGTGACAAATTATAGCAGCGGGAGACAAAGATAACATCGATGGAGCAGGCCCTTATTGTTGGGTCAAGTGGTGGAGGCTGTTTTCCGTATATGTGAATCAATCTCAAAAGACAGCCTCCTTCTGCAGTCCATAGTGCATTACTAGGCTGACTCCTGTTAGACGGTCAACGGGGGCGTATCACTTGGCGGGTGGCCACTGTTCAGATGTTGGATCTACTTCAAATGGAAGGTATGGTTTTGTCTATAACCCGCCCAATTTCTTGATGGACGAGGCACATTGAGATCCGAAACATAGTTGTGTATTGAAGATTATAGCATCGTCTATGCAATGTGGTAAAGGAAAGTCGAGAATGCTCTAGGAAAAGCCCTGCTCCAGGGCCTTCAGACAGCGCTCTAGATCCTGGAGGTTTTTAGCTGCCGCATAGATGATGCTGTCTGGACGGAGGATGAAATATTTCGCTCGGTGGTCGTTCAGTCGGCGCTTGAACTGGTCGACGTCGTATCCTGGGCGAACATTATACCCCGTGAGAAGATGTAGCGGCGCTGGAAACGATATAGGCCACAGGTTATTGCGGTATCCACCACTCGGATTGTCCCTGAGGTCAAAATGGACGCGGGATTTGGACGAGAGGATGGCCGAGTGGATAGTCGATCGCTGGAGAAGTTGCTCTAGCTCCGCATTCTGCTCGTCATCATGGTCAGACTGAATGACCAGCAAGCTGAAAACTGTGGGAACTCGTCGCAGTGCTTGGTCGGAGAGTTCAATGACGGTCAAATTGCTCTGAGGGAAGCGCGTTTGGACGTATATCTGACCCAGCCTGCCTCCGCCCCCGGAGTTGGCTAGAAATGCGCCCCGTAGACAGCCATGATACCCACTGGCTGCTGCTTTTATCGGAGAAGGTGGCAATATCGCACCTCGGGACAAAAAGAGTAGTAGTCTCAAGAGTGCAATCTGCAGCGCGCCCAACCAACCGGGCTCTTTGTTGCACCATTCCCCGTTCTGCAGCGTCAAACGCGCGGACATGTCCACGCCCGACCGTCGCTCCTCGGCCCAGGACTGCAATGTTTTGGCTCGTAGGGGTGCTGAGGTTAGTTCGGCCTTTTCCAGCCTTGTCAGGACAGCCAACCGCCAGGCCAGGCCTTCGGCATCCGCAACACCACAGGCAACGCCCTGGCCACCAAAGGGTGGGAAGACATGAGCTGCATCCCCAATAAGAGCAATGCGCCCAGAGAACCATCGATTGACGACTTTGTGAGAGAAGCGGAATGGGCGGCAGCGGAGGACTTGGATGCAGTCGCGTGGAAAGGTGGCGGTGGCCGCTCCCTCTGGACTAGGCACTGGTCGAGTGATCATCGGAGTGAGGTGTTCCCAGAAGACGGTACTCGCCTCTGCTGAGTCGTCGTCGTTGTCGTACTTCCACTCGGGGACAGCAAACTCATGTCGCCAGAGTCGCTCCGATCGTGGACCAAATCGTCCGCACGCAACTGGCTTCCCAGGTGGTCGGCAGAAGTGCCAGTTGGCCGGCCAGAACAAATCGTATACCGCCTCCTCGGTGTATCCGTATGCCCACAGCGGGAAATCCGGATGAGACTCTCGTGTCGGGAGAGTGATCTTCAGGTTGGCCGCAATCCAGGTACCTTCGTACTCGAATATTCCCGCCTCCTGCCGAACGCCGGCGGATTTTTCAAGAAAATGCTTCCGGACGATACCTCGTTTTCCGTCTGCTCCGATCAAATAGAGAGCGTGGATCTGACAGGGCTTTCCATCGCGGTCTGAGTAATGGACAATGACACCTTCTTCATCGGGCTCGTGCGCCACGACCTCGCATGAGGACTGGAGTGTACAGTACTCCGAAATGGTTACTAGGTCTCGTAGAGCAAGCTCTTTGTTACATATGCGACGATTAGAACTGAAACAACTCAAAGGAAAGCTAAGTTCCGAATCACTCACCTAGTCGAGGCTGACTTTGAAGGATAGTAGTAGGGAGCGCATGCTCCATAATATCCATCTCGAGGGGGATCTTCAAAAAGGGTTCGTTTTGGATCGTCGTCTTATGAAAATTAAGACTGTTGAGCTCTGCGAATTGGGCGTTAGCCCTCTATCTCACCTCCTGTGACATATGGCCTCGGCCGACCGGGGATAGAGAAAGATATCACCTTGTCCTATCCACGATATCCGCTTCCCCAAACCCAGCTTCCACAGAGATCGCAATGCATCGCCCGTTAATACCACGCCTCTCGGATCAGTGGTGACCTCGCGTTCCTTTTCGAGAATAACTGACTGGATGTACATGAACAATGCGTCAGGAGCGGTCTGTACGCGAGGGAGAAGCAGATATTGGGATTACACCGTGCATACCTTTACTCGGAACTGAGCCAGGAAAAGCCCTAGGACCAGGCCAGATGGTCCGCCGCCAACGATTACAACGTCAGTATTCATTAGTGAACGGTGTAAGCTGATTTCTTGTGCAAAGTTGGTTTCTGATCACTCGGCAAATGCAACTGTGATATCAAACCTACTTCCCGGCCTTTTATAAGGAAGTTAGAAGCTCTATAAGTTACAAGGGGTGGTCACATCATACTTAGGTTTCAGTAGATACAATTGCTCTCTAACCCGATACGTGTTCCTAGCGACTGAGAAATGCGACTCGGCCATCTCATGGGTTGCGGCTACACTGGGCCACCGGCATAGTTCCTCCGCGGAGGAATAGTACGTACTAGTGAAGTCTGACCGCGCATCGGGTGGGTATCACGCCGATCGATGCACCTCTCAAGTCTGCTTGACAAAGAAGTCGGCAAAGGAAGAGGCCTCTGGGCCTCAGTCCACAATTAATCAGGGGCACGAGGTGGATTTGAGAGCAAGGTGACGCGCAGAAAGCCTAGCTGTAACTATGGCTGTGTTAGGCTACCGACTGACCCAAGAGTAGGTGCTCAGGTAGCTGGGATATCACAGGCGACTTCCAATATGTTCAGGGTGCCAGATTACCAGGTCCACTCAATAATGCGCGAAAAATAGGGGAGATAATTCTAAAGTAAACCAAAATAACCCAGTTGTAGCTTGGGAACTCTAGATTTCCCTCCCAGCACATAATCAGAACTCAACATTCAAAATACAAAAGACTTCTCCAGCAATCCAATCCAGCAAAGTCATATCAACCAGAGACTAAACCTATACCAGAGTTTTGCTTTGACTAGCTTCCACGCAAGTACTCTGTTTGCCCATTCCAACGAGGTCTCGAATCAGTATTCATCTGGAAGAATGGACTTAGATCTGCGGACGTAGAAAGCATTCGGGCCCGCAAAGGAGGGGAAAGGAGGAAAGCCTCACAAGATAGAATCCTGCCCTTCCTCAAAAACGACTTTGTTCTTCAGTTTGCCCAATCCAGTGACTTCAATCTCGATCTCATCCCCATTGTTGAGAAGCTGACGAGGTTTCTGGAATACGCCCACCCCCGCCGGGGTCCCGGTCATCACGACCGTATACGCTGGGATTGTGGTGCCTGCAATTTGCGCATTATAGATTAGTCAAGGAATATAACAACGATGAGACGCATAGCTCACTTTGGCTCATCCAGCTCAACACTCGTTCCGGAGAACAGATCATGTCGTTTTGGATGACAGTGTTTTGCCTCACTTCTCCATTAACGCGGGTAACTAGGCTCGCCGTTGCTTTGGCCTTGTGAAAGATATGCGGGCTCGCAAGGACCGGTCCTATGGGTGCAAACTTATCAAAGGCTTTTGCGTAGAAGAACTGGCCGCCGGATTGTTCGGGGAGCTGGAAGAAGCGGCAGGAAAGGTCATTGCCGACGGTGTACCCGAGGATATATGACGAGGCTTCCTCTGGGGTAATGTCTCGGCATTCGCGTGCCGTAACAAACACCAGTTCGCCCTGAGAATCGATGTCAATGGTTGCTTCTGTTCTGGGGGTGTGACGGTAGGCGGCTTACTTCGTAGTCGGGGAGATGTGAGGCGCAGAAGCGACTGACGGGGATAGTTTCGTTTGGCGCCGCTAATGAGGCGGCCGGTTTAGTCCATACCGGGGGATTGGAAGGAACATTCAGCTGTTTTGTGTGATTAGAGATTCGATGGCTATGACGATCGTGGTTAGATGACATACGCTGGCCTCTTTCGCGTGACTTTTATAGTTGAGGCCGACGCAGTAGATTGGGAGGTCGGTTTGCGGGATTGGTGGCAGAAGCTGTTGGAAATCGAATCATCGTCAGATTGATATTCTCAAAGTAGCCGATGCGATGTGGTCCATGCCTTTGTAACTGTGGCCTGCGTCGCATTCTCGTCCCCCAGCAGATCCTCAAAAGTCGGGTATGCGGTGACTGTGGCGCCAACGACGGGCTCTGTCGAGTCGCCTTTCGCAAAGAACCCTTCCCCTTTTTCCGTCTCGAAACAATAGAGGTAGTCAAAAGTAGCCATCGCAATAGCGCTGGGGATGTGATTGAAGGAGGAACAATGTGGGAGACTGATAGAATGAGAAGGACCAGCTTAGCTCTCGAACAGTTAACTTATTTGAATGACAAGGACGGAACCATCAGAGTTGCTCCGCGGAGGATCTTCACCCCCATCTAATCCAGCTCCATATCCGAACTCGAGTCGCCAAAGAAGAGGAAGCATGCCCTTACTTTTTGCTGGTAGGGTTCTCTTTATGGATCCTCTGTCCTTCCTCGGGCTTTTAAGCAAGTCATTACCACCCATCTGCTTGTCTCCATCTACCCATCGACGGCGACACTTTTGGAGCTGCAACTATGTCTCTTTGGATGCTCGACGTGCTGGCTCTTTTGCCCCAAAGCTGGCAAAACTGGATCCTCCCCCC
This sequence comes from Aspergillus terreus NIH2624, assembly GCF_000149615.1. NCBI lineage: Eukaryota > Fungi > Ascomycota > Eurotiomycetes > Eurotiales > Aspergillaceae > Aspergillus > Aspergillus terreus. The sequence continues at coordinate 737,740 of NT_165925.1, forward strand.
ATCTAGCATTCCGACTGTTCAAAATGACCCGTCAAAGGTCCAACTAAGCCGCATCGCGCATGTCTACTTCGACCATCATGACCTAGACGCCTTCGCCAGGTTTGCCAAAGATTTCGGATTCGTCGAGGCAGAACGCAGGGGCACGACCATCTACTACCGCGGCTATAGCAGAGACCCTTATATTTACGTCGCCTCGCAAAGCGGCACATCCAAGTCCCGGTTCAAGGGCGCGGCCTTCCTCGCAAAAGACCAGGAAAACTTCAACAAGGCCGCGAAGCTACCAGGCGCCATCCGCAAGACACTCGATGACGCCCCGGGCGGCGGCGAGATGATCACCTTTGCGCGTCCCAACGGGACCTTTCTGCATGTGGTGTACGGCCAGGCCGAGCGCGAGATCGACGGCGAGAAAGAACCACCGACGGCAACGCACGAGTCTCAGGGACCGTTCAATTACCCCTTTGAAAAGCCTCGCAAGGGCCAGTTTCAGCGATACCGCGACGGCCCGGCCCTGGTTCACAAGCTGGGACACTACGGCTACGTGTGCAAGGAGTTCCAGACCGAGCTGGAGTTCTATACGGGCAACTTCAACTTCGTTCATTCCGATATCTTGTATCTGCCCCAGCTCCCGGATCGGGACGTCATGACGTTCATGCATCTCGATCTCGGCGAGGAGTATACCGACCACCATACGTTATTCCTGCAGCGTGCTCCACCCACGGTTCGCGAGACATATGTCCATCATACTTCGTTCGAGGTGGCAGATTTCGATACACAGCTGATGGGCCACCACCATCTTGCTAAAAACGGGTGGAAGAGCGTGTGGGGTGTTGGGCGGCATATCTTGGGGAGTCAAATCTTTGATTATTGGTATGACAGTTCCAAGTTCAAGATTGAACATTATGCCGATGGGGATGTGGTGAATCAAGATAATCCAACGAGGAGAGAAGCTGTTGGACCGCTGTCTGTTTGGGGTCCGGAGCTGCCGAAGGACTTTGGAGACAACAAAGCAACATGAGGGCTTGCTTTTGCTAGCATTGTTTCGTTTGCTGTTGAATGCACCTTTCCTGTATCTTCGCATAGCAACCGTTATTCTCCTCAAAAATCAATTCTTCTGAAGCCCTTGTATGCCGATTTCCAAGATCTCGAGAATCTCCTGACTTGTTCTGGGTGTGTGTTTTATATCAGTATTGTAGCATCTCTTGCACACCTTCCCAGACATCTCTGTCTGTAGAAATGTCAACGCTCTACTTTCACAGAGGCTAGAGCCTATCTCTCGACTTGTATTAGATCCTTTAGTCCGTCACATGCAACAGTAATGTTCTATGCTTTCTGCCTCGGTAGTGGTGTCCTTACCCCTATCAATAGGAGAATATTGAGTCCTCGTATGCAATCGGCGCCGGAGGAACTGCTGGTGTTCCCCAAAGGATTAATTGTGCCGACCAACCGGCTGTGGCAGACGTTTTTACGTGATAAGCACTTTATCCGTTATGGCAACGGCTGGTGGCCGGGCTTATGCCATCAGGGACATATTAAAGGATTTGTTCTGCTGCTAGCACTGCTTCGATCTGTAATGAAATACCTGGCTCTGGACAATCCAATTCTTTCTCACTGTAAGCAGAACAGCAACTTCATCCTTTCTGCGCTCCCTTCATGGCACAAGAACCGATGTTCGCGCTCATTACCGGCTGCAGCAGCGGAATCGGAAAAGACCTCGCAATAGCCTTTGCAACCAAAGGGGTTACCGTGCTTGCGACGGCACGATGTGCCGAGTCGCTCGGCGACTTAACAAGCCACTACGACAACATCGAAGCCTTTCCCCTCGAGCTCTGCAAGCTAGAGAGCATTGAGAAGTTGCGAGACGCCGTATCGAAGCGCACGGGCGGCCGCCTCGATTTCCTGGTCAACAATGCCGGCACCCACTACGCATCAACCGCAGTGGACCTGGAGATCGAAGAGGTCGCAAAACTATTCCAGGTCAACGTCTTTGCCGTCATGCGCCTTTGTCAGGTCTTCGTGCCGCTCCTCCGTCGGTCGCCTCGCGCGCGAATCGTGCAGATTGGGAGCGTGACGCGGAGCGTACCGGTTGTATGGCAAGGGCCGTACAATGCTTCGAAGGCGGCTCTGAGTCAATATTCCAAGACTCTTCGATTGGTGAGGCAATAGCCAGCACAGCACATGGTCTATTCCATAACAGTTTTTTCTAACGGGATTCTAGGAGATGATGCCGTTGGGGATTGAGGTGATTGAAATCGTGACTGGGTTCGTGCAAAGCAACATCCTACACCATGGACTGCACGCTCCAGAGAAGTCACTCTACCTTCCCATCAAAAGCACGGTTGAGGATGTCAAGTACCGAGGGAATGAGAACGGCATGTCGCCACACGCGTACGCTACCTCTGTGGTCGCCAAGCTGATGCGGCCACGAGTCAGCCCTGAAATTTGGGAAGGCGCTTTGGCGAGATGGCTTCGCTTTCTTGTAACGTTTCTTCCACTGCAGCTGTTGGTAAGTGTCCCCGCAGCTTTACAGCCGGGTGGTTTTCCTTCTGACTAGAGCTATTTGATAGAATTGGATCCTCTTCCGGCGGTTTAAGCTGGACCTTGTAAAGGCCGGATTGGACGTCACGCGACATGGGGCTTCTGCTTGAGGATTAGTACTCGGTTATGTAAAGTAAACACCTACTTGGGCTCTCTGAAATCTCTGTAAAGCCATAGTCAGATGGATGATCTTTGGAGTCTCATAAAGTTCCTCCGCGGAAGAACTTAAACTTCGCTCCGCTCGCACTAACCCCAATCGGGGCTACTCGGGTATTACCCCGGACTCCCTCCTCGACTGCTTCTCCTCTCTTCACCTTCACCAGATAGATGCGTGGTAATTCAACTCTTCCAGGCCAAGGATAACCTTGAATGTAACACAGCACACATGCAGCGGCACAACGGGGGAAGGCTGTCTTCGAGGGTTTGCGATAGGTGTATTCGGTAAGTCATCTCCACAGAACGAGAGCCGTCCGCTAACGTGTGAGATACTAGGAAGAAGGTCAAGTGTATGCGGCTGAAATTCTTCCGGAATGTTGCTCCGCTTACTCAATCCAATCAGGCAACCAGGCACGGCCGACTTGTTCCCGCTGCAGCGAGCTCGGGGAAACGTGCAGGTACAGCTTGATAAAGCGCAAACCGGGCCCGTTGCGTGGTTCACATCATGCGTCCATCGCGGCTCGTGGTAACATCCTTCCCGTTATAGCCGGTTGTGCATTTTGTGCTGATAGTTACTGTAGGCCGGCCGCGTCATAGTGACTCTTCGAGCCTTCGAGAGGAGGAACATACCCCTTCTCCGAACGAGCATATCTCCCATGGCACGTCTAGCACAACAACCCCTGCGGGTCCTCTCCAAGACGTAGGCGACAGCAGCCCTCAGTTTTCCAGTCCTCGATTTGCAGGTCAACAACGGTTCACCCCTCAGCAGGTGGAGTTACTGTACACACTTTCCCCATCGCTTGCTGCGCGTATGTTGTCACTAATTGGCCTGGCTCAGTCTAACCAGTTACTTTGATAATTTGCAAGACGCAAACCCAATCTTCTCCAAAGAAGCCTTCTTGCATCGCTATCGAAGCTCGCTGTGTGCGGAAGACCTGATCTCCACAATAGTCATCATCACCGCGAAACTAACCGGTTTCACCGCAAACGAAGAAGATCTCCAGAGTCTGAATACCGAGCTAGATCTCTTATTGGGCTCTAGTCTGCTAGAGGATGATCTTGTCGGGGATGCTCCATCCCTCGACCAGTTTCGCAAAGCCTACCTCCTCGCATTCTATGAATTCCACCAGTTCCCAGGCCACCACGCATGGCTTCGTATAGGCAGGGTGACGCGCATGGCCTACCGCATCGGACTTGACCGTCTCGACCACGTTCGCGCGACCTACCCTGACTGGAGAAACGTCAGCAGCGAGGATATCCAAGAATGGCGGTGGATCTGGTGGTGTATCTACCGCCTCGACTGCTACTCTAATCTCTCGTCCGGAATGCCATATTTGATTGACGATGCCGCCATCGGCACTTCGTTCGTTCGAAGCAAGACTATTCTCGATCCCGACTTCATGGAGGAGTTGCCCCGTGAATTCTTTCTCCCGCCGAGCCCAGACAATCTGTCCAAGATCCTTCTTGCCGCCCCTTTACACCCAGAAACACTGCTGAGAAACATCCACACCATTACATCCGCTATCCTACGACAAGCTGGGCTGGTTTTGCGGATGCACTTGGTACGCTCAGCTCAAACCACCCTTGTGGAAGTCGCCAAAGCCGAGAAACAACTAGCTACCATCCGTAGCGCTCTTCCATTCGGGTGGCTAAACCCTAGACGTAACGCACTTTCTAACGAATCACACATCGACTATCACGCACGTATGGTGACGATCTTTCATCTGCGAATGGCACAGCTGCTCCTTTCAATCGTGGACTGCGGCCAGCGACAATACGCCGATGAGTGCCTAACAGGCTGGGAACGGATTCTCGAGCCCTGCCAGGATATAGCCTCAGTCGCCGATCACTGGGACAGCTCCTTCTGTCTCGCAGTCGATCCGGCCGTCTGCTTTACTTTTTTCACCGCGCTCGTCTTCTTGGATCTTCACAGGAAGACGATGACGACGACCGACGCCTGCACCGCGGAGCACGATCCCAGCCACGGCATCTTTGACCACCACATTACAGTCTTATGCCTCCAACTCCAGCATTTCGCAAAGATCTGGACATTACCGAGGCTTTTAAAGCGTAAGTTGTCGCAAACCCGGCACATGTTGGACCAAGGACTTGACTTGTCAGCTAATCAGACCCACGCTACCAGTTTCCTTCGAAAGCTTCAATCAATCGGTGTCCGGGCCGCTCTCCCATCGCAATATTGCTCTAATATTGTCGCACTTTGAAGCGCCGCTGCATCCCAGGTGGTTGCACTTTCTCTCGACGGCACATACCGTCTTGGCAGGCTCTTAGAAGGACTTTTGATATATCGAGTTGGCGTTTTTTTCTGTGCCCGTTTCTGACACAACATCGGAATATGTATAACTACACTAATTCACGAATCTTCTCTGGAGACAGTCAGACTGGGCGAGCTGGCTGGAATCCAGATATCCATATGTCCATCGGGCATAACAGCTCGTCTTTGCCATGTAAAAATCTTCGCTCTTCCAGCCAACTGCTAATCTGGAATTACCTCTTAGTAGAGCTGGCATTCGATCGTTGGGCGTCTCATCACTGGGTCATAGTAAAGATACTTTAAATACTGGTCGTCAGGAGAGATAAAGAACTTCCAAGAAATATTATCCCCAGTCTGGGCTATTGTATGACAAGTCTAGATTTAAGATGCCAAGCACGACCATGTTCATTTAGCTTAATTATCTATCTGCTGCGGCTGTGCGCCATGTTGTCACATGTAAGTGGCAGTGAAGATCGCCAGGGTCGTATATATTTGTGACCAGAGACGTCGACGGACCTAACGTCTCGTAGGCGGAAAACAGGGTAGTTTAGGTCAAGCAAGAAAAGCAATCGCTTGGAACATCGACGTTGATGGGGTTACTTATATGTCTTCCTTATCCGGCAGGTTCTACCTCCTGGCGAGACCATGTTTCTCTCGTAGCTGTGCAATACATTCGTTTCCATCGATTTCATTTCCTTGTCAGCACTACCTGTTTCCAACCGTGCGCCCTTTGTAGTTACATACTTCTATCTTGATATAACTCGCCTAAACGCCATATACACCATGCATCTCAGCCATCATTGGAAAACCATACACAAGTCGTCATTTCAATCATAAGTACCAAACAAATCAAGAGCTTCCAGCGTCTCAAAGAAAAAACCTGCGGCGTCATCAAATGCAGCCGTCGGGCAGGTTGCAAGCCGCGCCGCGATGGCGGGCTCAATCTGTACTTCCTGTGGCTGGTGACAGCCACGTCTCGTAAAGTAGTATCGCCCCTGGTGCCGGGACCAGCTTTCGCTGATGTACGCCTGGAGCTCGCGAGTGGCGGATTGGCCAATCTCCAGGAAGAAGGCGGCGGTTTTGGAATGCGTGGGAGGATCGTGAGTGAAGACCTCGGCGAACTTCGTGAAATCTTCAGTAGAGGAGTCAGATAGTGGACAGTCGTGGATGTGGGAAGTAATGAAGAGGATGATTTGGCGGAATACCCGCACTTGGGTGATAAGAGTTTCTCCTGCGTTTGTGGCTCGGTCTATATAGTCGACAACGCGCAACGCGGCTGTGATCATCTCGACCATGGAGGAAATGGTCAGGATGATGGGAGGTTCTTTGAGCCGGTTGGTGTTGTCGATGATGGTCATCAGCGATTGGTACGACGCGCGGAATACAGAGCTGAAAATATCAACCAGGGATGAAACGCAGCGAGGGTCTGTAGTGTCGATGTTGAAGAGCAGTTCCTCGAAAGTAAGCATGATGGTTTGGATGATTGGCCGACTGAGGATCCATCCAGTGGAACTGCTGAGCGCAGCCTCAAGATAAGCCGGGAAGGCAGATTGAAACAGGAAGGCTCTCAAAGTAGGTCTGCTAGGATCCCCAGACTCATATGCCTCTTCCATGGAGGAGTGCAGTTGCTCGACGAAATAGGTCTGCCGGCGATCAATAGCAGCTCGTTCAGAGGCAGATTGGATGAAGACGATTAGTGCCTTTGCGGACTTTCCGGACGACAACTTGGGCTCGTAGCTCTTCACTCGTGCAACGATGTAGGTCGGGTCGTCCAGTGGAAGAGGGAAGGAGCTCGGGTCAGTGAAGAATTGATCGACGGGACAGATATCCCGGGTGTATTGCTGCAAGAATCCCACAACACGATGGACAAATTCCACATAGTCGCCTTGGGCCACTTTAGTACCAGTGCCCAGTTCCTGATAATTTGACTTCATGGACGACATCATCTCTTGAACTAGCTCTCGGTACTCTTGTCTGGCAGTGGATAGGTCGCGGCTACCTGCCTCCTCGAGTCGGAGCACATGTGTGCGCATATTGGACAGCAGACTCGATATCAAGGACAACCTACGCTGGCTGAGTTCCTCGAGGGTCACCGAATAGCGTCCGTCTGTACCGTCACGATAGAATGGCAGGTTCTGTAGCATAGGGTGGTCATTGTCGCCATTCAGCAGAGCCTCAGTGAGACTATGCTGAAATTTGAGCATCGAGGATCGCTCCACCAAGCACGACATCCAGAGGCTATAAACGTGGATCTTACACTCTGCGACGAAGCTGTTGTCTTTTTCAATGCAACTCGCTAGGAATTTCGGTGTGTATTTCCTGGTCTGGATGGTAGACCGGAGTGCAGCCCAAGAATCGCTATCGTAGCGGCTCAGATAGCTATCCCAATGTCGCAATCCGTACTTAACAAGAGTCTGTGCAATGGAGGTCCAGCAATCCACAACGCTCAGAAGGATGGCATCTTCCGGGCAATCGTCCTCTCCAAAACAGTTTGACAAAAGACGAGACACCTCAGGATGAAAAGTCTTCTCCACGAGCTCGATCCCTTGAGGCAAGGCTGATGTTGTTTCACCCTCATAGAAGGCTTCGATAGCAGTCCAATCGCCGTAGTCCTGGCTGTCGTCTTCTGCAGACGGATTCGCGGCCCCCACGGGAGGGACAGGATTGCACTTTTGCAGATAAGCAACAATTACCTGGAGCGCCTCGGATACAGTAGTATTCACACGAGACACTCGGGGGTTGAAAAGTCCCAAGACGGCATTGAGAGGCGCTTTGCGGGCGAGCTTTTCGGCATGTTCTGCCGTCGGTGCCGCGTTGATGGCGCTCTTCAGACCATTGAGGGCAGTTTTCAGTAAGGACTCGATGTGACGTTGGTTTTCTGCGATTGTGCGTTCAATCAGTTGATGCGAAAATTTGTTTCCCCCAGTGTTTTGGGCCTCAGTCTCTCTCCGAGCAAGACCATGTTGCTTTAACAGCTCGGTGACAAAATATGAATGCCAGTCCGCGAATTGCTCGAGCCCTGAGACGTCTTCATTCGTCGACAGCTTGAACCGGACGAGTCTAGCCCATGACCGGAGACTGATATTGCAGGTCTCACGATGGGAACTGGCCGGGTCAACGAGGTTCTTTATCGCCTCTAAGCGAGGGCGACATCCATCAGGCACCGCAAAATACAAAGTGCAGAGGAGGTCATGATGGTTTCTCAGGGCGGCCAAATCCGTCTGCTGAAGAGGCTTCTCTTTGGGATAAACTCGTCCGTGATTGGGCAGCAGGCGCCAGGCAAAATTCCGAATCTTCTTTTTGTCATATCTCTGGGCCAAAAACCGGAGACCGCTTGCGATGATCTTCAACAGAACATGGAAACAGGGCTCACCTAACTTGATGTCAAACGACGGAGCCCGGTCGAGATCATCAAGGAAGGATGGAGATCCATAGCTTTCCTCGTGTTCCAAGTTGTACAAGGTGTTTTTCGCAAAGAAATCGTAAAGCGTGTCAAGGATTCGCTTGCAGTCACGCCAGCCCCAGGCATTGATCAGATGAAGACACCTGTGGAACAATGTTCGACAGTAATTGTTGTACGAAATGGGTGTCTCCGACTTGGGGTCGTAACTATCCAGCACTGGCCGGACCAGACGCTCAGGTATTGTCCAATTATCTGGAGTATTCCTGAACCGGGACCCAATACGTGCAATACCAGCAGCATCAATCTCACTCAAAGGCAGCATTATAAAAATCAGATACCACCTATCTTCCATCCAATTGACATCTGTCGAACGTACTTTCTCTGGCGCATCTGACAGCGAACATGCTTCAGCAAGAACCTCCTCGAATGAGCCTTTGAGGCCGTCGGCACCATGGAGAACATGGTAGGCAATAACATAGGCATCAACACACGGATGGTCCTCGCGTACTCCCGCTTCTCGTTTCTCGTCTGACTTATTCTCTTCGAGGAATTTGCGTATGTCAGCTTGGCCTGCGGAAGTTGAAATAAGCGCGGCGACTTGTCTAGCAGCGTTTTTCACAACCTTTACTGCTTCGACCCTAACGCCTTCGGTGACAACATCGTGACAGGCAATTCTATATGCTTGATTCGCAAACAAGAGGTTATATGCCGAAATCCTTGCAAGCCAACCAGCCTTGTTTGTCTCTCCCAGCGTTGCTAGGCTATCGTTCAATCGGGAGACGAGGCCGTGGGCTCTTCGAATAAAGCCTGCCCTATCGATAGGGTCGATGAAGGTAAGGCCATCTGTGAAATACTTCACCAGTAACCTATATAGAGTGCAAGCATGGCTGAGGCGGTCCTCCGGTTGTTCGGCAGAAGTATGACTGCTTTCGATTTCTTCCAAAATTATATCGAAAGCGGTACCAAGTTCCGAGGAAACAGTGTCGTTCCACGGCCCCCAACGAAAGCTCAGGGTTCCTGCATGAAGATGAAAGACGCTGGCTGGACGGTCAAGGTCCCGTTTTCCGAGCGCAAGAGAGCGAGGAAATTCTCCACTTCCAATGAACGTGGACTCGTGGAAGAACGTCCCAGACTGCAGGGGGGTTATGTTGAAGTCTATGGTATACGACCGGCGGTAGCCACTTAATCCTCCTTGACGGCTAAACGGTGGGGTCCCTTCATCCACCAAGCTGAATGGCTCGTCTTCCAAGACTAAAGGAGCCAGCGTCTCTTGTCTTTCGGGTGCATTCAGGTCGATCCTCCTGGGTGGACGCTTGCGAACTTGGGGCCGTCGTATTTGAAGACGCGCAGTGGGAAGCATATCATCGGATTGGGTTGGCACTGGGGCCTCAGTCATTCGCCGGGGCTTGTCCGCATCGGCTGGAGAAGAGCCAAGGAAACGATCCAGAAGCAAATTAAGATCCCGGCCTTTCGGTAATCTTCTGGGTTGACGGCCGCGATTCAGCGTTGATAGGGGCGCTTGGAAACCTGCTGATCCAATAGTGCTGCCCACGAGATCAGAGATCGCTGGTCTGGGAGCATTTCTCTTTAATGAGGATATGGCCACATTTCTCCGCACAATCCAATTATGACCTTGCCTGTAAGGTTCAGTAGGCTTAGGTTCAGTGTCACCATTTCGCGATGCTGGATCTGGGGCAGGAGCTTCCAGTCGTGGCAGGGCATCCGCACCACGATCTACTTGAGGATGATTCGTAGATCTATCCCGCGTTCTAGACGTTTTGCTGATCTCCTTGGCCACAAGGCTACCGAGCGTCTCTTTCGGGTTAGAAGACAGGTCCGCTAGGGGCTGCCTCTCGTGGGGCTTCGTTTGGTATCCCGAGAGCCTTGTCTGTCGCAATTTGCCCTTGCGCCATTGACGCAATGACACATTGGCGTCTTCCGTATCCACCCTTGAGCTGAGTTGGAAAACCTTGCGAGAAGGGCTTCGTCTTCCTCTGTCACGACGGGACCGCGCGTTGCGCGCAGCAACTCTCAGGAACTGCGGCTGCTCGTTTCGCGGCCTGGACGCTACATCTGGTGCATCTAGGATGCCAATCATGGGTGGAGCCCGCGATGTCCGAGACTCCTTTCGAGCACCATATATTGGGTCCGTTAGTCTAGCCTGTCTCTTGAGGCGAGGCCGCTTATTGATATCAGTGAAACGAGAACCAGCCTTGCTTTGACTTGGCCGTTTTGTGCTCGACTTTTTGGTTCCAGATACAGATCGACCCCGAGGGTTCGAAGGAAACATGTAATCAATCCGGTTATCCTCGAGGACATCGTCACCCATATCTTGGTCCATGAAAGGGTCATCGAACCCAACCAGTCTAGCGAGTTCCTGACGAGAGTCGACGTCGATATCTTTATCGCTTCCATCGCTACTCTCATGGTCTGCGAGCTCTCTCAATGATGTTAGGTGACCTTTCGCGCTCGAGGGCCTCGTAGAGCCTCTTTTTGTTATTTTCCGCGCAACTCCCTTGGCATTCTCCTGTCGCGAGTCTCGATTTCGTTGTGTAGAGGAAAACCTATCTTCAGTTCGTTTTTGTTGGTCCAAGCGCAGCCATGAGGCTGGGAGGACACCTTTGATCCGACGTCGAAGCTCGCGGACAGCATTTTCGTCACTGCTTTGCTCTTCTTCTTGTTCGTCATCTTCGTTGTCTTGCTCCCCGTCAGAGTCCGGCTGACTTTGGGAATGTACGGATTGGACGTCTCCGGGATCCTGATCAAGCATCGGCCCGCTCCAGTCCATAAGGTCCGTATCTGGCTCGTGGTGACCCTCATCTCTCCTCTCCGCAGTCAAGCTTATGCGTGGGCTATTCCGCGAAGGAGGCGAAAATCCACGTGGAAACCGGAACTCCTTATAGTTTGTAGTCTGTGGCGATGAAGCGCTCCCAGACCGGGGTGGGCTCTGCGGATTATCAAATATCGAATCGCTGTCTATCCGCGTGGAGGATGGAGACGTATCGATGACTACCTGTGGAATGACCATTCGGCGTAATTGTTCGTATTGTTCATCGTCTGCCGGCCGGCCTACCTTGCGCCTCTTGTGGGGTCGATGTCTGGAGCCACCCGGCGAACGATTGAGCAGGTCAGATGCTCGCAGAGTTGGTCGCCGGAGAGTGGTATTGCCTGATCTCTCAACGGAAACGCGGCGAGCCGCCACAGGAGACGACGGTGGTGAGCTGGGATTCACCCCAGGGCTACTTTGCGGCGGGTCAGCGTCCTCGCCATATTCCCTGTTCTCACTTGCCTGTGCGGCCGCTCGGAGCGCTTCTTGATACTGAGCAATGCGTATGGGCCGTATCCCTCCTTGTTTCATAAGCCGACGATATTTGGCATCTTCGAGGAGATACGGGTGTAGTTGGATAGGATTCCGCTGCCGTAATGACCGTCGCGTTGGTTGGGACAGTTCTCGAAGGACATCTTCCGGAAGGTTCAGAGGAGCCAGGACGTCCTCGAAGTTGTCCTGGGGCGGGTTCCCAGCTTGCCCTTGGGCGCCATTCTCTTGAGCGCCATTCTCCGTTTCATCAAAGCTCAGCGAGTGTATAGACGACAGCGGTGATGACAGCGGCGATATCTCATTGTTCGGTTCATTCTTGTCCTCAGTTTGTTCCGGCAGTTGGCTCTCATTTTGCATTCGCTCGGGGAGGACGTTGCGTCGGCGTGACGGAAGGAAGTCGAGTTGTAATTCATCCGGCGAGGAAGACAGGGTATCCCAAGTATCCCGCTGAGATTTTGGCTGGGGAGTCGAGGGCGGGCTGGGCTCGTGAGCGTCCGACAAGGTCTGAGAGAAGTCCGCTGTCCTTGCGAGACCTTCCTGTTGCGAAGAGCTCTCCAATTGTGATTCCTTCCACTCTCCACGCGCAGCTGCAGTCGGCGTCCTGACACTCGAACCTGACCGGCGATCTATGCGTTGTTGCGTCGGAGTATCCGAGCCCAGCTCATCGTCATCGTCGGAGGTGTTCGCAGAGACCGAAGAACGCTCCACATCCCGGGCGATACCAGTACCAGCGTCGGCGTTATCGTTCGTCTTTAGCGAGTTCTGGCTGTCGAAACCATCCTCCTCGTCCGAGTCCGGTACAAACCCTCGTTCCCGCCATGATTCCATTTGTGTTCTAGGCGATGGCCCATCTCCCTAGATCGCCATCACTCCGTGTCGACAAGAGGCTGGTGGCAAGGCCGTTGACCGCTGCAATAAATTCGCAGGTCTCGAAGGTTGACACGTGAAAATCGAGGAAGATTAGCAATCGACGCTGTGGTTGAGGTGCAATTAATTCGGAGAGCCGCAGGGGCGGAAGACGCGTCGAAATTGTGGGGAGCACGCTGGGAACGCGTGCCCGTGCCGTGCCCAAGCCCAGTAATTTGGCGATTCCGGGCTAGGCCGCCCGCTTTCTAGAACTTCCGTCCAACGTCACTTTGGCAGCCAGGCTATTTCGCTGCGTTCAACCTTTGACTCCGCGCCAAGATGAGTCGCAATTGGTTTCCAGCCATTATGGCCATCGGCATGGGTGTTTTCACGGGTATGCACTGCGTGCAGATGATGGGTACGCTTCGCTAACCGCTGTCGGCAGGGTATTATACCTTCCAGCCTGCGTTGAAGGAGTTGCAGGTTGAGAAAGGCCAGGGTCAGAGGTACGTTTAGCTGTTATGTGGTATTCACATTGTGTCTTCTCCTAGCTAATGCGAATTGTGTGTCCAGAAGCCAACCCCCAGCTCCAGACCAGCAAGCTTCCTCTCCCACCAATGCCGCTCAGAAACCTGCGACGGACGCAAATCAAGACCAGAAGTGATTCCAGTGTAAAAATTCGAGTCGGATGGCAGATTTTGAAGTGCACTATACCGTGCCTGATGATCGAAACCAAGCCGCGCCCTGCAGGATCCTTGGACAGGCACGGGCACCATTTCGCCCATTGCAAGGTGGTTGCCAAATCCATGCATAATGCCGGAGTGCCGCCTGGAAAGTCTTTCCCGTATCAAGTCGACGATCTTCGGCCCTCCTCATGGCGGCTGGGTCGATTGACAACAATAATCTGACATCTCGACGAAGAGACTTGGCTGTCCAGAAACTACTGGACAGTGATTGTCGGAGGTTATGGGCTCGTCTGATCCTCGATACCTCAGGAATAGCTCATAGTGTACAATATACCTTACCCAGAATGATACCCAGAGCTCGGTGCGAACACATACTTGAATGTAGTACCATTCATTCATAAGAACTATATCGACCAAAGAACTGAAATACCCTTTCCGCATGCAATTAACCTACATAGTCAACGTTTATGGTTCCGAATGCGCCCTGTTCCTATACGCCAGCCCAATTTCTTGTCATACTTCTTCCACAAGCTTCGTAGATCCGCCATTTCTTAATGGCGCTTCTCCAAACACTCGACCCGCTGGCGTACCGAACCATTCCTCTGGCACGCCCACCTTGCTGCCCTCACGGCCCGTAACCCATCTGACCATGATCGGGTCCGGTCGCTCAACTTCCTGCATTTCCTGATCGGCGGAGGCGTTTTCGGCTGCTTCGGCCGCGGGGATACGACCACGGCGCTTCGGCGCTTGCTTTCGCAGCAGTCGGTTGATCGTATCCATCTGTTTGCGGTTAGTTTTTTTGTGCGGAACTGCCCGAGTGGCCCGAATCAGAGAGGCGTACCTTTTCTTCCTCGTTCCGCTTCTCACTGAGGTTCTTCCGCCGGCGGGCCATCTCCGCACGGCGCATGGCACGCTCCTCCGCTGTAAGATGCTTCTTCACCTGGGGTTCTACATCGCAGTCAGGGACTATGCACCAAATCAATTCTCGGGAACAGCCAACTCACCCATCGGAAGCTGCAGGAAATCGTTTCCGAGCGACCCTCGTTGCCGCTTGGTCATGCGACTCGAATCGAGCGCAGGCGTCTCATCCGTCACTGTCGAGCTCTTCTTCCTCATCCTCCTCGTCCCAGCTCTTCCTCCCCGGCGTTCACAGTGACGATCCCGCTTTCTTCATCAGGCTCGCCCTCCGCGTCGGAGTCTGGTTCGGAAAGTTCCTCGTCGTCCTCGTCTTCGTCCTCTTCGAGCTCCATCTCCTTCGCCTCGACGCTCTTCACCGATTTCGCATTCGCCGCCGCAGCCTTGGCGGCTCGCTTGGGCGGCGGCTGGGGCGGGGCATCGTCCATATCGAGATCCCCATCAGCATCGACCTCCTCGTCGTCTTCCCCGGGGGCGTCTTCCTCGTCGACCTCATCTTCCTCCTGGTCTTCCAGGTCCTCCTCGTCGCTGGTGTTGACTTCGACCAGCCGCTTGCGGGGCCGACTTGTGCGAGGCCCCGTGACGATGGGATTCTCTGTGAAGACGTTGACGGTGCGGCGCCCACTCCGGGTGCTCCCGCTGGTTGCTTCGCGCAGCTTATTGGACGGCATTTTCAGTGTCAAATAAAGCGATCTTTTGGAGTCGTCAGGTGAACCGGACGAGGATCGCTCAATCGTCACGGATGACGAGGCGATGGCACGAGTCAATCGAGTAGAAGATCTGACAATGGGGTTAGAATCCATTGGTGATGGTTCATCCCGCACGGTGCGGGCTCGCAGAGAGCGACGTAGAGACATTGCAGACAGGGATCGCAGATGAGACAGGGGGGATTGAGGTGGTAGAATGGAGGAGAGTTGGGGGATTTTAGTCGACACGAATCACTTAGTAGACCGACTATCGGAGAGGCATGGGACGATGGTGAGGGGAAGTTGGGAAGAAGCGATCAACATGATCCGGAGAGGGGGAAGGAAAGAGAAAGAAGGAGGGGAAAAAGGAGGTTGATCCAGACGATGGACACGAACAGACGACAAACATCGTGTAGAGGGAAATAATAATAATAATAACGATGAATCTGGGCCAGACGCAGAGCGGAAAGGCACAGGCCTTCCATCCACTCCCTATCACATCCGGAGCGCCACTGGGAGAGGGAGAGCGACAGTAGGAGAGAGAACCAATGGAAGCCTCCAGATCTCGGATCCCAGGGATTCATCTGCGCGGTGAAGCCAACAACAGCGGCAGTGCGCTTGCGCCAACCTGATTATCCCCGGCGCTGGTTGGGACTAGGATGAGGCGAACAGGGGTGAGGGGGCAACACAAAAGGGAGCAGTTGACTGTAACCATCACAGCCACTCCAGTAATGCAGGAGACAAGAGGGACAAGAGGAAGTACCAGGATGACGATGCTGGGATACAGGTAGAGGAACTCACGCACCAGTTCAGAAAAGACAGGAGCCTGAGGCGTCGCGAGAGCTTCTCCGGACGTTCTCCGGGTAGGTATCGTACGTATATATATATAAGTCGATCGACGTAAAGACAAATCGGCAATCCCAGAGGATTCTTTGATCGCAAGAGTGCAACAATGATTGCATTCACTGCTCATCCTTTTTGGCCGACGCATTCTGCCGGGCGGTGGAACAATGACTAAACCGGCATAATGACATAACCTGCACAGCATAACTAACCATTCATACTCTATAGTATTCAATCATTCAATCTTTTAATCTACCGACAGAGATGTTATTATTTTCCTAATATCTATTTTGTATTGATAGTATGACGATCCTCATTACTATATTCTAGCCTAATAATAAAGACCTGAACCTATGTCCACCCAAGAAACAATTACTAGGTACCTCAGGTACTAGCCTGTATGTAATATCAGAACAGCCGAGGTCGGGGAAGACTCCGGATTTCCGCTCCTCACATGGGGTCAACTCAACTCCATCTCCGTCTATCCTCACTCCTTCTCCTTCTCCCTATTCTTCTCTCCATTTACTTCACTATTCATTCGCAACCATGTCCGACTCAAAGCCTAAACCCTCTATTCCTCAATGGCAACAACAACAACAACAACAACCACCCTCCGCCACCTCTAGCACATCGCCGAGCTCCGACGACACATCCTCCCGCGCAACGCTCGTCGAACAAGCCTCCAAATTCCTACAGGATGACTCCATCCGCGACGCTCCTCTCGACCGCAAGATCTCCTTCCTAGAATCCAAGGGTCTGCGCAACGACGAAATCGAAGGTCTTCTCGGCGTGGCGCGCAACCCCGAGGCGACCAGTCCGTCGGCCTCAACAACCGAGGACAAGAAGTCCACCGACTCAACCCCTACACCATCGCCAGCGCCAGCATCGTCAGCCTCCGCTTCAACTTCCACATCCACTTCTTCACCGCCCACTCCCCCCACCCTGTCCACAAACACATCCCCCCGCGACGTCCCCCCAATCATCACATACC
>NT_165925.1:754491-884340 GCF_000149615.1 Aspergillus terreus NIH2624
AGAGCATCCTCTACACCATCTATGGCGCCGCCGGCCTCGGCGCCAGCCTCTACGGCGCAAGCGAATACCTCGTGAAACCCATGCTCGCCAGCCTCACCAGCGCCCGCCACGACCTCGCCGAAACCGCCAGCGCCAATCTCCAGAAGCTCAACGAAAAGCTCGAGCAGAATGTCTCCACCATCCCACCGCAGCTCACGGCCCGCGCATCCACCGCCGCCGCTCCAGAAGCCGACGATGACGCCGATGCCGAGTCCATCACCTCCGACCCGACCGAGCTCTTCCATCGCGACGTCGCAACGCAGACGTCCCAGGAGCTCATCCAGGATGCGACTGCGCCGTCGGCAGCGGGTGTCGTCAACCCCGCCGACGAGGCCGCCGCGCCGGACCCGCTGACCGCGGTGAACACCCACCACAAGCGTCTGGAGATCATCACGGCGAATCTGCGCGAGTTTGCCGACTTGGAGAAGAACTCCGGGTCGCTCGACGACACAATGCGCACCAATCTGAACGATCTGCATCATTACCTGGATGGCCTGCTCTACAGTAAGCCTGGCTTTGGGACCGCGACGGGGTACGGCGTCTACAGTACCCCCGGTATCGATAGTGGCAGCGGCACCTCGACGGGCATTAGCAAGGGCGAGGAGGATGCCATCTCCGGCTTCCGTTCGGAGATTCGCGGCGTCAAGGGTGCGCTTCTCAGTGCGAGAAACTTTCCCTCTGGACGGGGAGGTCGTGTTGGCTCCGGATTGGGGCTGATTCGGTGACGGAACAACTAGATACCTTCTCTGCTTCACTTGTATATGCACTTTGCTACTTTTATATCAGTTTGGGTTTATGATTTTGCGGCATCTGTGGGATGTACAAGGTTACCAATAACCAGCATGGCGTTGGGCTTGATCAATACAATAAATCCAATTCTTGACTTTCTACCTCCGAAGGATCGACCTAGAATACTCACTTTTGATTCTTTCTACTCGGAATTCAAGCTTGCCAAATAACTAGGTAACATTATAATAGCATTGACATAACGAAAACTTCTAAAAAGCCAACCACACTCACACCACAAGCCTGAGGCACGTGCTTGCGATGCGTGGTAAATCGCAGGCTCCTATGCTCGTAAATACAACTCATGACAATTCCATACCTCACGTTGAACGCTTCAAGGGGTGGCTCTGCTCATGCTAATTAGGCGCTTCACACCAACCTGGAATCACGGTTAGCATCATTCTAAGCTTTCATTCGAACAAAGAGCACTCACCATCCATTGACCACACTCGTCCATCCGGTTCGTCATGATGTCAACGTGGATCGCCCGAGCTGTGTCGTAATCACGAGCCTGGATGGCTCTCGCGAGCTCCGCCATGTCGGCAATCGTGTTCGGCTTGAGGAGATCCTCGTTGTTGAGGTGGTCAAACAGAATGTTCAACCGCCTTTCGGCATCATCCACTTGAGCCTTGAACGACGAAGGTGCCCGGGACTTGACGCGCTGCATGTCTGCGGAAAGAATCTCAAAGACAGGCATGGCCTCGGCCGGAATGTGAGACCGATCACCAGGTGCTATTGAAAGGTCAGTTGGGCTCCAAGATAGCGGTACGAACAGCAACTTACGGTATTTCGGAGGTGGGGGAGCTGCCTTCCGCTGAGAGTTTGCGGTGCTCGGTCGGGATCCTCCAGCCTGAGGAGGAGGCGGGCCTTGTTGCATCGGAGGCGCAACCATTGGCGGAGTGCTAGGAGCATACGGGTTCGCTGCTGGCGGCTGGGCCATAGGCTGGGGGGCATATGGCGACGCAGCTGCCTGCGGAGGCGGCGGCACAGGTGCTCTCGTCTGCAGTTGGGGGCTGGCTGCTTGCGCGGCAGGGCTGGGCGCGTACCGGTTGCTCGGGGGCGGGGCAGTCGGAGGTGCATTGTACGGAGATGGGCCACGGGGGATCGAAGCCGGAGGAGCCATGCTAGATGCCATCGGAGGGGACTGAGGCAGAGTGGCGTAAGGGTTGGCGGGCGGAGCCGGAGCCGGAGCCGCCGCGGGAGGAGGCGCCATTGACGCCATCGGAGGAGCTCCGGCAAGCGGTGAACTCATCCGCGGTGGGGGAGCGGTGCCCTTAGGCGGAGGAGGCACGGAGGGTGTCCGCTGAGTGGGTGGAGCACCCGGGGGAGGAGGTCCATGACCGATGGGAGGCGACTGGTTCGGGAACGGCGAGGTGATGGGAGCCGCCGCCGTTGCAGGCGTAGCGCGACGGGACGTCGGGGGTTTCATGAAGCCCTCAGGCAAGTCATTCCACGCGGGGAGGTTGGTGGCAGTCGTGTATGTGGTGACGGTGGCGGGAGACTGATTGTTAGCGCGGAGGAGGAGGAGGAACACCGCCATACGTCGGTGCGGGAGTAGGCTGGTATCCCGCAGGAGTGTAGCCACCGCCCACCGGCGCATACGGGTTGACCGGCTGAGGTGGTGCTGGTGCGGCCGCGGCAGGAGCAGCAGGAGCGTAGGGGTTAGGAGCCGCAGTAGGAGGAGCATAAGTGTTGGGGGCAGCGGGGGCAGCCGGTGCGAATGTGGACTGCGGCTGGTAAGCACTAGGCTGCGGCATGGGCCTTCCCATGGGTGTCCGGGTCGCCCGGGTCGCAGGGGCAGTGGTCTGCGTTCTCTGAGGGGCAGCTTGTCTCATAGCCAGCTTGATGCGGTTTCTAGCGATCTCGGCCTCAGGGTGCTTCTCAGGCACCAGATCAAGGTACTTCTGCGCGACTTGCAGCCGGCCATGAGTGGCGACAACATCGGCGTACTCGATATACTTATCGTACAGCATACCGAGCTTCCAGTCGGAGTCCTTCGTGTGCTCGGTGTCCTGGAACTTGGAAACTTGGCGGAAGATAGTCACCTTCTCAATCAGGCTTTGAAGAGCATGAACATGGATGGAGAAAGTAGTGTCGTTGGCGCCGGTCTCAATCGCCTTCTGTTCGTTCTCGGCAAGCTCCTCGATCCAGATGGCCACCACCTTTTCGAGCTTCGAACCAGCCAGGAAACAGAAAGATGCGTCCTTGCGTGCAGACTTCTCATCGCTGCTGCGGACCTGCTCCTCCAAGCGGTCACCCAGGGCTTCGCAAAGATCCGCAAACTCCTTCTCTTCGGCGAAGGTGCAGAGCGCTGCCATGACCTCCTTCCAGTTGGACAAGTCAGCATTGTGCACGACATCCCACAGGTTCTTGCCGACGATAGACGCCAACAAACGAACATAGTTGGGGCTGTCAGTTTGCTTGGAGAAATAGTGCTCTTGGGCCTTCTCGATGCACTTCTGACCACCACAGATAGCAATCATGAAAGCGTCCGACATGCGGTCCTCCTTCAGGGCAACATCGAGAGCCTTCTCAAAGTCACCGACCAGCAAAGCCCGCGTGATGCCTTTCTCGGCTTCGGACTCGGATCCGTTGAAGATCTGGAAGGGGTTGTTGGTCTTGGCCCCCTTCGAGGCAGCGAGGTCCGACAAGAAGCTGTCACCCTCAGGGTTGGCGTCGAACATGGACTGCAGGCGCTTGTGCTTCTTTGCTCCCGGCCCGCGGGATTCCTTGGCGGGTTCTCCGTTCACATCCTCATCCTTACCCAGCCCGAGCTTCGCCAACGAGTCCGCTGCCTCGTCAGCCTTGTCCTGGAATCCAAGGTAATCCACAAGGCTCTTGCGGGGGTTCTCGGAGATCAGCGCTTCGATGACCTTCCAATCAGCCTTCTCCTCCTCGGTGGCAGCATTTGTGGCTCTGGTTTCACAGATGCTCCGCAGGTCACCCTCCTTCAGAGCATTCTCAAAGGTCTCGGTGGATTTGCCAACGGCCTCATCGACCTCGAACGGAGTGATCTTAATTGTAGAAGTGCGGCTGCCCTTCTCGGTCAGGCCAACCGAAACAACCCGGCCTCCGAAGCCGAACGTAGCACCGCAAGGTCTCTCAAGCCACTTGGGAGCTTTGGGCAACGAAAAGCTCGACACCTGGGGTTGAGACTGCGCCTTCGCAAAGAAGTCCTCGCCATCAAGAGCCTGGTTCTGATCGGCAATGGCCTTGGCAGTATCAGTGCTAGTGTTCTGAATGGTCTGGATGGAGATTCGGCCGTCGAAGGAGGCAGTGGCGAAGAAGTTGGGATTGTGGGGGTTCCAGCGAGTCTGGAAGGTCCAGTTCGTGACCACGGGGAATTCGCCATAGGCGTAGCCGGTCTGCGGGTTCCAGCATAGCGTGCGGTTGTCTTTGCCGGAGGAAAGTAGGAGATCAGGGTCCTGGGTACACCATGAGAGCGACAAGACGCCAGACTCGTGGCCTCGGAGCGTCTATTGAGCGTTAGTATGGAGATGGTGTAATGGGATATTGCGACCTACTCTTTCCGGAGCATGGGAGTTACGGAGATCCCAAACACAGATCATAGGATCGGACTCCAACGGGGTCGCAGTGACAAGTCGCGTAGGCTATGACAAGTTAGAGGTTACACTATACAGTCACCAAGGCAGCGATCGCACCTTTTCAGGATCCCAGGCCACTGCACTGACAGCCTTCCGGCCAACATTGTTGAGAGTGAGACTCTCCTTCTTCGACTTGACATCCCAGACGGTGACGAAACCCGCATTGCTGCCAGTCACCAGAATATGGGCAACCTTCTTGTTCCAGTCCAAGCATTCGATGTCGTCCGCGCGAGCCGCAGTGCCGAGTCGGTAGGGGTTCGCGACGTTGTTAAGATCGGAGATATAGAGCTGTCCCGCCATTAGTCGAGAACACTCAAGTCATCGCGTTGTGCATAGTTACCTCTCCCTTTGCACCACCAGTGGCCAGCAGGTTCGAATGTTTTGGGTTGAACTGCAGAGCCTTGATAGCCCCTGAATGCTTGGTAGATCTCGAGATCACCGAGTCACTGTACACAGTCAGACCAACAAGCTCCATGTGACCTCCAATTCGACACAGACACGAACCTTGACCCATTGAGTAGCTTGTCCGCATCCCACAAATCCAGGCTTCCGTTCTCGAGGGCACCAGCAATGACTCCGCGCTTGTTATCGTCGGATTCCGTCCACGCAATGTCGTTGAAACTATCGAAGACAACCAGTCAGTATTTGAAATCGGAAGAATGTCTTCATCAACAAGAGGATAAAATTACCCAGAGTCAGTATCAATCTTCGCTGCCGGCTGCAGCTCCCCACTGACATCCTCGCGGCTCAAGCCCAAGTCCCATAACTCGAGACAGGTCTCATTGGAGAAATCAACGTCAACGGCACCCGCGCGGGTACCGGTCGCAATCAATGGGGAGTCCGCACCGGGGGACCAGGCGAACGTGGCCGTCCGGGGAATCTCCCTCAGACGCACCATGTTGGAATTCGACAGGTATATAGATCAGGAGAGGGCCAGACAACAGGCGGGTCGGGGGTCAGCGGTCATCCAAGAAAGAACAAAAGCAGACGAGAAACGCAAGAGAAAAAAGGAATGTAACTGTTCCAGACAAGGCCGCCCCTCGCTAAGAATGGGATACGGAGGGGTGCATGGAAGTTGCCAAGTTACCAGCAGTAGCAACAGCAGCAAAGGCGGGATAGCCAGGCCTCAGGTAATCAACCAGGTGTCCTCCTGGCCCGCTAGCCCGTTTCGGGACGTTCGCCAAAACAGTGACCCGCGGGAGCACGTGATATCAGACTGTCCGCCCGTGCCCCAGAAAGTCTGCGCAGGAGAGATACTCTTCCGGTCGGAGTCCCCAGTCCCTTGTGACGAACGAAATCCCGCCTCGATCGCATGCCGTTCACCCCTAGAGTCCTCCGCTACCGTCTGCCATCATGACCGAACAAGCCCGTTTGAAGTGTACCGTCTATGTGGGGGGTCTCGACCAGTCGGTTACCATGCACACCCTGGCCGAGGCTTTTGTCCCCTTCGGCGAAGTCGTCGATATCACGCTCCCCAAACCCGATGTCCCCAATACGAATGAAGCCCATCGAGGATTCGGATACGTGGAGTTTGACCTACCGGAAGATGCGAAGGAAGCGATCGATAATATGGACGGAAGCGAGCTCTACGGACGGACGATAAAAGTGGCAGCGGCCAAACCACAGAAAGACAGCAACGAAGGCCTCGGAAGCAAAACCGCGATTTGGGAACAGGTGCGCATGCATTCCCTATATACAAGATGTCTAATACTAACTACATCCAGGAGGGATATCTGGCCAAATACGCCGTCAGTGAAGAAGACCGCCTGGCCGCCGATGAGGCGAAGATGGCATCCAATGAACGCCCTAGCGACCCAATGCAAGGCCTGGAAGAGCTAGACGTCGCAGGTCCGAAGCCCGAATGAGCTCTACAAGTGGGAATCGTCTCCCAAAACTACGACCAGACAGGCCAGGCGAACAAGTAATATTGCGATATTACTGCATCAGGACCCCTCTGTTCAAAGCCGTACTATATACACGCGCTCCGACCCCAAGCCTGGAATCATGTTCCGTTGCGAGTCCTAACATTCTCCCGTCACCTCGACTACCTCATGATAATACAGACCGCCGACAAAAAAAGCAGAAAACACACAAAGGATCGCCCATTGCAATTGAATCAAATGTGATGGTACATGTTTCCTTTTAGTGCTCACGGTCCTGAGGCGAGTTACGGGACAGACGCAGGGTCTTGTCGGTCAGGAGCTTGTGGGTGCTAGCGTAGATGGCAGCACCGACGGCGACACTGCGATTGGTTGCGTCAGTGATGGGGATTCTGAGCTGGGGTGGATAGGGTGGGTTTATGTATCATAGAATCTAAAGAAGACCATGAAATGAGAGACATACCCAAGGACCAGACCTGTTGATTTGGTAGAAGACGATTAGAGACTTGTACCTCAATGGCAAAAGGCGTGGGAGCGTAACATACCGAGAGGGATCAACTCCGGAGGGACCTTCTTGATGAGGCGCAGACGCTGAGAGACGGTGTGGGCTGATGCGAGTTAGTTCTCTTCTCTTGAACCATTTCCTTCTCTCCATCTCTCTCCGCAAGGAGACCGTATCGTCACGTACCGCTCTGGGGCTCCTTCTACATGGGAGTTAGTACACAGTCATTTTTTCCGATGTCACGGGAAGGGGAACGCACGGGAGTCGCAAAGGCAAAAGGCCGGGAAGGCTGCATCCGCAGGATACGAGAGGGATACATGGTGAGCGAGCAGGCGTCAACCGGAGTTGGGAACAACGGTGGTGGGATGATGGGAGGACGAAAGGGAAGTGGTGACGACGGAAGCTCAAGGACGGAACGGGTGAGGTTTGAGTGGTGGTGGTCGTGAGTAGTCAGCAGACCGGGCTGTCTTCGGATTGTTTAGGAAATCTTGCCGCATGAGTGGCTCGCTAGACCGCCCGCGGTCTCTCCCGGCAGCGCTGCCTCTCACAGGTCAGGTCATCCACTGGCGCAAACCTCACCCCATCTTCCTCTTCCTCTCTCCAGACCACCTCCCCCTCCTCCGTTCTCCCCACCACGCCTATATCTCCCTAGTTGAGTCTTTCTCTGTCGGGTTCTTTTCTCCACAGTCACAATGGGTGCTATTCCTGAGGCCGATCCCGATGAGCCCGTCGAGACCAAGCCCTTCAAGTTCGTGACAGGTGAGCTCATTCCTGCCCATGTCTCCGCTCAGAGGTCTCGTTTCCAGGCCAATTGCTAATGAATTCGCAGCCGGTATGTCTAGTTGACGCTTTCCATCGATCCGACCGCGTTTTGGCTCTCCACGGATGAGCTTTTCGTCGAGGGGCCCTCTGCAGATAGCTAACCACTTCGGATGCAACCACAGGCTATGACGCCCGCTTCCCCCAGCAGAACCAGTACGCACAACCCTCTGAACGCCCAATGGTTGTTTCCCTCAATCACTAACGTTGTCAACCACAGGACCAAGCACTGCTGGCAGAACTACGTCGACTACCACAAGTGTGTCAACGCCAAGGGCGAGGACTTCCGCCCATGCCGTCAGGTATTCACTCCGCCCTGCTGTGACGGCCCACAAACAACGGACTCGAGCCAAATCGCTAACGCAAACAGTTCTACCTTGCTTTCCGCTCCCTCTGCCCCAAGGCTTGGACTGACCGTTGGGACACCCAACGCGGTACGTATCTCGTGACTCGTCATTTCCAGGATCGAAGCTGACGACCACTCAGAGGCCGGCAACTTCCCCGCTAACCTGGACAAATAAGTGGTCTGCCGTGACGGTTGATTGATATTGGAGCTTTTTGTGTCAACATGTACTTTACTTGATCAAAGCGGGAATACCATCCGCTTCCCGGTCCTTGGGAAGATGGACGTATATAGACTCGCTGTAGTTCAAAATCACGTTACACTTGTGTGGTCGAAGACTTTCATACGAGTAATCTGGCTCTATGTGCCGACATGTCCTGTAGAGTAGGAACAGTGATAAAGCAAGATCTGATGGCAATCGTGTCCAATTCTATTCCAAGCTAAATCTAATCAACCAGTGTCACGACTGCGAAGTCGCTCTCAACACTGAAACAGTCTATGGATAATGGTGTAATGCAAGTTGACAGGTCGGATGGTCAGACCTGCCCATGAAAGGGTATCTCGGTGCTATCCGGCGACAGCACGCGCAGAATTTGAGAGGACAAAAGCCAGAAAGCATCAACCAGAATAGAAAAGCACACACAAAGATATATAGTATGTACAATAAAAGAAAAAACTTTTGTCCTCTCAAATGCTTCGCAAGGCAAAACGAAACCAGCAAATCAAGGAAATTCATATGCATAAGGCATCCAACAAATGAAGAGAGATAGGAGTAAAATAATCTCGGTCTTATGTTGCACCTTAGACGCCCTTCAGCAGGCGATAGAGCTTCTTGTGTTCTTCCAGGAAGATAAACGTAGCGATCGTGTGAGGACCCAACCGGATGAAGCTGGGCACCCAGCCGCGGAAAGCCCAGCCAAAGCCTTCCTTGCGCGAGATGTCGCGTAGCAGGCCCAGAATGCTCTGGCCGCCCTCCGCGGGCGCCGCACTCATCACGCGGGTCTTGATCACATCGACGGGACTGCAGACGGTGGTGGCGACGAATCCCGCCATCAGGGACGCCGTGAAATGCGTCGTCAGGTTGTCGGACATGCCGAGCTTCTCCAGACAGATGCGCTTGAAGGAATCGTAGGACGCCAACTGCGACGCCGTCATCAGGATGGCTCGCGTCGAATTGGGCCACACGCCGCGAAACAGACTCGCCGGACCCTCGGTGCGAGTCATTTGCACCAGGCCGTGGAAGGCGTGTCGGTAGTTGCGGCGTTGCTCCGGCGGGAGCGCGGCATCCGACTGCATGCGCACGTTAAGAACGTCGGCCGGGTTGCCTGCGATACCGCCGATGAAGCCGGAGGTACAGGCCATGCCGACCAAGGTAAGGAGACCAGGGGGCGACGAGGACGACGTGAAGTGGGATTTTAGCTCTTCGTAGATTCCGAATCGCGTTGTCGAATAGGTCAATTGGCGCAAGATTGCGGCCGACAGCTGTAGTTGGAACTCGTGAGCGAAATGTCCGGTGTATGGTCAAATGACGCAACTGCGGCTGGTGCATACCCCGCTGTACAGTCCCAAAACTCCATTATTCTTCAGAATATGGCCGAAAGTCCCTATCATGGTCGTGGGAGCACCGGGCCCACGTGTTTGGAGGCGAACCTAAAATTTTGCACGACGTGATTAGTCTTCGGACGATGACGATGCACCAAACGTTTTCTCGAGGCTTTACCTTGACTAGAGAGAGTCAATGTTAGTCAAGCCATAGTGACAAATTCAAAAAGCTGGACTTACCAAGGTCTAACGGGTGCGTGACGGCCGCCGCAAAGCATGAGGCCGAGCCACCGAACCAGAAAGGATAATGGACTTTTTTCACGGGGGCTGTCGCCGCCCGGGACGGTTGGGACACTTCCAACTGCTTGACGCTGCTTGCCATGTTGAGGTCGACCCGACGAGGCAAGAAGAGCAAAGAGTGGAGAGGATGCGACGGTGGTGGGGGTGTAGTTGGAGGGGAAGATGCACTCCAGCACACAATGATGGTCAGCAAGTTAAGTATGGGACGATAGGAAATTGACGATGCGCGCCGGAGATAAATCAGGTCTCCGAAAACCCTGGTCGCACCCGGCTGGGCCAATCAGCGGCTCGGGTTTGGGCGGGTAAGCGGATATCTTCGGTAAAATGGGTCTCTGGCGCTTCATCATAGCCGCTGCCCTCATCGGCCTCTATCTTCGGGCATTGAATTGTGGCCGATGAGGAGAGGAGAGGAGAGGAGTATTTGGAGGTTGTCCTAAGTATACGTAGGATTGGAGGTCTTCTGGCAGGGTCTGACAGGATGGTCATGTCTCGGGTAGGGTAGAAGTAGAGAGAGCATCTTGTTGCCGGAGTATGAGCATACAAAGTATACAGAGTATGATCTACATTTTTCTTAGATCACAATCATGATCCCGATTGACATAACACGAGGGATGTGTGTTGTTCTGAACACTCCTAACCAGGTACCGTCGAGATACTTCATACCTGTACTATGATGTCATGGGCTAGACATACCATCTACTCCTGCGGATTCACAAAGACCTTCTTCCCGCTAACCTTTCCATCGTACAGCAAGTCCAAAGCCTCCTGCACGGACTCGAGTCCCCCAGGAACATGCAAGGCAGGGTTAGAGCGTATAATTCCATTGTGCAATCCCGTAGGCAGATACTCTTCCAGATACCACTTCCTGGCATTTCGGTTCTGCGGATCAGACACTAATACCTCAGAGTATCCAAACCACTTCTTCTCCACGTTCTTTGGCAACTGGTCATCCACGGGAGTAGGACTCGTCGAAAAGAACAGCCCTCCACTTTTTGCAAGCAGCTGTCCCATGAGTTCAGTCACCTCAGGGGCACCGATGGCATCAAAGATCCCCGCGTAAGGCTCGTGAGCGTGGATGTCTGCGAGGAGTTTGTCTCTCGGTTGGGTATGGTCAATAATATAGGACGGCCCTCGCGCTTGAACCATCTCCTGGTTATGGGGAGACGACGTAGTGACCACGTCGTAGCCAGCATCGGAAGCGTACTGCACTGCAAGACTACCGACTGATGATGATCCACCGTAGATGAAGATGCGTTGACCGTTACGCTTCGCCTTCTCCGTCACCGGAGGAAACTCCAGTCCCATACAGATGGACAGTGCGGCCACCACCGTCGAGAGGTTGGCGATGACTCCGGCTGCCGTATGGAGCGAAACGTGCGGTTCGAGCTTGATCAAATTCTGCTCCAGCGCCAGAGGATATTTCTGAAAAGCACCGAACTTGTTCTCGCTTCCTGTCCATCCCCAGCGCGCAACAGCGACTCGATCCCCCGGCTGCACAGATGTCACCTCTGGGCCAACTTGGAGCACTGTGCCGCCGAAGGTGAAGCCAGTGATAGCCGGATAGGTGCTCTTGAACATGTCCCATCTAGATGCGTTAGTAAGTCTGATGGACAAGTACTCGTTTAGCGGTGTCGAGTAGATCTTACTTTTGAATCTTAGCTTCGATGGGATTGAAGCTGATGGCTTCGTTCCGTACCAAGACTTCTCCAGGACCTGGAACCCAGGTCTCTACCGGCTCAACGACGACCGGGCCGTGCGGCTCCTTTATGATAGCTGCTCTGTTTTGTTCCATCATTTTCTTGGATTGATTCCTTGATTGGTTCCTTCCGAGGGAGCCGACGATGGTTGGGGAATAGGTATATATAGATGACATAAGCAGTGTATGCATCAGTCGATATATATTCACATAGACTCGAATCTATCACTTGATCAGTAAATTCCCGGATAGCTTAGCGATCTACTGACTCGTTCAAGCTGCGATCAACATATCATGTTGCAAGGACAGCATGATTCGCGGACCATAACGCTGAATATATATCCCGTACTATGTTAACACAAGCGGATATATAACAACATGGCGATGCAATCACACCCAATTGATACTAGATTGGCTTCTAAGCCTGATCAGTATTAATGTATATACTTACATATACAGGATCCGAGTTTTAGGGAACTCATGGTAGAATCATGCCATCCAAGTATACCGGCAACACATTTCGCCGAGCCGAGAGATTTCCTTGCCTTATCCCGACAGCTCCTCAACCATCAACTACACTCAATCGCAACCACCATGCGTCTTCTCGCCACCGGGCGAGCCCTGCGCACCACCAGCACTAGGTGGTCCATCATATCCACCGGCCGGAGCATCCGCCTTCCGCTCTCGCATCCCACAGCGCGTCCCCTCCGTCGGGACTGGAGCTCAACCGCCATCCGGCGGACGCAGGACGACCATGGCGACAAAGCAAAGCCCGGCGCTACACGCCCGCACGCAAAGTCCTCCCTGACCATCGAAGGCGAAACCTACCGCACGGACGACTGGACCAACACGCCGGACACCATCCTCTCGCACGTCGGACGCCGTCTCTACCTGGAGGAGAACCACCCGCTCGCCATCACGCGCAAGCTGATCGAGAGCACGTTCCCAGGCCCGGTCTACGGCAACTACACCGAGCCGAACCCGGTCGTCTCGACGGCGAACAACTTTGACGTGCTGGGCTTCCCGGCCGACCACCCGGGCCGCAGCCGCACCGACACCTACTACATCAACGACAAGACCGTCCTGCGCACCCACACCAGCGCCCACCAGCAGGCCTACTTCCAGCAGCTCAACCGCAACGAGGCGACCCGCCCGCACGAGGTCGGCTACACCGTCGTCGCCGACGTCTACCGCCGCGACGCCATCGACCGCAGCCACTACCCCGTCTTCCACCAGATGGAGGGCGCCATGCTGTGGAAGCGTCCGGAGACCAACCCACTCGCCCACGCCGCCGCCACCGCCGCCGCCATTCGTCGCGACGTCGCCAAAATCCCCGCCCACGACGTCCCCGTCGACGACCCCAACCCCACCGTCCACCCGGACCGCAACCCGCTGCAGAGCGCGCACCACAGCCACGAGGAGGTCGAGGCCGTCGCGGCGCACCTCAAGCGCTCGCTCGAGCGCATGGTCATCAAGATCTTCACCGAGGGGAGCAAGGCCGCCGCCGCCGCCGCCGGCACCCCGGACGCCGCTCCCACAGAACCGCTCAAGGTGCGCTGGGTGGAGGCGTACTTCCCCTTCACGAGTCCCTCGTGGGAGCTGGAGGTGTTCTGGCAGGGCGACTGGCTGGAGGTGCTGGGGTGCGGGGTCATCAAGCAGGAGCTGCTGATCAACTCGGACGTGCCGCACCGCATCGGGTGGGCGTTCGGCATCGGCCTCGAGCGCATCGCCATGCTGCTCTTCAACATCCCGGACATCCGGCTGTTCTGGTCGCGCGACGAGCGCTTCCTGTCGCAGTTCCAGGCCGGCCGCATCTCCCGCTTCGAGCCGTTCTCCAAGCACCCGGCCTGCTACAAGGACGTCGCCTTCTGGCTGCCATCCGCGGCGGCCAGCGGGGGGAGTGCGGCCGGCGGGGCGCGCCCGGTGCACGAGAACGATATTATGGAGATTGTGCGTGGGGTGGCGGGCGACCTCGTCGAGGATGTGCAGCTCATCGATGAGTTCACGCACCCGAAGACCAGCCGCAAGAGCATGTGCTACCGCATCAACTACCGCAGTCTGGAGCGCACGTTGACCAACGAGGAGGCCAACGAGCTGCATGACCAGGTGCGGGAGAAGCTGGTCGGGTTACTGGGCGTGGAGCTACGGTAGACGCGAATATATTCATTGACATGTATATTATTATGTGATGGACCTGTAAAAATATAGCACCAAGAAAGCAACATCTCTAGCCAGTCTATAATCTACAATCTATAATACCACGAACTACGCCTTGCAAGACGCCGACGACTTGCACATGCGCCCCGACTCCGCCACGGACCAATACTCACTCCCGACGCCCTTGAACACGTAGAAGAAATGGTCGGGATCCCACTTCTCCTTGACGCGGAGCAGCTTGTCGTAGTTCTCGCCGAAGAAGGTCTCCTGCCAGTTGGGCTGGCGGAAGTTGGCCTCGTTCTGGTACGCGCCGGAACCCGGCGTGACGGCCTCGAGGGCGGGGACGTAGTCGTCCGTGATGGCCCACTGGTCGGCGACCATGTCGGACCAGGGGGCGGTCTCGTTCCAGAAGGAGCCGATCTGCATGGTGACGGCGGCGTTGCGGAGGGGCGCAAAGACGGCGTTGGGGACGTCATTGGCGGCGGAGACGTTCATGCCGACGCCGACGGCGATGAGGCCGGCGTCGGTGATGTGGCGCAGGGCGGCGGCGAGGCCGGCCGCGTTGGCGTCGAGGGTGGCGCGCGGGAGCAGGCGGCCGCCGTAGTTGAACTGGGCTGACCTCGAGGTTACTCGTAGGGCAGCGGGCTCATGTACTTTCTCGTAGTGGCCGTAGTAGAGGCGGAGGCGGGAGTACGGCGACGGAGTAGGGGATGGCGAAGTTCGGCCAAGGGCGCGCAGGAAAGGCCGCAGATGGTCTTGACGTCCGTCGTGGACTTGTTGTAGGCCGTCAGCCGGTTGATGATGAAGGCGGAAGGCGGTCATCTGGTAGATGACGGTGGTGCCGGCGTCGACCATGGCCGGGAGGAGGGTGTGGAAGCGCGCGACGGCGTCGAAGAAGACGTCGGTGGTGATGTTGGCGGTGGTGAAGCGCAGCGCGGCGCCGGCGACGGGGGCGTCCGGGTGGGCTTTGACGGTGACGGAGGTCACGACGCCGTAGTTGCCGGCACCGCCGCCGCTCAGCGCCCAGTAGAGATCGGTGTTCTCGGTGCGCGAGGCCGTGACGACGGCGCCGGCGG
The DNA here is from genome assembly GCF_000149615.1 of Aspergillus terreus NIH2624. Lineage (NCBI taxonomy): Eukaryota > Fungi > Ascomycota > Eurotiomycetes > Eurotiales > Aspergillaceae > Aspergillus > Aspergillus terreus. The sequence goes on from NT_165925.1 coordinate 769,237, forward strand.
CCGTGACCACCTCGAAGGAGAGCGTCTGGTCGGCGCCCAGGCCAAAGGCGGTGCTCAGCGCCGAGTGGCCGCCGCCCTGCGTGTATCCGCCGGCCAGACCGACGGTGGGACACTCGCCGCCCACAAGCACATGGCCGGTGCCCTGGAGAGCGTCCAGCACCTGGTAGCCCATGACACCGCTGCCGAGCTTGTAGGCCGGGCCGGAGTAGGTGGCATCGGACCAGTCCTGGTATTCGACCGCGTTCAGGTTGTGCGTCCAGACGGACAGCGCGCCGGCACCGGTCGAGCGGCCCATGTAACTGGGTGCGAGTCAGCGTGGTGCGGGAGAAGCGAGCGGACGGATGGACTTACTCATGGCCGGTGTTGCGGATGACGAAACGGAGGTTGTTGGATTTGGCGAACTTGATGGCGGCCACGACGTCGTCCGTCGAGCGGACGTCCACGGCGTAGCTCACATAGTTGCCCAGCCGGCATGGGCTGGACTGGGAGGTGAAGGGATCGCAGCTCTGGTTGGCCCAGTAGCTCTGCATCACCGAGGAGGACGAGACGAAGCTGGGGGAAGCATTAGCGTTGATACAGTACTCCTTAAGAACAGAAGGTAACATACTGAGTCTGCGGCAAGTACCAGTCGTTCTGCAGGGACTTGCAGGCGGCCTCATCGTAGGTGGGATCATGGCAAGGGGTGCCAATGGGCACGGTGGCCACCAGGCGACCGCCGACGGTGGTGTTGAGGGCGTTCCAGCGGGCGGAAGACGGCCAGCACGCATCCCCGGGGAGACAGTGGCAGGTAGTGGACAGTGCGCCCAGCGGGAGAGCGGCGACGGTGGCCGCAATGGCCCAGGAAGCCTTCATGTCGGGGAAGTGGACAGTGCTGATAGACAACAGACGACAGACAGACAGACAGACAGACAGACAACGGCCCTTGATCAAGGAACGAAGATCTTGACCGGATTCGGGGTCTCTACCAGAATGCGCAAAAATCAGACCCAGGAGACGCTCCCAAACTGCTCTTATACCAAAAATTTCCAATATCAATGAGACATGCTGGGGCCAACAAGTCACTAGTCGTCGTGATGCGACTCAGGAAACACAACCAGAATCAGATGGTGTCCGACGATAGACTGAGTCGACAGGGAAGAAAAAAGCGATACTAAGCTGGTATCAGCAAGAATGCCTGGTTAAGACGCCTCTATCGACCGCCCATGTGGCGTCCTGCGTCGGACAACATTCCCAAAGCACGCCTAGTCCGGCCGTGCCTGACGCCAACCCACGTTCGTCCGGCAGGCTTCCGACGCCATCGCGATCACACAACGTGGCCGTGGAGCTGGGCCATCGGCCTGATTGGCAGCGAGCAGCAGAACCCACCGTTTGCAGCAGTGCAGAGCCGAGTGTCCGGAAGCTATTGGAGTTATTGCTCAGGAGCCATGGTTCAGCAGGGCCATGTTTCAGCCGGCACGTCCGATTATTAGGGCTCATCTCCGTCCCAAAATTGGTGCGTTCGACTGATCCACGGATGCCGACGGAGATCGGATCTTAGGGCAGAAGCCAGGAGATCGTCGCATATCACTCCCCGCTGAGTCGTGATCGTCGATATGAACAAGATGGAGGGCTGAAGTCTGATTCAGGTCGCAATTGAGACCGTCACCACACTCGATTTGACTCCTTTTTCGCTCGTGTTGGTGGAGTCCGAGGGCTGCAGGATCCAGATCAGGATCCAGCACCGGATCTGGATCACTGGCCCAGATTCTCTGACGAAGACCCGGCCAGCGGTGGACGACAGCCTCCAATCTCTTTGACTTTCCTCTAGTGCCAGACCCATGCCATGGGTCTGGCGAACTAGGCGTCTGGAACCCTGGTTGCCACAGCCCAGCGTTATACACTCTCCTCCGGCAGGATCGTACATAACCCCCAACCGGTTCGCGAGCACACAACTCGCCCAGCGTCATGGCAATGCTTGTCTGCGCCTTACGATGGCCTCAACTGCAACGACGTCCAACGACGGCCCGGCCCTCGAAAAGGGCATGTGGACGGCCGTCGCCATCGCCACATTGATTCTCATTCTGCGCGTCATCGCAAAGATCAAGATCCACCACTTCCGCTTCGATGATGTCCTGATGATCGTGGCCTGGGTAACCCTCCCCCCTCTCCCCCCCCCAGACGCTACAGAGGGCGCCCATACTGACCTCGGACGCACAGGCGTTGACCCTCACGTCGACAGTCTTCCTGACCTTGTCGGTCAAAGACGGCTTCGGCTCGGACCTGCGCGCCCTGCCCGCCATCAACCAGCAGCACGTCCTCAAATACATCGCCATCCAGGTGCCCCTCGTCACCATCAGCACCGGGCTCGCCCGCGCCTCCTTCGCCCTCTACCTGCTCGGCATCCTCGGCGGCAAGAAGTCCTTCCGCATCGCTCTGTGGGTGGCCCTGGCCCTGCAGCTCGCCGCCAACATCGTCTCCGCCGTGCTCCCGCTCAGCATCTGCCGCGATGCCCGCGTGCTCTGGAACGCGAACATCAAGACCACCTGTGGCAACGTCGTGGCCGTCGTGCGCTTCTCCTATTTCTCCTCTTGTGGGTTGCTCGATTCTCGAGGCATGCAACTGCAGCCGCTAACAAACCCACAGCGGTGAACACAGCCACCGATCTGTTCCTAGCGGTGTTTCCCACCGTCGTGTTCTGGAACCTGAACCTCCGGCTCCGCATCAAGATCAGTCTGATCGTCCTGCTCAGTCTCGGGTATCGTGTACGTGCATCCATGCCGCCCCATCCCCTTTGATGCTGTCCCGACTGACATTATGCAGAGCGATGGTCGCCTCCATCATCAAAACCACCAAGCTCGACCACGTCCCCAGCGTCACGAACATCGGCGCCGGCGGCGTCGAGCTGATCCGCTGGGGCTACGCCGAGAACCTGATCATCATCATCACCTCGTCCGTGCCGTCCATCCGGCCGCTGCTGATCTCGTCCGTGCGCAAGCTCTCCAGTGCCACCAAGTCGCGGTCGTACGAGCTCTCCGGGCCGTTTTCGAAGAATCGGGGCACGTCCAAGAATACCACTCTTGCCGAGCAGAACCAGCAGCATACGTCTAATAACCGGGATGATTGCGATAGTATTGAGCAGATTCTGAAGGATTCACAGCGCCCGTCATACGGACCGGCGTATAGTGTGGAATCGGGCCACGGGATTAAGAAGCAGGTGGATATTTCCGTGGTGTCGGATCGAAATTCCTTGTGGGGTTGAGCATGGCATTGTGCTGGGTATGCCACCTAGACATATCGAGTTAATCATGAATGTATACACCAGAAAAATCCTTCAGTACATCCTAGGACTGCACGTACAGGCAACCGCCAGTAGTCATTTATTATCTAGCGATACCCTGCTGCCGACCCAACCGGCCAACCAACCGGCCATAGCAATGCAAAGACAAAGTCATGTTCCAGATGCCATGCAAGAAACCCACAGCCATGCCAAATCCAATCCAGAGGACATCTCACTTTTGAAACCACAAGAAAGAGATCAGAACAGTCCGGGTCATCGCATATAATACAGATATGAGGAGAGAGGGTGCAAAACGCCAGAAAAGCAGGAACCGTACGACAGGAGACGACCCGTACGCCTCCAATCGGACGAAGGTGTATCATACACATGCATTCATAGAAACAAGAAGCAATGGGGATCACGTCCCCGAACACGACCTGTCAAAGATCGTGTCTCCGACAAAGGGAAGAAGTGGTATATTATACAGATAGAAGAGTAGATGAGGAGCGGATGCGAAGTCGAGGATGAGGTGAGAAAATTAGTCGTTCTTGACAACGCCGACCTTGGCAGCCTAACACACTTGTTAGTGATGACACCGAAAGGGAGTAAAAGTTGATGCTTACCCTCAATACACGGCCGTTCAGAGTGAAACCCTTGCTCTGAACGTACATAATGTCGCCGTTCTCCTTGCCATCCACCTTGGCCATGAAGGTAGCCTCGTGACGGTTGGGGTCGAACTTCTGGGCCTTGCCATCCTCGGCCGGCTCGCTGGGGTCGAACCGCTCGAGGCCATGCTTCTTCAGGGCGTTCATCATGATGTTCTGGGTCATCTTGACACCCTCGACGAAGTTCTGCAGATCCTTGTGCTCGGGGGAATCGGAGGACAGCTTGTCCTCGGGCACGGCCAGCAGGGCACGGTCGAAGTTGTCGACACTCTCGAGCAGGTCGACCGCGAAGCGCTGGATGGCAAAGTTGCGAGCGTTCTCCATCTCGCGCTTGGTGCGCTCCTGGAGGTTGAGGAAGTCGGCCACGGAGCGAACGTACTTGTCCTGTTGCGGGTTAATAGACCATCACACGGGTAGCTGCGATCGCCGAGATGGAATTACCTTCAGGTCAACGACCTCCTTCTTCTTCTCCTCCAGCTCCTTCTGGCAGGGATCCTCGGCTTCCTTGGCCTCTTCCGCGCCGTTCTCCTTCTTCTCGCCCTCGGCGGCTTGGTTCTCGGTGGAGTAGCTGCGGAAGGCAGCCCGGGGGACCAGAGGACGGAACTGGGTGAGCTGGGGCTGCCATTGTGATGTGCGACGGACGGCCAACGGGGCGGTAGAGGTCGAGCGAACGGAAAGGAGAGAGCGGGCGGCCTGGGCCTGTCTAAGGATGGATCTTTGGAACATTCTGATGGATGGGAGGAAGCAGGACAGCGACAATGGCAGTGAAGGAGGAGATGACTGGGGATGCTGAGCAAAGAGGCTGCGGTGACATCGTTAAGAAAACAGAACTTTCTTTGCTCCTCACCTGACTGACCGCCTTCGGGCCAACGACGGCCCGGTATCGGAGATGAGGTACGGGTACGGTCTGGGTACGGTATTTTTATACGGCTCAGAGGACGTCATTACGTCATCACGCACGCCCTCAACACAAACCGATTGTCGTATACAACTCATGCCGGGGCATCTCAATTGCTTCAGAACACGCATTTTCTGGATCGTACTCTGTACGTCGGCAGTCACGGAGAGTCCCGATGCGACTATCCATACCCCATATAGTAATTCCCATGTAGGGGCCCACTGCACCCACTTCGTTTAACCCCCTCATCTCCCCAGCTTTATCCCATAGAACCCCGTGTCAGTGCCCGAGATCCTTTGCACTCCTGCACTTGCACAGATACTACGCCTCTAAATTCAGAACGAAGTCTAACCGTCACAATGCCCCTGAGCTACGACCCGGCGTTCTCGGCTGCTGCAGCCCCCATCCTAGCCGCCATAGCAGCGTCTCCCCTGCCTGCTGTGCACGATGTCAAGGCCCGCCGGGTGGGCATCACCGCCCTCTACGCCGCGATGTTTGCAAAACTTCCCGACGCACCGGACGTGGAACAGACCATCCACCAGATCCGCTCGTACGACGGCGCCACCATCTCCGTGTACCGCTTTGCCCCCAAGCAGCGCTCATCGTCGCCGGGTCCTGCGATCCTGCACTCGCACGGGGGCGGCACGATCCAAGGCCACGTCGAGCTGTTCACGCGGATGCTCCGGCTGCAGGTGCAACAGACCGGGGTGCAGGTGTTCTCGGTTGACTACCGCTTGGCGCCGGAACACCCGCACCCGACGCCCTCGGAGGACTGCTACGCCGGACTGACCTGGCTCCACCAGCACGCGGACGAGTTTGGGGTGGACCGCAGTCGCATTGCCACGATGGGAGAGAGTGCCGGCGGACTACTGGCGGCGGCGCTGGCGTTGATGGCCCGTGACCGTGGTTTGTCACCGCCGCTGGCCAAACAGATCCTCATCTACCCCATGCTGGACGATCGGAACACCACGCCGATCGCGGCGCTGGAGCCGCTCGCACTCTGGCGGAATGACGATAACATCACCGCCTGGACCGCCCTGTTGGGACAGGACATTGGCACGGATCGGGCGTCGCCGTATGCTGCGCCGGCGCGCGCGAGCAAGATGGAGGGTCTCCCGCCTACGTATATCGATGTGGGCGAGCTGGACATCTTCCGCGACGAAGACATCGCCTATGCGGGTCGCATCGCGGCTGCGAACATCAGCGTAGAGCTGCATGTGTATCCGGGGCTGCCTCATGCGTTTGAAGTGTATGCGCCGGACGCGGAGCCCACGAAGCGAGCGGTCGCGGACCGCCACCGGGCGATTTCAACCTTGTAAGTTGGGTTGCCTAGATAGAATAGAGGCTGCAATGTTAGGATCGGTCGATATGACAAGGCGCGGCTCGTAGACCCGATTGTTTGTTAGTGCCAACGGAAGTCCGGGGTGGCTATGCATGAACGCCAAAGGATGACCTAGCTCAGGCTAAGCCCGGAACCTCTGCCAAGACGCGAACAGGCAGGCAAATTCTCAGTAGTCATTGGGGTGTTTAGGGAGTCAACATGCAGAGTACCCTGTATATGGAGATGTGTGCTCTCGTATGAAGGATGAGGCTGTTGCGCCTTGCGATGGACGGGTGGTTGGACCAGCCACCACATCAGGAACAAGTCGAATAATCAAATGTATGATGCACTACACCGCAATTGGTACTGCGAAGATAGAGAAGTCATGAAACTGACACTTGGCTGACCTCAGCGATCATGTGCACTCCGTCGTCTTGTTGAGGGTCCGTTGACCGTCATCTTGGGACGACTCCAGAGGCTTAGAGCGGGTCAGCTCCAAAGTAGACTTTGTTATTGCGCGTGCCTAGCAGAGACCAGCCTCCAGCATGCTCAATATGGAGCGACAAGACAATGGTGTCTGCAGGAGCGGACCGCGTGTATATGAAGCCTCCACTCTCGGGGCGGAGCTACGACGGAGTGCGGAGAAGCCTCCGACCATGGAACGGAATAGGTAAGGTAGGACAGTGGAGGATTCATGTCAGTCTAGACAGAGTAGACAGAGTATGTCTGGTGTCGATCGCGGGTCGCTCTGCATACTGCAGTCTGCAGAGCCTGTCAAAATAATAGCAAATGGGCGATAGTCAAAGAACCCCTGAACCAGATGAAGGCAGTGTGGCGACAAAGCTGCATCAGCCACAAATCGCCCGGAATGGCCGTGGCAACGCATGCAATAATGGACTCTGGAGGCAGTGTCGGCGGAGAAGGCCGCGCAAAGGAGGCGCAGCAGACGAGAACGGCAGAGAATGTTCGAGACAGCGCAGTATTTAAGAGGCCGGTCGTGATCATTCCATTCTCTCCAGACAAGGATCAAACAGAACAAGAACAAGAGAAAGACCATAAAGAAGAAAGAAGAAAGACTGAAGATACTGTGGTGGTGTTTATCAACTGTCTTATTAAGCCCTCCCACCGCAACTTCTCCTGACCATCTTCAACTTCACCTTCACCACTTCAACCTCAACCTCAACTCCCTTCAACCACTTCCACTTCATCCACCACAATGACCTGCTCATCACCCCCCGAATCCTTCCCTTCATCTCCCTCCTTCAGCGCCCACCGCGCCTCCCGTTCATCTTCAACCTCCTCCAACCGCCCGACTCTCTCGCTGGATCTCTCCAACCTCCCCGCGCTCTCCCAGCCAACGCCACCCTCCAACACCCTCCTCATCACCGACCTGCACGACCCGCGCATCTTCCAGACTTCCTCACTGGCCACCATCCGCTCGCATCTGGAGTCCATCGCCCCGCTCAACTCCTTCTCGCCGCTCCCGTCCTTCCGCCGCATCGTCTGCTCGTTCCGCACCGAGGCCGACGCCGTCCGCGTCCGCAAGCTCCTCGACGAAGAGGCCCTCCTCTCCACCCACATCCGCCCCAAGACCTACTTCGGCGAGCCCACGCCCCTCCTCGACGAGCGCCCCAAGCTCCTCGAGGCCCCCCAGGTCGACAAGCTGTTCTTCATCTCGCCGCCGCCCAGCCCGCCCCACGGCTGGGTCCTGCGCCCGGAGGATCCCCCCAACAAGGAAGTCCACGCCAGTGACCTCGCCCAGGCCCTCGCCAAGTTGAAGACGGAGCAGTCCGCTGCGGGTGGCGTGGCGAGCGCAGGCGACGACCCCGCTACTCCCATGTCGCTCTCGTCGGACCAGCGCACCGCGAGCTGGCCCGCCGGTGCCTCCCGCCAGCGCAGTCGCAGCAGTACCCTCATCTACCACCCCGACGACCACGGCGGAAGCCCGAACCTCCCCGCGGTCATGGTCGAGGATACCAGTGCTGATGTTGAAGATGAGGACGGCGATGTCGAGATGAGCCCGATCGAGATGTCTGTCACCAAGACGCCGCCCAAGACTGCGCGGCCGCCGGTCGAGCTCATGGTGTGAGCGGTTTCGGGAGGAGGCTTTCTGTTTCGATACGCTTTGTTGTTCTTAGCGGGTGCATTGTATCTACATGCTTGCATCGTACGTCTCTGCATGGTGTTCTGTTGGTGGGATCGTTTGGCGTTATGGGAAGCGTTGGGATTGTCTAGATTGTTATTTTCATTGTGTACTATCAGACCAGGTGGCCGTACAAAATGCATTACCTAATATGAAAGTCTACGACTCCTTCAGTAGCTGATAATCAATCAAAGAGCACCACCGCGCTGTTCTCGAACACGTCCGGGCCCAGCACTGCCGCCAGCTCTGCGATAATCCCCTTGACAGACTGCGGGTTGTCCAGCGGCATTCGTTCCCACCCGACCAGATCCTGTAAGCGTTAGTCATTTGCGTTCCAGCAGAATGCCATCCACGTACAATCATATGGACAAACGATCCGTGCACCACGAGCAGCCAATGGTCCAGATCCAGCGCTTTGACCTCCTCCAGCGTCATGACCCCGGGCATGTGCACGTCAAACAGCGACAGCTCTTCGTCGTTGATCTCGGCGTCGGCCTCGGGCGTGTCGTCGGGCGATTCAGTGCCTTCGGCGATGCGTCGGTCCCGCGACAGCGAGACGTACGACCGCTGGTCGAGCTTTGCGGACAGCTCGCCGTCGAGGGGATCCCACGTGTAGCTCTCGGGGTCTGTGGCTGTCAGTATTGTGTCTTGGGAATATACAGAGGGCAGGGTCATACCGAGGATATGCTGCGGTTTAAAGTTCGCTTTGTAGCGCATCTTCTGACACGAGTGGATGTAGTAGCCTGCCAGAGTTAGAGGCGCTCCCCGTGCACGCTCACTCCACATACCCATGTAGTAGTACTGGTAGTCGCCCTCGATCGCCAGGGCAATCTCGCGCATCGCGCTCAGCTTCCCAAACTCCCACTCCTCATACGCTGGATCGTAGCTGGCGATGTCAGTGGAGCTCTCTTTCCTGGCGGACGCCTGGCGCGCAGGGTACTTACAAGATGTAGACCGAGCTCACACCGCTGGGCATCAGATCGAGCACCGCAACGGCGATCAGCTTCCCATCCAGCCGGTAGCACTGGTGCCAGGAGCCGAGTTTCTTCTCGTCCGACTTGGGGTCCACGGGGGAGCGTTTCAGCCCGGAGCACAGGAAGCGCTTGAAGTCCTTGCTCTGCCACTTGGAGACGTCCTCCTTGTGGACGGTGGTCTGGTACTTGCGGAAGAGCTCGAACCTGGCTGATCAGACCTACATCCGAGGTTGGATATGGAGAACAAGGGTCATACTTGGCTTCAGAGATGGAGTCGCCTTCGAGGTTGACCTCGAAGCGATGGGCCGGCTCCAAATACTTTTTAGTTTTGGGGTCGATGGGCCGCTTGACGCGGGAGTATTCGGCCTCGTGAACCGCGGAGAGCAGGTCAAAGTGGCACTTGCGGCGTTTCTTTTCCCTGTCAGGGGTCAGTTCGGAGCGTCCATGGACGATGGACGACGGGAAGACGCACTCGCGGGTCTGTGGACAGAGATACGCGGCCCGACGCATGTATTCCGGACCGAGGACGAACTTGGTCCAGCGGTTAATGGCCTTTCGTTGGTCTTTTCGCGGGCGAAACGCCGACGCGTCGAGCCTGGGAGGTTAGTGATGGACATGGACATGGACGGAACAGTCGATCTGTACCTCATGGTGTAGTGCGGGCAACATGATCGCTGCGGGTTGGGTTTGTAGTAGAGAGTACCGGATCTAAGTGGTCAGAAGATGCCTCCATATGCATCGGGAGATCAATCCAGACGAAAGTACCTTCTCCAGCCGCGGTTGACGAGCTGTTCGTAGTGCGCCGGTCTGACCGAGACGGAACTGGTGTAGTAAGATGCGCCTGGCCCGTCAGTCACTCAGTCGCTGCAGAGACAAGTGGGGACCAAGGACCACGAACTTCCGTTGTCGGACTTGCAGTAACCGCAGGAATTGCGCTGATAGCCTGGACGAGGCGTTAGTCAGGACGAGGCAGACGGCCGTCGGCCAATGACGCTAGCACGGGGAAAGGCGTGTCGCCGTGAGTGGTGGTGTCTTACCCAGAGGGCGAAAGAGCGACAGATTCCTGGCCCGTTCAGCGTCGACAATCGGCTCCATCGTGGACGAGGCGATGGAGAAGAGAAGAAAAGAGAGAAAAGGGTGGCGCTCCAGGCGGAAGGGCGAAAATAATAAGTGTTGTTGAGCGAGGGAAAAGATGACGATGCGGATGCAGACTGCGGGGAGCTTCACGGCAGAACATCACCGCCAGAACATTCTATACAACAGTACAATAGGTAGGTAGGTACCTAGGTTGATACCTACTATATGATAGTTATAGTTATCAATCTCAATAGCCAGAGGGTATCTAATTGATATAGACGTTAATTGACTACCAGGTATTATTACAAAATTTCTACGAAGGAATTCTAGAAACATCATCCTTGTCTATAGACCATCCACTATCAAACGATCAACTAGACTACCTTTTATCCTACAGTGTAGACTCCAAACAACAGATACCCAAATTGTGTCAAACAGCCGACAGACTTCCGCATCGATGGAGGTACGTACAGACCGACGGGATAGCTCTAAATCCACTCCAGAGAGCCCGTGGTAATTCCATGACGATACATCACCCGTAACAAGTGGGAGTACTTCGGAAGGGCTCTCGAAACGGGAAGTTGGCCAAGTGTCAATCCTCATTATGAAGGCCATGGAATGTGGCCATTATTAGAAAGACATCTTTCTCTCTTTCCGTCGATATCCTCTCGAGTCTGTAATTACTCGTTGATCCGGCCCTAATCACGTGTTTGGCCAACGTTTTGTGTAGATCTCCAGGACGGAGTATGTGCGACAATTCTTATTGCAACGAGCTGATCGTATGTGTTGTCATCCATTGATCCCTTGATCCAGATCATCCATGGATCATCATCATCGTTGTCCCTCTGTTCGAAACGTGACTCAACGCTCACGATGAATGCAAGACTGATCGGAATGCAGCCCCGCATTCGGTTGAATCAACCTTTCCACCGACGTATGTACGATGACCGCACCCCCCTCCACGCCCATTGCTCGGGGCTAATGTATGCAGACTATGCTTTCTGCATTGCATGGTACCCAATCCGTAGCTTGTCTGGCGGCCGAGAAGGATTGGCGATGGGCCAGGGGGAGGACGGGGTCCGCCTGGGACCAAGCCAAGAGCGAGAGCGTCACACGTAGGTCTACTACTAACGCCTCGCCCTGCATATCCCGTTGCACCGTCGTCAGGGTGTGCGACGAGCCGCCACTGTCATTGCTCCAAGCCGACAGCGAGAGACAGCACGCGATGTCCGTGATCGATTCCCAAGGCGATCTGGGCGTCTTCTTCATTGATTGATTGATTGACCGGACTCGTGGCGAGGTCCACCGCGTGGATCGTCCGACCCAACCATCGGGCGAACAATAATACTCGCAGCTATGATTAGTATTGTGCTGTGCTGAACGGAAGAGGCTAGGGTTCCATCCGGTGCACCGCCCTTTTACCACGTCGGTGACTGTGGATCGACCCATGGAGCTGCACGATGATGGTTTGTGGGTGACGAGTTACAACGCGAACAACCCGAAGGTTGAACTTATTTCCCTGGCGCTCTGTACCGAGTACAGTCAGCAGGAAGAGCTTGGTGCATTGCCATCGATCAGCATTCAGGCATGACCGTGCGCTTGTGGCGGCAGATGTCGGTTGTTTGCCATGGGGTTAATTTATTTGATCTTTGTCTTTGATGAAGGACTTTTGCCGACACGCGTACGAGACGGAGGAGGAGTGTAACTGAGCGATGTCCTCGGAGTAGGGTTGGTCTGTAAGATCGATATCATCTGCTCTGTATAGAAGACACAGTAGGTAGCCTACCAGTATGGGTGACGCATCGTATAGGACTTTAAATACCCTAAGAACGGATCAGAATTCCATAAGAATAGAATAAGGAGTTATGACTGCACATAGACTCAATAGCCACCATATGGATCATAAAATGGGATGGGGATGAAGAGGTACCTGGAAGTACCTCGCATCGCAGCGTACGGAAAGGCCGGCGGACGTTACGGTACGGTACTCCCGCATCGAACCTCCAAGCTGTCGCCTCCCCCTCCGTTCCTCCCACTTCTTCTCCATCCTTCTTTTTCTTCCGCCCCCCTTTATTTTCGCTCTGCTATCCTCTCTCCATTATTATGATGTCCGCTTCTATCCTCGCCTCGCCTTCGACGTTCCCGTCCGCCGCGGGAGTGAACGGGAATACCTAGATCGAAGCTCTGTTTGTGCCCTTTGTTCCTCTGTTCTGTCCGAGAACTTACCGAGTTTCTCCTCGACCGCCTCGCTTCTTTTTTGCGTTCCTCCGGCCAGAAAAAAAAATAGCATAGGGTTACCGGGTCCTGGCCCAGCGTTTCCCTCCACCGGCTGGCCCCGTTGCTGCTCCGGAGATTCGTCTTCTCGACATCTCCCAATTTCCTCTGGGGGGCTTTTCAGCTTCTTTTCTGGCCTCGTCGAGGTCATTGACCTTCTATCTTTCTTCCTTTTCCCCCCCATCTTCCTCTGTCCACTCCTTTGACCCACTGTCGCGTGAAACCGAGCGTGCGCTGTCAGCACCGTGGGATCTCTTCCTATATAGACTGTCAACTTCGGCATTTTCATTTGAATTATCCCCTTTTTCTCATATCTTCATGGGTTCCAAAATGGTGGACCATGCGAGATCCATGGAGTCCCGAACGGGACGAACAAACCAACGTGAGTGATCGCATCATACCGTCATTGCACACATCCCCGCGAGACATGTGGATCACCGCAGGGAGCAATCCGCTCCTCCTCGAGCCATCCATCAGCGCATAAAAAGTCCCCGCTGACCCGTCCCCGCTCTTAGGGTACGGATCCAAAGGCGAACGTCTGGTTGCCGGTGTGGTGCCGCTGTCCGCCGACAAAACGCTAGTCCTGCTGATCCAATCCGCCGGCAGCGGCAGCTGGGTGCTCCCGAAAGGAGGATGGGAGACCGACGAGGAGAGTGCCCAGCAGGCGGCGTGTCGCGAAGCCTGGGAAGAGGCCGGGGTGATCTGCACCGTGCACCGGGACCTGGGGTTGATCCCGGACATGCGGCCGTCATCGTTACTGACGGCCCACGCGCCCAAGGCGTCCTACCACTTCTTCGAGGTTACAGTCGACCGCCAGGAGGACCAGTGGCCCGAGATGCACAAGCGGAAACGCCAGTGGGTGTCGTATGCGCAGGCCGCGACTGCGCTGGCCAGTCGTCCGGAGCTGCTGGAGGCGCTCAATCGCAGTTCCATGAGGAGGTAGCCCGTCTACCGTCTCGGTTCTGAGACAAAAATTGCGTGTCATCCACCTGCAAGATGACGCCCGTTACGATTGATATGAATGTTTCCTCTTCCCCACAAAAGAAACCACTTGCCGTTATTTGCTTTTTCTAGCTGCATCTCATCCCATCTGGATATCTCTGGTCCCGGTCGGCTGTGTCATTTTGGAGTTGGAATTGTGGTCTGCTTGGCTTCAGTTTTGGCGGCGGGATGATGGCTTTGCGCACGACACACTCACCCTATAGATTTTTCTCACGATGATCCGTCTCATAGAGAGCTAGAGGTTTCCCCGACGGATGAAGGAAAGGGGTTGGATCATCGAGGCAGCGGGCTTTGCCTGGGAGATGGGAGATGTCTGCCCAGTTCAGGTCTGATCCGAGAAATGAAGGCTTTCTACCAGTGACCCTTGTGGTTGCGGTATCTGTAGTCGTAGCATGCGTACTTGTAGAGTTAAAGTAGTTGATCTGGAGTAGTGGTGTCGTTGACCGATCGAGAAAAAGAAAGCGTGCTGAAGAGGACTGATAGACCGCCCAATCGGGAAAAGCGCATTTGAGCCTCCGATAACTCTTTCATCAACCGCTGCCTTTACCACTTCACTACTCCGTACCTCACCACTTCACCACCTCCACCCCTCCTTACTCTCTCCTCCATAACACTCCTCTCCCATAATATTCTCTGACCCTCTATCCGATTGCATCCCCGCAGCCGAGAGCTGCACGGCAGAATGGACTACACCGAGATGGACATTGAGCCCACGGGGCCCCAAGTGACCGTGCGAGAGGTACGACCCCTTCTCCTATCGCACAAACGCGCCCTCAAACTAACCAAAATCAATACTACAGGCAGAACCATACCGCGTCGACTTCAAACTCAGCTCGGTCGACCTCGCCTTCGCCAACTCGCTCCGCCGCACGATGCTCGCCGAGGTGCCGACGGTGGCGATCGACCTGGTGGAAGTGGAAAAGAACACGTCGGTGCTGCCGGACGAGTTCCTCGCGCACCGGCTGGGGCTGATCCCGCTCAACTCGAAAAACTGCGACCAGGACCTGGAGTACACGCGCGACTGCGAGTGCGAGGACCACTGCGCGCGCTGCAGCGTCACGCTCCAGCTGCACGCCCGCTGCACCGGCGACGACATCATGCGCGTGTACGCGCGCGACCTGGCCGTCGCCGGCGAGCGCGCCAACGACTGGGTCGGCACCCCCGTCATCACCGACCCCGAGGGCAAGGGCCCGCTCATCTGCAAGCTGCGCCGCGGCCAGGAGCTCAAGATGACCTGCATCGCGAAGAAGGGCATCGCCAAGGAGCATGCCAAGTGGGCGCCCACCGCGGCCATTGGGTTTGAGTACGACCCGCACAATAACCTGCGCCATGTCGATTATTGGTATGAGGAGGATCCGGTGAAAGAATGGTACCCCTTCCCTTTCCCCTTTCCCTCCGGGATAAAAAGAGGCTAATATGTCTAGGCCCGTCTCGCAAAATGCCGCCTGGGAACACGCCGCGCCCCCCGACCAGCCCTTCGACTACGACGCCCAGCCCGCCAACTTCTATCTCGACGTCGAGAGCATCGGCAACCTCGACCCGGACATGATCATCCAGCAGGGTATCATCGTGCTGCAGCGCAAGTTGGCCTCGGTCATCTCTTCGCTGTCGGGCACCGGCGAAGGTGACGGCACTGGCATGATGGGCGGCGACGAGGACGATATGATGGGCATGCGCAGTCCCGACGCCTACGAGCCGCCCGAGGGCATTGACGGCGGCTTCACGGCGTATGCGAATGGCGGGGCGGCCAGTGCCTGGGGCGCGAGTGCGGCCACGCCGTATGGCGCTACGCCTTATGGTCAGGGGGGATATGGGTTCTAACTTTTGTCTCGGACTTGCCGTGAAAAGTGGATGTTCATTATAAAACTCGGGAAAATTCTTTGTCCAAAACCCAGAGTCGATAGATTCTGATCGCTACAGCATGCGCGGAGTTGGGGGTTTGGGATGGCGTCGAGGATATGCTATTTACTACGTTTAGGTCTTCGCAATATGTTATGTTCTATACTATTGCCTGTGGCGGGAATCAAGAGATAAACGATACATATAGTACGATGAATTGAAGATAGATAGCCATCATACACCATTAATGCCCAGAACAACAACAGCCCAAACCCGAAGCACCAACCTCAGAAAATTCCAGAGAGAGAAATCCAAATCCAATGAACAACCACGAATCACCAGAACCCACAAGGAACCCGTCTACCGCTTTTGCCCAGTTCGCCAGTTCCATGAAAAGGAGACGGTATAGCGAGGACATGCCCGATTCTTGTAGACGCCAGCCAGCCAGCCGAGAGAAGAGAGGGACCGTAACACCGTCCGCGGAGCCCAGATGCATGACCAGTTCCGACACACCAACGCCAAGGGAAGAGGAATACAATAGGAGAGTTGTATGCGACAGAAGAATAGACAGTGAAAGAGACGGGGGAAACAGAGTCGAGTATGTATAAACAGTCTATGGGTCCTTATGTCGCATCACACTCCCTCTATCGTATCAGCTCCATCGTCGGATTCGGAAAGCATCGTGGTGGGAGGAAGTCTGCGGCCGGCGCCATACACCATCTCCATCAGCTTGGCCTTTTGTTTCTCCCGCACCGACCGCAGGTAGTCGTAACTGCCCTCGAGCCCGCGGATCTGGCCCTCGATCACAGCCTCGACGGGGCCCAGCATGCGCCCATTGCTGCGCCCGTGGCTGGACTCGACGGTGCCGACGAAACTGACGGAATCGTTTCGTCGCACCAGCGGACTGACCAGCTTGCGCCGCAGGGTCTCCAGGTTGACTTTGAGCGTTAAGAGCCGGCTGCGGTGGTCCATGAGGAGATGCTTGTTGGCGACTGTGCGACTGCGCACGTTGGCCAGCAGGCGCTTGTTCTTCTCGTACTTGCGCACGACTGCGGCATCGGGCCCGAGGACGCGCGTCCACAGCGAGCTGAGCATCTCGCCCTCAGCGCGTTCCTGGGCGTCAGATTCGCGCACGACGGTGCGTTGCAGGTTGAGGAATTGGCGATCGATGGACTCGAACAGTGCGAATAACGCCGTCGAGTGGGTGAGTTCGCTGTTGATGGACTCTTCGAGGACCGCCAGGAACTCGGTGAAGGTTCGCGTGAGCGTCGCGCGGGTGCGCTGCGCGGCGGTCTGGCCAAAGAGCGTGGTCACAATGTTGCCAAAGGTGGTGGGGGTGGTGGTGAGCTCGCTGCCGGCCGTGTCGCCACTGGGGACCGCGACCCGTTCTAGCGTGCCCAAGCGCGACAAGAGATCGTGGACGTTGTCGAAGACAATGGTTGGGAGCGTACTCGGGGGCTGAGAAGACAGCGTCTCCAGCTCGCGTTTAGCCCAGTCCATGACGATCAGGATGGAGTCTACGTCCGAGTCCACGTTGGCAAAGAAGCGCGTGAGCTCGAGGGAGAGCGACTTGAGTGACTCAGATAGCTCGTCCAGCTGGCGCACGATGATGGGCGCACTCGTCATGTTGGTCCCCCGGACGGATTCACTCAGGTCCCAGACGGCGACGCCGGTCTCCTGCAGCGTGCCGATCTGTTGCACTCCATTCTCCGAGTAGTAGATCAGCGGTTCGAAGGAGCGCGCAAAGCTAGACAATTTGACCAGATCTGGGATGGCTTGCGGCATGTTGGGCATGAACAGGGCGCGCATGAAGGCGATGGAGAGGAAGGCCACCAGAATGGACAGGGTGGTGTTGGACTTGGAACTGGTGATGCGATCGAACTTGGCGCGCACATAGCGAAAGAACGCGACAAAGGGTTCGCGATGCTGGACTTCAGCGCGGACCGCGAAGCGGATATCTTGAGAAAGGCCCACCGGTTAGTATGCTGTGCCAGCGGACTGGACATGATAGCAAACCAAGATCAAGCCTACAATTACTCAGATTGTTCTCCGACCCAAAGTCCATTCCTTCAGGGCTCGGGCTCGCCGCGCCCTGCACGGGGCCGGGACTCGGAGATCGGCCTTTCTGCGGGGTGTCTGCATCGGTCGGCAGCGGCACGTTGGCTGCGACGGTGACGTCGCCGCCGCCTTCTACGGAGTGACCGCGCCGGGATGCAGCGGGCCCTTCGAGCGCATCTTCGTACTGCGGACTGGGTTCGCGCGACTGCGACGGACTGAGACCCACGGTCGGCTTGAGCGCCAGTCGATCGTGATCGGGTTTGCGCAGGTACGGCTGGTGACGGTACCAGCCACTCCCCTGTACATAGTCATATCGGCGAAAGCCTGGCGGCGACCAGCGCTCTCCATTCGGGGTGGTGTCATCGTCATCCCCGTCAGATTCCTCGGAGCGAAAGCCAGAGTGTTGGGAAGGCAGACCGAAGACAGGGGAGCGGTGGGCGTTGCTGTTGTTCTCAAAGTCCTCGAGCGACGCATCCAAGGACGGATGGTCGTCAAAGACGTTGTCTAGCTCGTCCAGCATGATGGACGGCGGAGCGCACAGACTGTACGTTGTTGCGACAGCCAGGTTACTGGCACGGTGGTGTCTGGTGGAAGATAGATAGAAAGATAGGGAGGGGTTAGTTCGCAAACGCGCTTCAGGCCGCGATAGCACTCTAAACTGCGCAGGAGGCTAGGCCTGGGGGAACCAGTGCGACGATCAAGGGGAAATCCCAGTAAGTCAAGAGAAATGGATTCAAGACGAATGATAACGAAAGATGCTGCAGGTCAGATGGGAAGCACTCAGACGTCACGATACAAGACATGGGAGAGGCCTTGATGCCTGAGGACGGGCGGGTGGGATGCGACAAGTCACTTCTAGCCGCGGGGAGGAGGCTGGGGCGGTGCAGGTCCAGATTACCAGGCGTTCAGTTTCACCAGGGCGCTTTGCATTCCACGCAGAACACTGTAAGGGGGGTGGGGTTAGTGGAGCAGAAGGAGTAGAGCAGAAGTAGTGGTTGAGCAGAGAGAATAAGATGGAAATAGTTATTTGTATGGAATGATTTAATGATGAGTGAAGAGGACGACGGGAAGTACCGTGGAATCCGAGAGCAGGTCGAGGTACAAACCCCTCGCGCACGAGGCTGGGCCAATCATGGGCGAGTCCAGGTCATGTGCCCGAAGCATTGTTGTTCGGCCTGTTCTGCCCTGTACTGCTCTGTACACTCCCATCGTACTCGCCAGTCTTTCGGTTCTTCTCAAGGTTCGTAAGGCCACTTGTTCTAGCAGTCTCCGCCAATGATCGTCCCAAGGGAGGTCTCGGGCTGCAAGGATCGCCAAACGCCGTTGCATTCCAACTCTATCGGCCGATCCAGAGAAGGGAATGGGTGAGTAGTAGTAGATGGATGACCTCATGGGTGAAGAGTCGCCTGGAGGAACCAGTAGATCAGTTGGTAGTGTTGTATGTTGCATAGGAGAGAAGAACGAAGCGCAGAAGTGAGAGTTCTCTGTAGGAAGCAGGAATGAGATGGATGAAGGAATAAGGCCGCATCACGTGACTCGTCCGCCACACGTGCAACATCCATGCTCCGATCAACCCAGATCAAGTACGGAGTAGATCAACATTTTGGACTCGATAGATGTCATGAGAGGAGATCTCTGTTCATTACGGCTAGAGAAGAGCCGGGGTTAACCCTCAGTACAGTCAAAACATCAATAAAACACGCAAATCGGACACGAAACAACGAGATTTTGGTCGGCGCAAACGTCTATCAACCACACCGCACAAAGGAGAACCAGGTCTATTGCGAATAGTAAACAAGGTATGAGGTGTAATAGTACAAGCCCGCTCCGGCGCGACGACCCACACCGGCGGGTAAGAAGGAAATTGACATCATCATTCAGACATTTAAGCGGTGCTCTCCTTGAGGTAGCTGCACGGTCGTTAATAGACTCTCTTTCTCTGACGTGATGGATACGTACGTGATCAGGTCGTTGCGCTCCTTGCCCTTCTTCAGACCACCAAAGGCCATCTTGGTACCGGGGATGAACTTCTTGGGGTTCTCGAGGTAGGAGAACTGTACGAGTGTTAGTCATCGCGACGATCCGAAAGGAATGTCTAAAGACACTTCGGAAAGGGTCAATCATACCAGAGTGTTCTCATCCCAGGTCACACCAGCCTGCTTGTTGGCATCGGTGTAGGCGTAGCCCTCGGCCTGACCGGTCTTACGGCCAAAGAGACCGTTAAGGTTGGGGCCGACCTTGTGGGGGCCACCGGCCTCGACGGTGTGGCACTGAGCGCAGCGGGTCTCGAAGACGTTAGCATTTGGTTTCTCCGTGATCGCGATCAAGTACTCACCTGGAAGAGCTTGGCGCCCTTAGCCTTGTCACCTGAAGCGAACCACTTGTTAGCTGTCTGTTTGGCGAGATCGGCGGCCTCCAGTTCCGCCTCGCGTAGGTCGATGGTAGTGAGAAAACAGAGGGTATCGAAGCTTGTCATCTTGCGCAGTGTAGTGCAGACAGGATTGGGAACGGAGGGTGATGCTTTAAAACGGTAGGTGCGCGATGGAAGTGTAGGTGGCCAAACAGGGGAAGGAGTGAGAGGGAGTCACTGAGGATCATGGTAAAAACCCAAGGGACAGGTATCACCATCCTCTCATTCACTTATGTTCCTCTGGCTGAGACTGAAGGCATGATGACGGTCTGGCCAGGAGAATGACCAGAACCCAGCGAGGAGCAGGAGGAGCTTACCGGGAGCGAAACCAGCGTCCTTGCCCATTGTGAATGTGTGAGATGATTGTTAAGGAGGGAAATAAAAGAGAGTGTGTAGTATACAAGGAATTGAGTTTGTGAGGATATCCAAAAGCTGAGGGAAGAAAGATGGAAGAGGAAGAAAGAGAGAGAAAAACTTGCGATCGCAGGGAAAAGCGACTAAACCGGGCGCGGCCCCGTTGCCCCCGAGCCCTCCCGTGATCCGCTTCTGGGCCAATCAGGGCGCGGATGATTCAGCCGTCGACGGGCGTCCCCGGAAACTGTTCTTTTCGGTTTTTTCGGTGAACCTTTGTTGTTGTTGATATTCTACTCGATAATGAATATCCTATGAGTAAACATTAGTAGTTTATAGTCGTACTATGATTTGACAATATGGCTATCATATCCTAGGTAGGTATGAATATTGAAGTCGGCATCTATCTTTGTATAGAATCAAGTAGGTATGAATCGTTATGACCTCATCGCCCGGGAGAACGGCAAAAATGAAGTTGGAAATCCCTGTTTCGCCATTTGTTCGATGGCCTACTCCGTACGTACTCCGTGATTCACCCGTCCGAGTTCCGTCCGATGTACTGAGCATAATTAGTCAACTGCATAGAACAACTTGGAAGTTACTATGCACTCCTTGCCGACACCTGTATACATCCTCCATAGATCTGTTCCGGTTGGCGTAGCTATCACAACTCCGCGGACAGTCGTTCCAGCACTTCTTGGCCTTTCTCGTCCAAATCAGGATAATTTCGCAATTGATACAGGTCCATCCAGAAACGTTTGGCCTCTTCATATACATTAAGATGTTGCCGTAACAGCCTCCTCCATTCAGCATCTGCCTCGGTGAAGCCCCAAGTAGCTGAGACGTATTCATACCATATAGGATAGTACGCTGCATGTTCCCAATCAATGATGCCAACAAGCTTCCCATCTTTAACCATAATATTTCCGATATTAAGATCGCAATGTGTGAGGACGTATGGTGCACACTTAGGGAAGCGCTTCTTTAGGTTGTCCAACACTTGCTGGGGAAATGACTTTTCAGGAGGATTGTGAATGGTGAGACTTATAGCATCCCATAGTTCAACATCGGAGTGGAAAGGCCCACGAGGGTCGAAGTTGAAAAAAAGCAAGGCCGGAGAGCAGGCGCCTCCATCAACCGTTTGTATACTCGACGAGGTAATGGACTGTAAATGCTTGCAGACGTCCGCCACCTGGTCTGCAATAGCGACCTTTTGGTCGTGCGATAGTATAGGCCAGACGGTCTCGAGGCTCTCACCCTCCATTCGCTTTTGTAGCACGAAGTAACGCCCGTTTCGATCGGCCCAGTCACAGACAAGCTCGGGTGCCGGAATATCGGCATAACGTTCAAGAAGTTGCAGTGTTTTCGCTTCGTTTTTCGGACCCTCGTCAGGACGCTCTTTGAGAATCAGATCAGTCCCGATCGACCATACACCCCGGTCATGTGCGCCATAGATTAGTTTGACATGGCTGGAATAACAGCATTTCGATTGCTGATCCCGAGTCCATCCGCATGCAACGCAGCCTTCATCCGACGCTTTCTCAGCCATGGTATGAGCTGAAGTCGGACTGTCTTCTGAGACAAAGAGAATGAAGCATTAGAAAAAGAGAGGTCCCGAAGAGGATGGTTTACCATTTATATTTGGCGTACAACGCTCACCGCCACCATGAAGGTTGTCCAATCAAGACCTAGCAGAGTATAGCTTTGTTTATTCAGTGTAACCATTGACCATTCCATCTTGTAGTGGAGCGTACCGGGATTCCAACATCTGTCAGCTTCCTCTGCGGTTTGGATTCACAAAAACGATCTATGGGATGAGTTGGTAGGCTTTGACAGGGATGTGCTGGGCTGTCTCGTTCTCCTGGAGGGAGGTCGTGTGCTGTACGTATTGAGGAAGGTGGATGATTTCATGGGAATTCATTCGTGAATATTGTAGCCAGAAGTGCGAAGGTATCAAGCTTGTCTGAATAAGTTTGGTTGCGCCCAATAGCCCGAATCAGTATATAGCTACTTAGTGTTGGATCCTGTATAGAAATAGAAGCTCTCTGGATAAGATAGAATATATGGCAACTTTTCAATTCTCTATCTCTCACAAATTAGGATTGAATTCTTTATGCTTATCCACCGCATTTGGAATTTCTGTTTATTAATCCCACCGTTCTAGCAATAAAAATTTATCCTTAAGAAAGCGATGATGTGCGTTGAATTCTAGTGTGGAGAAGGACCGATCCGGGTTGTGGAGGACCCTATTTCGACTCCATCTACACTCTCCTCATCCTGCGTTTGACCATATTCCTTTCCCCCTTTGACTATGAAACATGACCCAAGAGTCGCTGATAGGATGTAGGAGTTTATGAAAGCCCACGAGCGCGGTATACTTCAAATTAACAAGCATGGCGCCAAGGGGACATCACTTGGTCTAATAAGATCAAAGTCTGGCCGACAGACAATGCTCTGATTCATGGCTCGTAGGTCCTAAGTGACCTGCAGCCTCAGCCACGGCCGATCTTTCCAAATCGGTTGTTAGGTCATGTCGGGTGAACGTTCGATTGCCATATGATAGCATGGAAAAGAACGGGAAATTGGAGGTAGTTCGTGAGCTCGAGCCTGCATCGCGACAGCAGTCGTGGGCAACATTAAGGCGACGTGGCCCTAGATATGGTACAGGAGCTCCTGATGAGGAAGCATTGGCTTAAATGTTGTACAATATACAATATATACATAATTTTGGCTTAGTGTGGTGTACCTACACAACTGGATCCCATGTTGATGTATAGATCACGTGATACCGATCCGAAAAGTTCACCTCCGAAACCCTCCCGAACAACCTCCCATCTCCGAGCTCAACCTCCTCCACCACCAACACCACGACAATGCCCACCACAATCCCGCAATTCCTCCTCCCGCGCGGGGCGCCCTCCCCGCGCACGCTGCAAGCGCTCACCCGTCGCACAACCCCACGAATCGCACTCCGCCGCGGCACCCCGTCCAGCCGCTGCGCTTCGTCGAAGGCTCCCTCGTCTGAAAAACCACGCGTGCTAGCACAGCCAGACAAGTTCCGCCCCCCATCCCATCCAGCCCGCCGCGTCGTCCAAACCCGCAATGGCCGCGTCGTCTCCAGCAACCCCGTCAACTACCCGGGGCCGCGCCTCTCCGAGAAGGAAAAGGAAGAGCAGAAACATCGCCAGTATCCGAACATGTTCCCGCCCGAGGGCACGGTGATGTACAAGTTTTTGACGAGTCGGTGGATTCACATCTGGATTGCCATGGTACGTTCCCCCCCCTTTGTTCTCCCCAATTGTCTCTTTCTACCGTTGGATGGAGGGAAGGAGGGCATGCTAATTCTGGTGACAGGGCGTCCTCACCTCCCTGGCAACCTTCACCTTCACGACCAACTTCAGGGCGACCTCGCCGTTTGCGCATCTGCTGCCGCCGTGGTCGGCGCTGCTGACGCATCCGGTCGCGACGGTGTCGCAGGCGCTGTCGGTGTTCCGCATGCATGTCGAGCATACGTCGTTGGAGACGCGGGAGAAGCGCCAGCGGCGCGTGGAGGATGCGGAGAAGAGGCGTCAGTTCCGCGTGGCGCATGGATTGGAGGAGCCGGCGGAGGAGAATGCGGTGGAGGCTCCTGCGGAGGCGCAGGTGGATGAGCAGTCGCCTGTTGCGGCCGAGTTCCAGGGCTCCGGCTCCGGCTCCGCGGAGGAGTATGTTGATTGGGAGGGGAAGAAGCGGCCGGTGAAGAAGTGGTTGGGGATTTGGTGAGGAAACCTCCGTGCTACGGTTGTGTCCTGAATGAAGGTTGTATGTTAGGCGGTGGACTGGTTGTATTTTATTGTTGATATGATAGTCATTATGTACATGTCCTCTCGTCAGTTGTCTGTCTGTCTGTCTGTCTGACGAACTGCACGCTTATCGGCGTCATGCGCCGTTGCTCTGGTCTGGCTTCCGCCCGAGCGGTGGCCGTATAGATGTAGTAGTTCCTACACGAGGCGAATACTCCATTTGCGCAGGTCTCAGCCAACCTCCACACCCTCCAAGCCCTCCAGCACCTCCTCGCCGACACCGCCCTTCCGCAGCACCAGCTTCACCATCTTTGCGACGGTACTCCGCTTCACACCACCACGGCGCGGCTTCCACACGCCGGGCACCTCCTCCTCGCCCGTCGACGGGTTCAACACAGCGGCCTCCTCAGCCGCCGCCGACCCCAGCGTCGCGACGTTCTCCGAGTTTGGCACGCCCGGCTGCGTCAGCCGCGACGGCGGATCCACCGTGCGAATCGACAGCACCTTCAGCGCATCCGACTGCGCGTCGCGCGCGACCGAGATCGCCAGGATCGTGTCCGCAACGGCGATTTCCTCGCGACTCGGATCGAAGATGACGTTCTCGCCGACAGCAATGACGAGCAGCGTGATGGGTGGGCGCACAGGGTGCGCGGCCGCAGTCTTGAGCCCGCGCGTGCGCGGGTACAGGTACTCGGCGGCGTTCCAGTCGTCGTCGAAGAACGGGTCCTCCTCGCCCTGCGACTTGAGCTTGGGGAGCTTGGTCGACAGCAGCGCCAGGTGTGTCGTAAGCGACAGGAGCGGGAGCGGGTACGAAAGGGGTTGCGAGAGGAGCAGCACCTACGCTTCGTCAGAGCCTGTGAACACCACAACAGGGAAGAAAACTCAAAACTCACATCAATGTACAGCCGCCAATGCCACCGTCGGTTAATCACGAGCCGACCCTTTAACCCGCCGGCCATATCGCCGTCTCCGCCGCTCGACACCGACTCCACCAGCGGCTCGCGCATCATCTCCGACAGAAACACCGGCAGGGCGTCGTCGTCGCGATACCCCGGGATCTCAATGGACATCTGTACCCAGGATCCGTGTCCGGTGCTCGATGCTTGCTGCGGGTCGTCGTCGCTGGTCTCGGCGGGGCCCTGCTGCGCGAGACTGGCGACGTCGGCCGCCGCGACCGTCTTCTCGACCTCGGCCTTCACGCCGACAATGGCCTGCGTGCCGTCTGCGAACCCGACGCGCGCGCTGCCATTCGTGCCGGGGAGGATGTCGGTTTCGGCGGTCAGCGGGCGGAACTGGGTTGGGGAGCGGCCATCGGGGCGGATGGGGTTGTTCGGGAGGGCGAGCGAGGTGTACAGGTAGGAAAGTTCGGCGGGAGAGATGAGGGGGGTCTGCGAGGCAGAGGATGCTTGTCGTTGGGACATGGCTGCTCTGAAAGAGAAGGTAGAGAAGGGAAGATTTTAGTTCTTCAGATCAATCCACAGGCTGTGCAGCCTGGGATCACGGCAGTTGGCTCGAGGCAGAAAATATAAAGAGGATATTTCCGCGACTGGTAATGGGAGAACTATGCACAAGAAACAGTCTTTAAATCGAGTTCATGGTGGTGTAGGATTTGCTATGGTTGACGTCGAATACTCATTTGGGAAAATCGCTGATGCGGATTATCGTTGTTCCGCGTCGATCATATAGACATCCGATTTACTACTGACTTGCATGCGCCTACTTTCACACTCAATTTTCTTGCTAATGGTATTCATTATACAATTATTCTGATATATTAACATAGATGACGCTTCAGATCACTTTTCAGAAGCCGTATATGTATAGAGACGGATCACCGCCAACGTGGTACTATATTACAATATGCGGTGCAAAGCCCAGACTAGCCACCGGTCGTCCTTCCCAGAGACAAAGAGAAACATTGTACAGGGTGAAAGAGAAAGAGTGTAGGAACAGCGAAGGAGAGAGTGATATACAGATAAGGATAGACTCAAGGAAAGGAGGGATTTCGAGTGTAAGGATCAGGACAGGTGAGAAATGCATATATAAGGAATGAAGCAAACCGCGTGACTCGCACAGTGGTATCAATGTATATGGGGAATGTGCAATCGCATGTGCAAAAGAAAGACAGACAACAAACCGCGTGCCGAAAACAAATTGCGAGGCCGACAAGTATATATCTATAAAAGGCCTGTGGGGTATGAGGACGACAAGAACCAGCAAATGAAAGGAATCCGGGCTAATCCGTGCCCATAAAACCCGTCGGGCAAACACAAAACAACCATGGCCAAACCTCCACTGAAAAAGATGAGAAGCTGAAGAGACACCAAATCCGATACGCCATCCTCGGGTAGATCGCCGCCACCGTGCATGATCACACCATGTTGTGCTTTTTTCCGTTTTTTTCGCTGGAAACTGGATAGAAGAAGGGGAAGAAAATCGAACGAAATCTGCTTATCGATAGGTCGTGCCGGACAGGAACTCCGCCGTCGCGGAGTGAGACCACTCGCCATCTTCGTAGGGGGGTGTAGGCCACTGCCGCGTCGAGGTGGCATGATCCGTCTTGTCCCCTGGCAACCCAAGTCGCCGACAGGGAGTGGCGTCCGTGTGGCCGAAGGACACCCCGTTACATTTGGCCGACGGGGATGGCGTGGGATAGGGACTAGGCAGGGGGCGGGAACTGTCGTTCCCCACCAGCTGGCGGCTGTAGTTGGACGATGCGTCAGACTCCTCGGCCTGCGCCAGGCGCTTGGCCGCTTTGCTGGCGGAATGGAGCACCTCATCGAGGAGCTCGTCTTCCTCCTCGGGAGTTTCGTAACGATGGACGGGATGGGTGGACATCTGGAGCGCACGCCTCGTTCGGCTCGAGATGGGGCCCGGGGTACCACTGGTAGACACCGGGCTGTCACCCATGGAGCGGATCGATCCTTGCGGCATCGACTGGCGCTTGGTGCCATCCACGGACGCGATCGGAACGGGGACGTTGCCTAGAGCGGTGGAGTCAAGCGAGTACTTCACACCCTGTAGCGCCTTGTCCAATTCGGTAAAGTCCGAGCCTTGCTTGCCCTCGTTCACGTGCACGGAATCCAAGGCCAGAGAAGACCGGTTCGACCAGGGCATGCAACCAGCATTAGCTTCAATGTCATCGCTCGGGATCGTGCCCTGATTGCGACCCGATAACCGGCGTGCCCGCTTGCGCAGATGGGAGAAGAAGCTCTCTTTCTGATTGCCTGCGACGTGGCTGATCCCGGCGCCATTGAGCGCCCGTTCGGCTTCCTGTCGGTGAATATCGGCATAATGGTTGCCGTGAGAGTTGACCGACAGCTGACGGCCAATCTTCTTGCCCGCCTTGCCTGCATCGCTATGGGCAAGCGATGAATTGGCCTGGGCCGTGACAGCGTTCGACAGAGGGGAGACCGGTCGAATGGAAGGAAGAATGGGCATTGG
This sequence comes from Aspergillus terreus NIH2624, assembly GCF_000149615.1. Classification (NCBI taxonomy): domain Eukaryota; kingdom Fungi; phylum Ascomycota; class Eurotiomycetes; order Eurotiales; family Aspergillaceae; genus Aspergillus; species Aspergillus terreus. The sequence goes on from NT_165925.1 coordinate 796,731, forward strand.
GGCGCCATTCGCCCAGGTAGCGCGCTTGCTGGGAGCCGGCTTGTTCTTGGTTTGGAACTCGGGCACCGTGCTGTAGGAGACGACCGGCTGCTTGGCGGGCGGGTCGTTCTCCAGGGCTGGCGCCGGGCTTTCGGACCGCCCGATCAATGACCTCCGGAACCAGGAAGACTTCGATGCCAGCGTTGGCGAGCTGGTGGGTTCCTGGGTGGGAGACCGGAAACTCTTGTCGGATTGTTTCCGGCCCAGGAGACGGGCGGTAGATGACCGCGGTCTCAGAGGATCGACCGCATCCGCGAAGTATTCGTGGTTCAACGCTTGCGTGGACGTGGGTCGATTCTTGGGATCCCACATCAGACACCAAGTGACAAAGTGGCTCAGGGCCTGCGGCCACTGCGGCGGCTGCAGAATGCTCTCCATCGCATGAGGCGCCATCTTAGGGAAGGTAAACCCGAGCTTCTGCGCGAGACGAGAGCCTTCTCTCCATTCACCACCGCCTAGCTTAGCACCGGTCTTGCTGTACCAGTTGCCGGGGCTCCCCATGATTTCGCAAATGCGCCAGACCTGATCGACCTCGTTCCCACCGGGGAAGAGAGGCTTCAGGGTCGCGATTTCGACGGCCATGGCGCCAATGGCCCACATGTCGACGGGAGCTGAGTATTCTCCCGCGCGCAGGAGGACCTCGGGCGCACGGTACCATCGCGTCGAGACATAGGTGGTATAAGGGAGCTTGGAATGGGTCTCTCGGGCGAGGCCAAAATCGGCGATCTTGACGGTGTAGGTGGGAGGAGTGGAAGGAGGGGTGACGAGGTTGGAGTAGCGGCTGAATGCGGAGTCGTTGGGGGCGGAGGTCGAGACGAGGATGTTCTCGGGCTTGATATCACGATGGAAGAAATGGTGTGCATGAATGTGGTCCAGGCCCGACAGGATCTGGTACAGGATGCTCTTGACGTGCTTTCCATCGAGACACTTGTGGTCGCGGGACTTCATCAACTGGTACAGATTGCCATCCATATACTCCATGCAGATGTGTAGTTTGCGCGAAAGGGGATCCAGGAAGATGTCGAGAGCGGGGACGAGGTGCGGATGGGTGGGTAATGTGCGGAGGAAGATGACCTCCCGCAGCTCGAGACACGGCGTCAAGGAGCTGAAGGTCTTCTTCATTGTTTTGATGGCGACCTGCGGGGGGCGGGGAGTGAGCCAGAGATCGGATGGAATGATGATTTTAGGATATAGCTTACCATGGTTCCTCGCCGGGCCACATTGGAACCAGCGGTTCGTACACGTGCCACGGCCACACTGCCAAAGCTGCCATCTCCAACCTCCTTGATCACCTCGAAGCGATCTTCGAGAGTGGCCATTGAGGTGGAGGCGACACTCCGAGGAGGATGATCGTAACAGACGGTCATGGTGACTCTCGTCCTATTCTCTGCCAGCAGATGAACCGAGCGAGTTCTGGTGACTGGTAGGCGGTCAGCATCGGGATGACGGCGGGTCGGCGGGAACGAGGGGAAGTGGTCTCTCACCCTTGATGTGGATGGGGGGTCGGGGGAGGAGGGGATTAGATTATAAGAGGATAGTGGTCTTCCTGTCGATGGTGGAAGGAATTAATGGCATCCGGGGTTCATCATTCGGGGAATCAGGCGAGAACGAGAGGTCGACGAGCGAGGTGGGTATGGCCGGAACCCATGGAGGGATGATGGTAGAAGGACGATAGTGGTAGTAGTAGAGGGGGGAATCGAACGAAGGGGGAGGGGGGTTGGAGTCATGTAAAGTAGTCGAGGGGAAGAGAGAGAAGGGAAAGAGAAAGGAGATCTGGAAAGTTGATGGAAGACCCGGAGGATTGGAGACGGGGTCAGTAGAGCGGAGCCGTCGGAGTGGGAACGGGGAGGAGATGATGATGACCGAAAGAATGATAATAATAATAATAAAGATCCAGAGAGAGAAAGGACAGGACAGGACAGGACAGAAAAGAAAAGAAAAGGAGCGAGAGGGTGGAAGAGATGGACGTGCGTGGGTGGAGGAAGAGGATGGGTACCTAGGTAGGTAGACGAGGTACTGTACTCCGTAGGTAGAGATGAATAGGAGGAGGTGATTATTTTCCCCTGACGGTGACAGCTTCGTATTTTTGTGTTTTTCCCTCTTTTTCTTTCTTTCTTTCTTTTTTAATTTTTTTTTGGGGGGTTTTTATTTTTCTTGTTAGGGAAATTTGGGAATTTTGTTTTTAGATTTTAGCCTGGAGCTTAGGAGCGGGCCGTGGAGACTGAAGAAGCGGTCGAGGGTGTTTTGGAGAAGATGACGGTGTAGATCAAGAAGAGTGTCTCTGCAAGCGGGGTCGGGTGCTGGCTGAAGTATAAGAAGAGGAGGCTGGGAGGAATGGAGTGTTCACAAGCTGACCATTCTGGGAGAGGGATGTTTGGATCTGTTGATATCGACAATCGATGTATGAGAAGATGGGAAAAATAATAATACATAATAACCATGATAATAATAATAATAACTCAGTATGAGAAAAAAGCATACCTATTCCGTACACGAGACTCGTAATATCTCGGACGATGATCGAGTCGGGAAAAGCTCGTCCACCAGAGATCCACCCCGCGTCGTCGCCGCCCAAAGAGAACCGACTCTAGGGGTCACTAGTTCCTGCGACTACTTTAGTCCGAGAGGGCCTCGACTGAAGACGGGGCCGTTGAGTGCCGAGAACGGAATCAGAGAATACAATCAATATAACTACACACACCTAAGCAAATGGATCTTATCTCTGTAGAGCTTCAAATGAATGTTCCACTACCTCTCCGTGGATACCTAGGTACGTACATAGGTACATCGGACTCAGGTGCGACAATTTGGTGGCTTCTAGCGCGTTGAGCTAGTATCGATCGAGCCAAGTTGCGAGCGACCCCGGGTCCACTTGACTAGGTCTGGTCCAGACATTCCCCTATTCTATTATTCCTATTATTACTGCGATTATTACTAGGTACTATTAATATTATTATTATGATTCCCCGTTGATATCATCCTTCTCACAATTAAGTTAGGTATGGGAGCACCGGCTAACGTCACCGTTATTTACTTCCTTTGTCTATTCAACGATTTACCAAAAGAGAGAAAATCAAATAAACACCGAATAAATGAAGAAATCAGAAATCCACTGCACGAATCAGACCGGTTTTGGGGCCCTCCCCAAACCTTCCTCTTCCACCGTCTTTTCTTACTCGCTGCCCCATCCACTTCAACACCAGCCTTAAGCCCCGCCCCACTTGGCCGCCGCCTCTAGTGATCGTTAGACGGGCCCTAGCAAGGATGTCCAGGGGTTGGGCCGCGTTCTCTTGTTTTCCTCTCCTGCTCGCGAACTGCTCCTCTCCAACCGCCACTCAGGAACCGCCTCCCAATGTGACGTGTCCCCAGAGAGCGCGTGGTGAGACCAACCCGACGCGACGAGGGTCACCAACTAACTAATCAACACCAACAACAACAACATTACCAGGACTGCCGTGCCTCATCCGGCAACACGCCCGCGCGATTGATCCAATTCCTGGCACGACTTTCTCCTCCGCTCAAACAGACCCCGACGATTTAACTATTACCACCCGTCATCGATCGTCCACGTCCACGGATGCCTCGGGTGTTCCCGTTTGGGAGCTGGACCGGGGACTGTCTGGGTCCGATGACCGTCCCTGTACCACTTTAGGCACGCATCGTGGGTAAGCAATCATGGGCCATGCGATCGACTGCACAGTTCATGCAGGCCGTTATCGGCTGCCGTCGATAGCTCATCGCTCCTCCTCGCCCACCAACAGTGGCGGGACATGTAGCGGGTGGCTGACCGCCAGCCTGGCAGCCGCTCCTCCCGCCGGTAAGGGAGAAGACAGCTTCACCGTTGCAAGGGGGGAATAAGGCATCGCTGCTTGCGGGGTCCCCTCTTTCAAACGGTCCATTGAGCTCCTCCTTTCGTTGTAAATCGTGAACTGAAGGATGACCATCTATCGAATTGCATTATTCCATGTAGGTAGTCTTGGCCTAGCGGTGGGAATCGGTGGATCCTCCAGCATGCGCGAACATGTACGGAGGGCTTCGTAGTTGCTCCGTATGTACAACCCGATATGGAAATCCATTCAACGCCAATTCAACGGGAACGGGTCTTGGAGTCTGATCCTGCGATTCGTGCAAGACAAAGTACAGGGAAACGCGGTGCGCGGGGACAACGCTTCCGGTGACCTGTATACTACTGGCCTTTCCCGAGATCAGATGAGAGCTGACCCGGATGGGATGGCCCGCCAGGGACACGCAAGGTCGATCTTCCCTGGGAGGGGTTTTCCGTGGGGTTGGAAACTTATTGAGCGCCTTCTGACCATCTTTGGGCGGGGATCTTTCTGTTCTCGTTTGGTCCGTCCAGGAAAGGAGATGGCTTAGTCCCGCACTGGTAACTAACAGCACCCTGTACACCGCAAAAAGCAATATCCATGCATGCTCAGCTCATTCTTCATCGGGAGGCAACGGATAGATCCACCGCATGGACGCAGATAAATCGGGACATGCAATATCCAGATCAGGGTTCACTCAACGCTGCGGGTGCAAAGTCCGGTGTATGCAGATAAGGGTACATAAGCGGTGTCAAGCGCCGGGAGCCATCTCATATCATATCGTATCCTATCTGCAAGATGGGATCAACGGCGGAGGAGCTGAGAGCTGTTGCTCCAGTGACGAGGGTATCCGTCCCTCTGGAAGATCTTCACGGTCCGCGAGGCGCGGCATCATTACCTGCGTCCCCTTCGGATGGTCCATATTAATGGATCCCCTTGAACTCCTCCTAAAATCGGGATCCCAAAGCGTTGCTTAACCGTTTCAAGAACATTTGTCCTGGTCGAGGATGGTGGCAACGCGTGCCCCAGGCTACCACACTGACCGTACATAGGATCATGTATGGTGCGCTTCTGAGATGCCACCTCGAACCGGATCCATCCGAGTCTTCACATCGGCGGTGTGCATGTCTTGATCTCCAGGTGAGTCAAACTAAACAGACCCATCACCAAGCCATTGGGACTTTTGGCATCGTGGTCATGGCCCGAAGAGTCTCACCTGGGACCGGACGGACATCCGCTAGCCGGGGAGCTTCAAAAGGGGTGGGTTTATGGATCACATCTGGCACTGGACCTATAGCCACGTTGCATTATTGTTGTCTCTAGTGGCGTTACGCCTGTCGCATCGGATACATTAACTGCCGCAGTATCAAACCGAATAGTTCGCTCTGGTGGTACATTGCCATCTTTTCTTGTCGACGAGTACCGTACTATCGCCGGGGCGACGCGGAAGATCCTTCACTCCGTATTTCTCCCACTCTGATAGAATGACTTCTCATTTGCTACCGACAGAAGCCCACCGGAGCTTCTGTCATGCGCCGTCCCCAAGGAGATCATTATTATTGGCACTTTGCCCACTCTCACGAACTATGGATTTTGAGTTCGAGGGAGCTACCAGAGTTCCAGAGTTAGTCTGGTGAGTTACCAAAGTCCACGAGAGAGGGACCGCCGCGTCGGAAAACCCAATTGGGGTCTGGTCTGGGACGACACCGCCTATCAGCTCTAGTCGCATGGGGCAGGGAGCCACCCGGGGAACGCAGCCGCCCCCACTGGGCCCCACTCCGAGCGGGCCCCGTCCCTGCTTCCCGACCGCCCGACCAACTGGGGCCATTCTTGCGATTATTAATGGCTCTCTACTTACGGAGTCAGTACGGAGTACTAGTAATGGGACCAAAATGGGACCACCGCTCTCTCTCTCTCTCCGTCACTCTCGCGGGTCAAGGTTGGATTTTGACAGGGGGGATCCTCCTCCGTCCTCAGATCCTAATCTCCTCGGCCAATTTGGTCCCAAGTGCGATTGGACCGTCCCTCCTTCCAAGCCGCCATCCAACATGCCTACGACGCTAGTCGCCCACGCCGGCGTCTTCCCTCGGTCTTCCAGAAGGATTCAGGAGCTTCGTGGAAACTGATGAATGCGGATTCCTCATCATCAGGGTGATGCAGTGGACCGCGGACTCCTTTTGCTTCGCTTGTCGGGCCCCGGTGGATTTCCGACTCTCCTTTCTTTCCTCGTCACCGTGGGCTTGGTTCGTGGCTACTGGGAAGCCGTTGCACCTCGTCGCAGACTAACGCATCCGGTGCGTCTGGTTGCCGTGGAGGATCAACAAGCCGCCCCTGCAAGACACAGGAGTTTTGGTTTCTGGAAGGCCACTAGACTTCTCTGCTCCGTCCCGTGTCTCTCGTCTCCCAAGGGCCTTCTTCTGTGTATGACAGAGGGCCGCTTGCTCTCCGACCTACTCGGAGAGTCTAGCAGGGGTGTGTTTGGGACTGATTGAACTCGGGTGTACTCCGTAGAATCAATCTGGTGCTACCGCGGCACATGTTTGACAAGCACTCCTGGTGTCACGTGGCGTGATGTCCCTGTTTCGGCTAGAATCAAATCTATCGAGGTACAGCATCATTATTGAAATTTTGGGAGAACTTGGGTGTGAGAGTGATATGCATGCGGTGGCCTACATTGAAAGTTCGATGTGGCTGCAGATGAACATGACATAGAAGGAATCTTCGCACAGGCTTGGTATTGGAACGAAAGATCAGGCCGTTTCACTATCTATAGCTGCAAATATATTCCATTCCAAGTCCCAATACGCAAGGTCATCGACACAGACTGATACGCGCTCACTCGAAGAAAACACGACAAAGACAACAAAGATAGAATGAGGAAGTAGACAAAATAGCATATGCGATTGGCATAAACAGACTATGCCGGCCGCCAAACTATTGAGATAGAGACTGCAGGTGTAACCATGGACTCTCAAACCACCCCAACAAACCCATACTCTACATCTCGGAATATACAACTGGAACACAGTTCATAGGAATTGCTGTAAGCGCCAGGTCCTCTTCATCATCCAGCCTTGGTTTGGGCCATTTGTAAGGTGCAGCTGTCATAGAAATCCAGCGTAGGACTGCTGTGCGCATAGCTCAGCACTGTTGATGACGTCTTGAGCAGCTTGTTGTTGTACCATCACCGCGTTTTGTCTGCTACGCCCCAATGCACTGCGCTGAGGAGAGTAAAAGCCGGATCAAGTGCTGGTGTGGGTAATGCCATTGTAACACACAAAGCACGAATATAAGGCAGTCCCCTATTTCTAGCACGATTTCTATGGTTATTAGTGGTACATCGTCGGTTGAAGGTTTGGACTAATATTGAGGAAATGCTCTTCTCAACATGTAGCGACTCAGTTTTCATGGTTTGAACTGCATAGAAGCTGTGCAGAGAGAACTTGGGAATGGCTTCCAAGACGAAGATGCTGCCGGTGCCAGAATTGCTGCTGATAGGAAATACCCTTGATTCTGGAGCCTTGTAGGACAAACACATTAGACACGCTCCTTTGGATGTATAATAAACCGATGGATGAATAATTGTTGTGTAGGAATGAAAGCACAGTATACTTTGGAATATCCATATTCTCCCCACACGATTGAATACTCCTTCACATTGTCTCATTCCATCAATATCATACATTATAAGTTCGAAGAGCGTCATAATGAGCTATGTTGAATATAGTAGACAATAGTGGATCATTACTTGACACGTTCAAGGGCACGTTGTTACATGGAAGTTGCTATAGCCATTTCAAACCTGACGCAACTTATCTAAGAGGTGTGATCAAAGTGTTGTGACCTGATGATGAGAGTGACACCTATCAAAGCCATTGACGTTTGTAACCCAACCCAGGATCACTTAGAAAGCCTGAGATCATTGATTCATTGATTATCGATATGACTCTGTCTTTTGTTTGTTCACCTGGTATTTGAGATATCGTAGGGAATACTAACACCTCTCACACTGTCTTCGATATGACTCAATATATCCCGAAGAGCTCTGACAAACAGAAGATACTTGGATTATGACCCAACATGGATGTTGATCCCAGTGACTGTTCTGATTCTACTCTCATAGACGGCATCTAGTAAAGTATGCAATGCTTCTAAGGGTTAGAACTGAATATCCGACTCTGTTTGGTGTGGTACTTGCTGTGCGTGAGGGTGTTTGGCTCGGGGTCATCCTGACGCAATGGACCAATCTTGTCTCCTTCACCAAAACATGCGTTTGTTTTCTTCCTCTGCATCTATTCCATTCCAGACTTCCCATTCCCTGTGATCCCCCAGCCTTTCCCATGCTCCCTCAATATAGTCCACAGTTGCCTGTCATGCTGTGAAGAGAGAACTGACCTCCGCATTCACTCTGGTCTCTGTTCCCATTTACGGTTGACTTGGCGTCAGTCTGGCTGTTTGCGAGAGTATACCGTGCTGAAGATTGAGCCCTCTCCGAGCTGAGAGATTGAGGCCTTGCCTGTTCTCTTTCCACTTTTTCTTCTCCACCTGCACCTTTCCTCTATCCTATTGACGCCCAGCTACTTCTCAGCCACCAACATGGTGGGCGGAGGAAGTCTCAAAGTCCGCAGCGCCTACGCTGGTGGCTACAGCGCCGACATCAAGAAGCGGTAGGTCTACAAGCCCAACATTGGGAATCAGAAAGCAAGACTCACACAGCCTCTACCTAGTCTCGAAAGTATCGAAATCCCGGACAAGTACGTCGGCCTAGAGCTCGACTACCAAGCAGAGTCCTAGGACTGACCCAACACAGAGTCAAATGTATCTTGTGCAAGAAGATCAAGATGCAAACCGCATTTTCCAACAAACAGCTGGAAGACCTCCGCCACGCCATCTTCACCGAACGGATCAACGCAACCCTCACCGGAGCCGTGCGCTGCAGAGAGTGCACTGGATCCCAGCGTTTCGAGCTGCGATGCTCTATCTGCGACGTGGTCAAGGGACTCGATCAGTTTGCCAAGGCCCAGCGTCACAACGGCGATTTCGCGGTCGGTCTCTGTTTATCAATACACGGAATCCCGGGGCCGAGCAATACTAAGAGTGACCATGTAACAGAGATGTCTAGACTGCGTGCAGAATCATGTCGAAGCCGACCCCGTCGTGGACGAGCAGAAACTCCTGGCTGATACCGAGCACACCTCGCTCCATGCGTCCACTGTTGCTGTGGTAGGTCCATCGACAATGTACTCGGGATTCACGCCATAAGTGCTGACGAAATTAACAGAGTCTGATTGACGCCCCATCCTACGCCGAGTCGGTGCACGGAAGCGACGACGGAGGTGTGTCGCTCAACCGCGATGGATGGATCGAACAGGATACCACCAACGCCAGCAGCCGCCACCTTACTCCCTTTGCGAGCTCTGTGCATAGTGGATGGGCCTCGCTCGGCATTGGAAGTGAGAACACTCGTCGCCCTAGCCCCGTGGTCAAAACACCAAGCATTGTAACTAGGGAAGACTCGCGTTGGGTGAAGATTCGCGTAAGTACCGATACGATGAGTGCACGCGGAGAAACCCATGACCCTGAATGGTTACTGACGCGACACGGTATATAGAGCAGGGTCAAGGAAGACAGTGTGCCCGTGCACCCCCCTCCCGCGACTACTCAGGCTGTGCCCTACGAAGACGATGACGAGGAAGAAGCTGGCGTCCATACTTTCCTGTAGGGGGCCGGATGGACACAAACAGACGGCCCGACGAACAGAACCATGGATTCCCCTATCTCGGTTGAACAGCCCCACAGATCCAAGATTGTTGCATCCATGGTTGATGGAGGTATCTATTTACTTGTCCAGAAAGACCCGCGATTTACTAGGATGGTCTTTCTGAGGTTATCTTAGCTGAGAGCAACGGGGCGTACCTGGTGCCCGACGGCGCCAGATGACACTGGCTGGTGATATTGATAACGATTTGCTTAGAGTGAATTTCAAACACACAATCCGAGACAATACCAAGAAAGAAAACTCCACGGGGAGCATAGATCGATCGGGCAAGGGAAAATGTAGTAGTAGGTAGGACATAAGGGTCGTACTTTCGTAGAATCGTCGTGTGGGGAGGCGGGGATGACGTAGAGAGACTGACCGGATCTTTCGCTCTCTTTCGGTCTTCCTACCTCTCTTTCGCCTCTGCCTGTCACTCTTCTTAGCCTTGCGCGGATCGCCCATGCTGCAGTCGCTTGCGTCGTCTGGCTGATTCTGACTGGCGTCATCATCTTCTCTCCCCACTTTGCTCATAGTTAATAATCTACGCTGCGTCGGCTGTTTCATGCTCCGTTGGGTTTTTTTTTGCCCCTCCTCGTCTTTGTTGCTTTCAGGCATCACACCCACACAAAAAGAACCAGACAGACAAAGTCTTTGCCTCCTTCAACTCCTTTCTTGCTTTCGGTTCCTTTATACGTCTCCGAATTCATCGTCTAGAACCCCCACACAGATCGCAAGAAGCTCCTCTACTCCTCTCGTGTGCGGCCCCCGCTCGCGATGGCGTACGACGACTACCAGAGCTCGTCCAGTCCATACTCCTACCTGAACAATTCGACTCCCGTGAATCCAGACGAGTATCCTCGCATTTCATATACAGCGCCGCCTTATCCCTCGCAATATGACCCGGATCGCCTGAATATGCCGCAGCCCCAGGCACCGCCCTCGTCCTCGCCCAACCAGTACTCGGAGTCCGTTTCAGGCCAGCATACATGGCAACAACAACAACAACAACCGCCGCCTCCGCCGCCGCCATCCAACGGTAGAATAAATGAGGCTGTCAGCTCAGCTTTTGACAAGGCGCACCCCTCCGCCTATCTGTCCCCCGAGGTCCTCTCCCAAATCACAGCGACGGTCATCCAGCAGCTCAAGGAAACGGGCCTGGAAAATTTACAAAATGACCAACACCAGGCGATGCCGCCCCCGCGACCCCCCAAACAATGGGTTCCTCCCACAGCGCCTTACAATGAAGCTGCACCTCCTCAGTCCAGTGCGATGCCGAATCCGGGTCCGTCACCACCAAACATTGTTCACGACAGTGCCGAGTACCCACCCCCGCCGTCCTCAACGACATACTCTGGTAGCCCTAGGGCCTATACCCGACCTTCTCCAGTGCCATCCGAAAGACGAGACTCGCCGCTGAGTCACGCCAGTGATCAGAGCCAGAAGATGGACTCTCGACCCAGGGGCCCGCCGAGGGACGCCACCGTGGTGGAGCTGACAACTCTGGAGAAAATATGGGGGAAGCTATTTGAGGATGGTAAGCCCACCGAGCGATTGGGACAGTTTTTACGTGGAATTGCCGTTCATCTGGTAAGTACCCCAATGATACTCTGAGGACGGTGTAAGTGCTGACACAGGCCTTAGATCGAGGATTATCCTCCTGGAAATACTCTTGTGATTGTGCCCGATAAATTGCAGAAATTCTACGAAGACACCAAAGTTTCATCGGACCCTTATCCGTGGCAAGGTACGTGTCATCCCTCCTTGTAGCTGGAAGCTTCCTGACTCTATCTTCTAGATATCTTTGATGACCGCACCTCTTCAATTTCGAGACTTTTTCGAGATATCGAGGCCGAACATCATCTGGTCCAAAACAAGTTGAATGAGAGACCCGACATTCCCGGACTGACCCCTCGGGGCTTCGAGCGATGGGCCACCTTGATGATTCAAGCCCACCCCGACAAAGAGTATGAGCGGTTCCAGAAGGCTGTTCTGAACATGCCGATTAGCAACCCGGACAACAAGAAGGAACGATTTCCCAAGGAGATTCCTCGTCGGCTTTTCCCGGAGATCGCGGACCTTCCTTTGAGGGAGAACCTGGATCAGTTCATCATAAAACACTGCGGTGTTGACTTACCTCCAATCACCGACGAGGAGATCAAGAAGGTAGCAGCGCAGCGACACAAAGTCTCGACCGGCTCGACCGCTTCGGCCGCTGAGCCAGGTCCCTCATCCGCCGATTCCGACCGCAAACCGCATCATGCATCGGTGTCCGCTGCCGTAGACGATGACGACGAGGACAATGATATCCCATCTCGACCGATTGAGCGCCAGCGGAAGCCTTATACTGCCCAGCCTGGAGGGGGCAAAGTGTATGAGGGTCCTGGAAAGTCCATGCATCGACGGGCCAATTCTTCCTCCGCAGGATCAACCTCTCGCGACGTCCCATTGTCGAGCTCTGCGCCGCGAGGACCCGGATCGCACTCCCCAGACCCGCTTTATCCCCGTGCTAGTAGCCAGCGCCCTGCGAAGCCTATGGGACGGTCTCGAAGCCCGTCTCGGGGAGCCAGCGACTACCGGCATTCAGAGAGTGACCTGCTGGGCCACAACGGCGGCTCTAGGTATGGAGGACTGTCCTCTGGCGACTATTATTACGCCTCCGGCTCCTCCAACACTCCCAATCTGTCAGGGGATCTAATCGATGATGATCGACGCTACCGCGATGTCCCACGCGAGATTTCAGATGACCAGCCACTGTACGAGTCCCTTCGGGAGCGAGAAAAGGAACGTGAGAAGAGCAAATACCGCGACCACCTTCCTCAGCGCAGCACTTGGGCTGGCGAAGAAGACTACTACCGTGGCATGCTTGGTGGCCAAGGTGGCGGTCCCGTTGGTGGCGGGTATGACAAGTATGGATCGAGGTTCTAGAAGTATGCGTGCCATGTAATTTTTGGCTTATTTCTAGTTGGCTTCCTAATGTTTGTTTCGGCGCTTTTCCATGGAAAAATGATATCCCTCATGTAACGAGTTTCTGTTTCAGCGGTTGTCATTTTGTTGGTATACGTCTGTTATGAGCTTATACATGTGACCACGATATAAACGAGCGCATCACACGTTGTTTAGTGCATATACTTCATTCCACCCGAGTGCTTCGTATAAATCCTATCGCATCGCGGCTCACCGCTTGATATTTCGCATGAACTTGATACCAGCGATTCGACAGAACTCCGCCTCTTTCTTCCTTCTCCGCTCCTCCCGCTCCCACAGTCTCAGGATCCGCTGATGGTCTTTCTCCTCCCGCTCGGCACGTCTGCGCATGCGTCTCCGCGCCTGGATATGCTCCTCCTCCACCCGCTCCTCCTCCTCATCCGCCTCCACCCGCAGCTTTGCAACCTCCTCCGCAGTCAACTGCCACGGAACCGATAGCACCTCGACCAGGTACCGGTTGCGCTGGTCGAGGAACCGCATTTCGGAGTTCGTATCCCGCACCGGGAACACGCGCTCCAGCTGCACCTGCATCATCCCGCGGAACATCGACAGCGTGCCCTTCACCTGGGCCCGGGCGCCGGGCACCAGCGCCGAGATGTCGAGGTCAGTGCCCTGGGTCGCGGCGACGTGTTTGTCCCGCGGGGCGCCCCCGTCCTCGGGATTTGTCCCGGCTGCGGCGGGCGCGTCGGGGGCCTTGCGCACGGCGATCTCGACGGTTGCGCCGCTGCTGTCGTCGAGGGTGAGGATCGTGAGGCGGGCGACTTCGGTGCGCGCGACGATGATCCCCACCAGGGAGACGAAGCGAATCGGGTGGTTGTGGTAGAAGTAGGTTTGGTCTGCGGGGTTAGATGTATGGCTCATGAGGGTTGTTGAGGAGGGCATACCTTCGAACCCCGGCTGCCGTTTCAGCCGATGGACGTCCGCGGCGGACAGCTTTACCCAGGTGAAGTGCGTGGGGGCTGCCTTGAAGCAGAATGCCGGGTAGAAGATGAGGTCATTGCCGGCGGCTGTCGCCATGGGCCCATTTTTTCTGGTATGAATGGACGTTGTTGACGATGATGGGGGTGTTGCGGAGATGGAAAGATAGAGGCGTAGCTTATCGGGAGTCACGTGTGATATATGTGCGTGCCTTGCTGCCTGATAATTATCCAGCTTCGTTACAGACGACAAGATGATGAAGTAATGGGCTATCATCATAACACAAACAGTTAGATACGTAAATGCGTAGAATACTGCCAAGGGCTAGCCTCCATTGCAGAATGGTAGGAGTCACAGGACAATATATACCCAAACTGTGACTATATGTATAGAAGGCATGTATGTGCATGGACATACTGGGCCGTGAATCACTCCTGTCACAGGATCTACCACTTACGCAAGGGGCTCTCCTGATAGAGAGGTGTAGGGTAGTTACTGCCTACATAGCAGGAGATGAAAGGAGATAGTCCATGGATTACATGACATCGGCTAGGATGGTGGACTGCCAGGTCTGCATCATTCAGAGTAGGAAACACAATCCAGAAGAGACATGCACCTAACCCAGTAATGCTAGTCCTATATTCGATGACGGACGGTCCAGAAATCCACACATACCGCCGCTGATATGACTCAGTACACTTCCAACTGTCAGCATGCAACACAACCGAAAAGACAGGAGTCGACTTACTGACAAGCACAACCCACCCAGGGTGCGTCCGTTGCCCACCCATTTGCCTCTTTCGCTGCCGCAGTGGGCTCAAAACCATCCTGCGGAGGCGCGGAAAGGTACCAATCAGAAACACCAATTAGATGTAGGGCTAGCTGTCCTCCGCCAGACAAGCGTGGAAGAGCACGGCTCTTGTTGAGGTCTTGGACAGGCGATGTAACCTGAGGCTTGAATTTAGTATTGGGGCCGAGTCGAATACTCCATCTCTGAAGTAGCTATTGGACCTCTACTATCGGCTTCATTGCAACAAAAAGGGGATGGAGGTTGAAAACAACCGAGAGGTATCTACAGATATATAAGCGACAAGTCTCCCAAAAAAATATTGACAAGAGCGAGATTCACTCACGACCGCTTTCGTGGACCAGGGTGCAAAATTCCAAAGAGGAAATTCTCTTCTATTATAGGGTTAGTCACAGTTATATCTTTAAAACACGAAAATTCCTTGGGTGGCTCACAAATCTGGCGCCTGCTAATTGGTTAATTTCGTGATGAGAGGCTAGGTAGTTTTCGAATTGAACAGACCGTAAACCACTCGGCCATTTTGTCTCACTAGAGACAATTTGGGCATTACACCTATAAGATCCCTATTTCAATACCGAGACCTGAATGCAGCCTTCACCTATCTGTAGAGGTGGAAGCTGGGCCGCTTGAGATCGTCGTGCAGCTTCGGTAGGGTTCCCAGGTGCTTTTTTTGGGCTGCTATATATGCAAATCACTTAGAGACTAGAACAACGGATGGACCTTACTATAGCTGAACACAAAGGAGTATCCCTTCAAAAAGATTGGTCTCCAGGAAGACGGGACTTGAAAAGGTTGCACTCCTGTAGGGCTTGGATATGGATCCCCCCGATCGCCTCATTAGTCGGTTCGTTACTATTCATTACCTCTACTTACTCTACATTCCTGGTGCCTTACTGATCGATCGCACTTTACGCCTCGGTCCCTTGGCCTATATATAACATAAGATAGAGCGTTCGGGGAATATCTAAGACTGGAGTTGAATCGTATTTTCTTCCTATGACATGTCAAATGTTGCGTATTGACACTGCGTCATACAAGCTCTGTCATTGCTTTGACAATATCTGATACAGCCAGTGTGTCATGTGAAGCATTGTGATACTGAAAATTCTGCTCTTGTCCTCGGCTCTCTAACAAGATAGAGTGAACAACCTCAAGTTTCATGCAGAATCCTGGCGGCAACATTGAACGCAAGAGATACCCGATGTTAACTGGATTGAAATTCTGCCCGGGCTGTTCAAGGTCTGGTTCTGTTGGCGGAAGAAATTCATCGGACCCGGTAAGGAGTTTGTGGAAGCATTTCCAGTCATGCGTCGCAAACCAACTAAATAGCTGAACTCGCTTTGGGCTGTATCCCAGCACATCTAAAAAATGCTTTCTGATCTCCGAAGGCTTCATACCGTGTGTATGGCTGCTGCCGTAGACTCGAGAAACCATCGGACCGAGGGGGTACTTGGATATCTGCTGTACCTTTTCAAGCATACGGGGTAACGATATCCCGTAATCGACCGTTGTTTCAAGCAACGAGGACCCATTCATTTGGCGAATCGATAATTGTATTGGGGTGCTTCCGTTTCCCTTTACTGTGATGAATTCACAATCAATAATCCAATTCTCATGCGGGCTGTCAACAAGATATCCCTTCAAAAGCTTGAGGGCAACCTTGTGTTCCGCAGTAGGGCGTAATTCCCATTGCACTCCTGGTTTGCTTGGTTGTATTTGTTGTCCTTGCCCAGCGTGTTTCAGGAGAATTTGCGTAAGCCCTTCCGAGTGATATTTGCAGTACTTGGAACGCGGGGACCGTGGTAAGGGACATGATTTCCACCCGCACATTGGCTTCCCGTCCACTTCTGTTGCCATTAGCCGTAAATGGCACATTATGAGTCGGTTGAGATCCTTCCGATTTCCTTTCGTTGCATTCAAACTCTGATTTGGTATGTTGCTATCCAGAGCCATGTGGTATGTGCCTGGACTTTCTCCTATCTCAGTCAATCCTGATTCACATGCTTCTCCATCAGCGAATTCGTCGCAATGAGGATCCAGGTCGCCATCTAGATTTTCGTCAAACAGGTCTTCCATCTCAATATCAAGCGGCTCGTTGGCCATTTGATCCTCTTCTGGGTCGCTGGTCTCGGGCGAGTTGTAGGCCAATAGGGTATTGAGAAATTCGTCGATATCAGAGCTACAACCAGCCCCGGAAATAATCGTGAATTCACCCGGGCGAAGTAGCTGGAATGGCTGGAGACGAAAGTTCTCGGCGAACTTTACTTGCGATGCACAAGCGTAGACCTCGTCCAATAGGATCGAAAGACTTGTGTATAATCCACGAACACGAGCTATTGGATACTTGCGAGAACTGCTTGCGTGAAGAATAGTGTCGTAAAGTGTCCACGCTGTGGCGAAACGACGCGGTCTCCATTTGACTTCCGTGGACTTGGTAAGAAAAAGCATGTCAACATCTGTGATATGCAAGACGGCACTGTCCTTAAAGTCAGACAGGACCTTGGTAAGTTCCTGATAGAAGAACTTCGGAACTCTGGTAGATTTCCTTGACCGTTTCCATCTAAGCGCCGCATAATCAATTGTCCATCCTTGGAGGAGAAGGCGATCTGTGTTGGCACCATTAATCGATCTAGGGCCTCTGAGGTCCAGAGATAGTGGCAAAATGACCTGTCTACCATCCAAGAATGATAGTACTGTGGCCCACTGGGGAGGGGCATTGGTGTGTGGCTCATTGTAATCGAAGCCCACTCGAACTGGCATTGCAGAATGAAGCAAGTTGCTCGCCTGGGAAAGACAGTGACAAACAAGCGAGACACATTGTTTCAAACAGTCATAATCAGACGCCGATGCTTCAGCATTCAGTTTTCCATAAAGCTCAGACGATTTGTAGGCCCAAATCGTATGGTGGGCACCCGCCCTCCTCTCCAAAGAGGGTATGAGTGGGTAAAGTCTCCGGCTTATGTCGGCGACTGAAAGTTCTGCCTGACTATATCGAGAGCCACCAAGGTATGACTGCGGAGAATCCACGTCAAAAGGCACACTCTCGGAGGGGATGTGGGACGTCGGCTCGTTTGGATGCCCAGGGTGTGAGCTTTCTCCTTCGATTCCAAGGAATCTATAGGCATCCTCAAAACTGTAGATGCGCATTGGCAGCCCTGATTCAATTCCAACGAAAGGTATGGGGTGGTCAAGCTTGGCAAGCTGTTGTAATCAGCGATGGAAGCAAATTTCTTTTGCATCACAGGTCATACCTTGTTCCAATCGTCCATTGTAATCACCCCCGTATCTATCAACTGCCGTCGCCCGAACTGGAGCAAATGAAGCGGACAGGATGTTGTCCTCCAATTGCTCGCTTGCTCTCTGAGTTTTTCTTCATCCTTGAGCCATCTCTTAAGACATGCTACCTGGATATAGAACTTCTCTGCAACCTGTTTCAAAGAGAGCGGTTTTAGAGTCTTAGTCACCAGGTCGTATTCCTTCGCATTGCGGTAGAAGTCAATAACCTCAAGCCTCTCACGAATCGAGGAATATTGGATGCCTTTAGTTTTCTCAAGCCGTTCGTGCATTGAGGTGTCCATTGCCTTGGCCTTGTATCGAATAAAGCGTGAAGAGAACGAGAGGGATGACTAGGGAGAAATCAGGAAAGACAAAGCCCATGGAGTTAAGTAGGAGTGAAGAGGAGGAACAAAGTACACAATTTGAGTGCCCCTGGAGAGACGGTGGGGGAATTCCACTTGCCGCAACCTGGAAGAGACTTACAAAGTGAATGGCTTTCGTAGTGGCCGCAAGTCTTTGTTTGTTGTACAACCCCGTCACACGACATACCTATGCAGATACCCGGAAGCTCATGCTTTGTTACACTTCGTGGCAAACCTCTAGAATAATTCTCAGATGCCTACAAGTTTCACTTATGTACCTGGGTTCCAATCTAGATACATTATCTCAGTCTTAGGTCCCATGGACGGGTATATGATACTGTCTCAGTCTCACGACTTACCTGTTATAGTAGCCCCTATAGTACGTTGCGATCTAATCATAAGAGTCAACTATCTTAATGGATAATTGAACACGCTGCTTCTGCGGTATTCTCACTCTTCAAATACGCCTGGTGAATACAAGATTTGTCCAGAGACCTGCGCGCCTACTTGTTCTAAACTCAATCCTATTACCTCTTTATCTCACCCAACTCCATATATGGGTCATTCTCGTCATCCTCCGTCGACTCACAGAGATTTATTCTTTCAATGCAGCAAAGTACCTACTTTGTCATTCACGTCTAATCTCGCCTCCACCCTTTTTTCGTCTGCCCAGACGCACACCGAAGACTACAAATGACGGGCCATATTCAGGGATAAATGTCATCAGAGACGACTGACGCTTTGCACTCTAAAGAGGCAAGAGTAAGTCTGATACCCTACGCAAATAACTCTGATGCTGATGCCAATATACGGAGGATGAATCATCCTGCTGAAGGGGCAACGGGTATCCCATGTCTCTCCACTTCCTTGTACGACATAGCAGGACATATCGGAATCTTGACCATTGGGTTCAAAAATCCAAAAGTCCCGGATAAACCCCTGACAGATACCCCCCCGTGCAAATGGCGCCTCTTGTGAACGAAATCCGCAGTTTTCTTCTGGGTCGACCCATTGCAACGCTACGAGTGATCCACGTCTCTCTGGGGTCCTATTCCATCAAGGAGATACTTCGAGCTCTACCTTTTTGTGGATACAAGTTTCGCGACGGTCCCTGGGAGGGAGCCTTGGTGCAGTTTGGTGTCGATCCTCGGCTCAAGCCTTTTTGTCGCGTCTACCAGACACTTACCTTCAAGACATCCTTGAATCCTATCGTTTATTTCGAGAGTACTTCGGTCCCAGGCCTTGACACACTGGAATTTCCACAATTCTACCCGCCGACAAGTAGGGAAAGACATATGTTCGATGGCAAGATGTTCGATCCTACAGCAGATACTTGGCAGATATGTGATCTGTGTGACCCCCAGCTAGCCCGCATCGCGGCAACAACCGATACGAAACTCCTGCCGACACAAGATACGGGTTATTTCAAAGTGGCTACCATGGCAAAGCTAACAGTGATCATGTACGACAAGTTGATTTGCATCCGTGACCAATGGCCTTTACACACAGAAAATGAATACGAGGTTCTTCTGGTCCTACCGGACTCATATCAGTGGAAGAAAGCAAAAAAAGGAAAGCGATATGATCTGGAGCTGAAGGGAATTTCAACCAAATGGCAGCAAAACCTTTGGGGCAAAATGATACGTTACCTTTACGAGCATTCACTAGAGGTAAAAAACAAAAACGGAAACAAAAGGGGGAGCAAGAGGACCAGAGGACCCGATGAGTCTCCCAGCAGTACCGGCTTGTAGGGAACAGTTGTTATACAGTGGCGTCGAGAGACAATGTACGAATGTCTAACCGGTTCATACTCTCGACCTTATCGACGATTGCTTTGATGACTGATTTCTCTTGGGCCACGGTCCATCCACGTATTGTGAATTAAAGATCAAAATTAATTCGACAATAAAACTCCGGTGATATGGGAGCCCTTATTCCTGCGGCTCTGTGCCGCCACCTTGTTCGATGTCTGGGATGGACGTGGTCGGTCGAGATCATTCGGAGGAGCCCATCGGCAGTGGGGAGTTAGAGTCCAGAAATTCATCACTGAGTGCCCTTGATGCCAGCTAATTCCGCTCGTAAACTAGTAGGGGCAAGGTCACTGATTTGACTTACCAGGTCTCTCCGGTCCAACCTCGACACTCTCCTAAAGCTCCATGTCAAGTTTGCCCCAGGAAGGGCTGACCATGGCTTGCAGCCATCCAAGCAATTGAGGTTTATGACCGGCCGTGCCACCCGGTCAGCGGAAATCAATTCGATGTGCTTCGTTAGATCAGCGACACAGGGATAAGGTACTCTCCTCGTAACATCACCATCAATCCTGTAGTTCCTAATAGCACACTCTTCAGCCAGGGATATTTACTGAGCATAATTGTTAACAATATTTTATTCGGAGGGTATTAATTTGGATGCTAGAAAAGAGAGTAACTGCTAACCAGACTAACAGAAGCTAAGGCTGACCTTTTCATTGATTCTCTTTTGGGAATCGCCTATAGAGCACAGTCTTCTCTTCTCACTTAGTACCCGCCTAAATCGTGCTATCCAACCAACACTGCGTCTGACAAGCCGAAAGTTACCTCGTGGCGCCAACTCATGCCTAGACCATCCGATTATTCTACAAAAGGATCAGTTACGACTTTACAGAACCGGTGTCGGTCACTAGACACGTCTCTATACTTACATCAATCGTCTACTAACCTAGTTGCCTCGGTCCTTAGCTAGTCGTGGCCTGGAAAACCTTATTCCAGGATCGAAGTACCCGAATATATGCGACTTCTACCTTATATATTTCATTAATGCAGCAGTCTCATACGCATCGGGTACACCGGTTTAGATTAATATCTAGCAGAAGTCAAACACGGCTGCGAGGTTTTTGGCAAATGATAGTAAGCACATTTTCATCGGCCTCATCACGGACAACCACTAGTTCTTTCCTTTTCTGAATATCTCTTTGTGGATCCATATTTGTCTTTCTATGATTGACTAA
The DNA here is from genome assembly GCF_000149615.1 of Aspergillus terreus NIH2624. Classification (NCBI taxonomy): domain Eukaryota; kingdom Fungi; phylum Ascomycota; class Eurotiomycetes; order Eurotiales; family Aspergillaceae; genus Aspergillus; species Aspergillus terreus. The sequence continues at coordinate 817,687 of NT_165925.1, forward strand.
TTGTCTTTTACCATCTTTACGTCTAGCTGTATGCGTATCCTGCTAGCTAAAACTTCCGAAGATTTTGGTTGGAGAGAAATCCGGCCTGTTAAAATAATTAATCCATTGTCCAGCCGGTATTTAGTTGTACATATAGAGCGAGGAATTGCGCATCCCCATGTACGACCCAGCGTGTGATAAGTTTTATAATTACAAGTGTCAAGTTATGTATCAGTCAGGCAAGGTGGCCGAGCGGTCTAAGGTGAGCCCTCTTGTTTATCGGCAGACTTGGAGCTTTGAACTAACCAATCAACAGGCGCTGGATTCGTATGACTCACCAATCAAACCCTCAGCCCGATAAAGCTAACAGCCCCACAGAAGAGTTTCCTCTTAAGGTTAAAATGCCTCCCAGTACGCATAGCGTGCGCGAGTTCGAATCTCGCCCTTGTCACTATCTTTTTTTTGGCCTCCTTCACTGGAGGCACTACTTTCCCTGCCCTTCCCTGCCTGCAGTAGGATAGTCGACATTTTGTTTACTTCTACCGCGACGCTATAAATTAATACTCCTATGCGTGGCACGTTTATACCCACCCCTATGGGGGACTGGGATCTGTCTGATACTTAGTTGGTGGGGGGTGGGCGCTTCTGGGTAGAGTCATCGCCTCGATGGCCACTACGCACACCAATTTGACCTCTTTTTGAGTTTCACTTCTCTTCCTGACACAGGATACTTTGGGTGGGTCAAGAGCTACCATGGACAATGAGTCGGTGGTATTAGTGATTGTCCTTCACTACCTAGGTTGGTTCATGGATAATTTAATACAGAGCAATTCACTCCTCTGTATCTCACTTCTATTTGTCATCTCTGTCATATTGAGCCAACAACTACCTTCATATACAAACATTTTGACGTCAGTCTGCTTATCGGTTGCAAGTAACATGTTCTCTCCCAAAGCAATACTTCAACCTCTGGAGCAATGCTGGTCTCATCGTCCGAGCTGGCTCTCATAGCTCTCTATCCTCCCTCAGCTTTCGCGGGATCCAAAGCTCTGAGGGCTGCTGTGACCGCAAAATCCACAAGTTTGGCACAGGGCGGCTTCCAGCAATACATCTCGCTGAAGCATGTGTCCAGAAGAGATTTTCACCCTCATCGAGGCCCACCGCCGCGAGCTGGGTCGCACAGCGCGTCTGACCTACTTCCAAGACATCCAGACCCTCATTGTCAAAGTCGCCTCTCGTCAACTGAAGCGGCGCAGTGGGGTCTCGGGCAGTTAATCACCCCGGGAGTTGACCGCATAAACATTCCCTTCGCCGAGTTCACGGCTCTAGGATCGACGATGTACACCGGACCCTCGCGCTCAACCAAGGAAGGCGATTCTCCATTCACAAACTCCAACCAGAGACTGAGGGGATGGCCGTACCTGGCAATCGAAGCGTGGCCAAGTCGATGTCCAGATTGCGGGCTGAGGCAGCCTGGTGGTTCGCGAATTCGAATGGTGCCGTCAGGCTGGTACTGCTTGTCCAGGTCGGTGCGCGCAGCGAAAGACGATCGCCGTCGAGAAATATGATCGGACTCGCGGACCGCCGACTGGATCGAATCCGCATAGGCTGTGGAGACCTCGTAAGCTCAGGACTGTTGTTATCGATCGACAGGTCACGACGCCGACTATACATGTTGTCCCAGCTGTCGTTACGGATCCTCCTCTGACGCTGGAGTTTACCCTTGTTTTTGGCCGGCCGCCGAATCCTCCAGTGGGAGTGGACATCGTGCTCGCAAACGAATAGCTGCTGGAATGGTCTCGACTGGTGGTCTCCTAATCCGAGTTGCTTGTACTATGGAGTTTCTGTCGTCATGAGATTCCTTCGATGGGAATAATGCGAAAGCTATGATATATTTCGTGCAGAGAGGGTGGTCGTTTGTATTTTGATTCTAGGGGTGAGTGGAGGTACTACCGCGCATGAGAAGACTGTAGCTCCTGGATGGTAGGACGAGCTGAAATGGGAGTCACTGGATGCAAACCACACCTCATCCCGTCCAACGTAGGAAGGTCAGTGTCTGGCTTGTATGGAGTTGGGCGTAACCGTACCGCTTCCAGATGGCACCAGAATCTGCTACTGTAGAGGGACTGATCTTGCGGTATTGATGGAGACAAGATATAGAGTGGGTTATGTACTGTCTCGACTTTCTAATATGCACAGACTCGCTATAACAGAAAGACAACATCATGATGCTAGCAAAACTTCTTGGACTTGAGATACTCATAATCAGCCATCGCCTCGACAACACACTTATGAAGCATCTCCGCTCTGCTCTCTCCAAACTCTGCCTCCCACTTCTTCTTCTCTTCTTCGATGTCTACATCCCCAGCAGCTTTGTCTTTGCGGACACCACTCGACGACGCCACAGTCCCCTTCCAGACCCTGGTAATCGGGCTTCGCAGGCAATCCCGTCTGGGGCTCCACGTGTACTGGACCCTGTCCGCGTCCAGTCCCAGGATATCCGCCAGGCGACTGACCAGTTCGGGGCGGTTGATATAATCGTCGGCATCTAGCACGACGGGCGTCGCGGCCGTATCCTCTTTCAGAGCAGAGTATTCCATATACCAGTCATACAGGGACCGGGTGAAGGAGAACGACAGCTGCGATTCTATGTACTCATCCTGCGCGCGACGACACAGTTCCGCCTGGGGCCTGGATTCGTAAAGCCGGACAAAGGCTCGATAGTAAGAGATGAACGACCGGGCCGGATGTCGGATCAGGAAGATGGGTTTCCAGTCTCCCAGGTACGCGGACGGCAGCACCGTGGGATTCTGAAGCCGGTCATCGTGGCCATTCTTCTGCTGGGAGGAGACAGAGACGGTGAATTCAGCGGAGACTGTATCACCCCCAGCATCTGGTCGCCATAGCAGATTACAGTGCTCCTTTGCAAAGACAACCTTGCCATCGGCTTCTCCCTTGACGCGGTATTGGTCCAGCTTGTCGAAACACCGTTGGTATCCTTGTTTGAGACGGCTCCGCTCATCTTCGGTCCATGTGTCCACAGGACTGCTTTGTAATTGCATCGTCGTGTCCACGAGGTCGAGGTCGACAAACGGGTACGATGTGTCTTCATCGTAGTATATGTTCGGTTGACCCTCCAATCCTAGGAGTCGCGTCAGGAGATTCGAAGTCATGCGCGGTTGGGAGAGTAGAAATATCCGAGCTGGTTTGGGTGGTGTGGAGGCATTCATTGCGGACAGCACAGTATCGAGGTGAATTCCCCTGAAGCGCGTTGAAGTTAGGAGATGTGAGGGTTGAGGGCAGCTATGGTCATAGCTTGTTCACGCGACATTCGCGTCGACGGATGTCTTCTCCTTGGTATTCAGCCATTATATCTGCTGGGCAGATAAATCAGTAGACGATCCTTATAGAGGCCAGTAGTTTCAGAATTATTCGTGGGTTTCATCTTGCTTGATTTGCGGTGCCTGTAACTCACCGCGTTTTATGTTTTGGTGATGACGAGTACAACAGATGACGACGATCACCACAAACGACGTCATTGTCAACATCGCCACCCTCTCCCCATATGCCAATATTGCCTCTGATCGTGTGCCTTGAATAGTCATCCCTTGGACTCGAGGCCATCCAATGATACATGTCTTCAGCTACCCCGCATCGGAAGGCCGTGCATCATGGTGGTGGTGGTGGTGGTGGTTAACATGCACATGCACTTGTGAACCACTCCCCAGAGCTCAATAAGCTCCAGCTAGAGCGAGCAAGAGCCGATCAACCGCGAACCGGGGATATTGCAGACGAGCTTCTCCGCATTCTTCACAAGCCTCACAGGCGAGTCAATGGGAGGGGGTACAAATGATGGCAGACAGCGCTGTCGGCATCAGGGGCTCTCAACTTTCAGAGTCTGCTGTTTTGTCTGCTGCGGAAACCGCTTCGTACTGTTCATCATGCCTTCAACGTGGGAGAGTATCGTCCTACCGACGAGTCCAGAGCCACGGGGCATCTTCCAAGTGCATCCCCTGACGGCAGAGAGCGCGGCCAAGACCGCCGAATTGCTGAGGAAGAACCACGAGCTCTACCACATCTTTATCCATAATGCCGGTGTCCATAGTAGGCATGGCTGTATTTCGGGCGTTGCCTGTGCTGACGCTTGCAGACCATATCCTGCACCACTTGCTCGCCATCTACGCCCTGGGGGCCACGCCGGCCCAGCTGGAAAAGGCCTTCCAGCTCGGCATGGCCTCGCAGAAGCCCGTGAATGCGCCGAACGTCGAAAAGGTCCATGACTTGAGCGACCCCGCCAAGTTCAAGGCTCTGATGGGTAGGGCAAAGTATTACAGTGAATACTACGCCTTCTTTGAGGACGAGGTCAGAAGAAACGGAGTCCCGAAAACAATCGAGGAGTATGTATTCAAAGGCGACGAGAGAGCAGAGGAGATGTTCCGCAGGTTCTGGGGTGGTCAGTACCGCCTATCTATGAGGTAACACGGTCATCCATCAACTTACACCAGCCAGCGTATCTGCACTCGCCCATCCATCTCGGATACGCGATCGAATTCGACCAGCCCCTCATTGCGGTCGACGCCTTAGCTCTCACAGCGATTCATGAGTCCCGACACGGAGACATTTTGGATATGGTAGAGGAGTATGCCCAGGCATCGGCGTCACGGCCTGGACGTGCTCTCGTCGATATATTAGGGGATATTAGTTCCAACAAAGCCATCCGCAAGGCGTTGAATTATGAACACATCGATAAGATAGCGCAGGGTATCCTCCCCCATGCGAAGGAGGACTTCATTCGCCTGGTGAGCCAGTACCGGGTTCACCCTGATGAGCTGGAGGTCAAGACTGCTGAGCTACTGAACGCATTCAGTAAGCCGCATTCTACCAGACGAAAGAACTACCTAACACCCTCCAGCATACATCACTTGTCTCGCGCAGCGCCCAGACAAAGAAATCCGGATCGACTTCTTCCTGATGCACACCGTCACGGCTTCATCGTTCGCACCCGTTCTAACGCAGACGTCGTGGATCTCCCGCCCGAACAGAGCGCGCATTCTGGAGTGGCTAGGTCGAGCAGCGTTGACGGTCTACATCGAAGCAGGTGCCCCTAAGCCTCGTCCTGAGGAGCTGGCCTCCTATATGCCCCTTCACCCCTCCGGATGGGATGAAATCTTCCGCCGTGCATGCGATTACGAAGATGATGGCCATCTGTCTAAGCTCATCCGGGGCATTCGGACGACCTCAATCGTCTCGAGGCCGTACGTGGACTGCCGCGAGTTTCCACTCAAGCGGGAGGAGGACTTTTTGACCTTGGCGCATATGGGTAAGTAGAGGTCTTCTAGGATGTCGTGGGCGATGACTTACACTGCAAACAGTCATCGACAGCTCGGAGAAATTTCAGGACGAGCAGACTTTGAAACATGAGGTGGAGATGGTGAACGAGAAATCCTTACTATCCAAGATTTTGCCGTACGGCATCCAGCAGGTCGTGGCTCGGTGGCCGCGCGGTGTGGGATTCGATGAAGCCCGGTATCATGTTGCTGACCGGAAGAGCGGCGCTGTCCCAAGGGCCAGGATTTGAGGGCTTGCCATTGTCATGGTTGAAATCTACTTCGAAGGATCAGTAGGACCTGAATTGCAGCAGTTACGAAGCGTCCATGGCTATAACCGGAAAAATGCCGATGCTAGAAGACTTCCCCTCTTCCATCGCGCGTTTTAAACATCTGGCATAGATCCCTGCTGCGGATGATTCGTGGATCTGCATTTAACCAGCGAAGATCTCTCTCATTTAGCCGGCGGCTGCTGTCCAAATGGATATACCCTTGGATAACTAGATGGCATGGACCAAGACATCCCCGCAATTATTCCCCACCGGGTGTACTCCGTATAAGAAGGGCGAAGATGCAGGGACCTGAGTCCCCCTGCAAAGCGTCCCCCATCTCCATTCCTGCACCGTAGGACACACCACGAACGCAATGCGGGCGTTGTCGAGCATCACCCTCTGGGTGTCGTCTCTCATGGCAATGGCGAACGAGAGTCTCGCCCACGGCCTCCCAGGCTCAACATATACCAATCCTGTGTTCGGCGGCTGGCACTCCGACCCATCCTGCGTCCATGTCGCCGAAAAGGATACCACGTACTGCGTGGTCTCGACATTCATCGCCTTCCCCGGCTTGCCGATATACGCATCTAAAGACCTCCGAGACTGGAAGCACGTCAGCAATGCGTTCAACCGGCGCAGCCAGGTCCCTACCCTGGCGCAGGTTACCAACCAGCAGGGTGGCATGTATGCGCCCACCCCTGCGCTACCACCAGGGCAAGTTCTACCTGATTGTCTCCTTCCTGGACCCCGGGGCCAAGGGGCTGGTCTTCACCACCACCGACCCGACCGACAACGCCGCCTGGAGCGATCCCGTGGAGTTCGCCGTCCACGGGATCGACCCAGACCTTTTCTGGGACGACGACGGCGCCGCCTACGTCTCCTCCTCCGAGAACCAGGCTATCTGGCACTATTCCCTCGACCTAGAAACCGGCGCCACAGGGCCCGCCACCGGGCTGTGGAATGGCACCGGCGGTGTCTGGCCCGAGGGCCCGCATATGTACCGTAAGGACGGTTACTACTACCTCATGATCGCCGAGGGCGGCACCGAGTTGGACCATGCCGAGACCATGGCCCGGTCCCGGAACCGCACCGGCCCCTGGGAGCCCTGCCCGCACAACCCCGTCCTCACCAACCGCAACACCACCCGGTACTTCCAGACGGTCGGCCACGCAGACCTCTTCCAGGATGGTGCCGGGAACTGGTGGGCCGTGGCTCTGAGCACGCGCTCCGGCCCGGCTTGGAAGAACTACCCCATGGGCCGCGAGACCGTGATGGTGCCCGCTGTCTGGGAGAAGGGAGAGTGGCCCGTTGTGCAGCCTGTGCGCGGGCGCATGCGCGGGCCTCTTCCGGCGCCAGCGTCGAAACCAGGTGACAGCTTGGCCGGCGTCGGGATCGGTCAGTTCGTGGGTGCGCCGGACCGAGTGGACTTTGCGCCGGGAGAGGCCATGCCGGCGCATTTCATGTACTGGCGATTCCCCAAGGGAGATAATTACGCCATTTCGCCGCGCGGCCATCCGCACACGCTGCGGCTGACTCCCTCCGCCAGTAATCTCACCGGCACTGCCGACTTCCAGCCCGACGACGGCATCACGTTCGTCGGACGTAGACAAAGTGATACCCTCTTCACGTATGGGGTGGATGTCTCCTTCGATCCGAAGGTTCCGGGTGAGGAAGCTGGTGTCACGCTGTTCCTCACGCAGTATCAGCACGTGGATCTGGGGATTGTCCTTTTGCAGGAGGGCGACAGCGGGGAGTTGTCGCTCTCTTTCCGGTTCCGCGTGGAAGGCCGCGGGAACTTTGAGGGTACCGTTGTGCCGGCCGTTATGACAGTTCCTAAGGCGTGGCGGGGAAAGCCGGTTCGACTGGAAATCCAGGCTGTCAGTGACACGGAGTATGTGTTTTCAGCCGCGTTGGCGCACAAGCCGCAGCAGAAGAAGGTCATCGCACGAGCGAGCTCGTTGTTGGTCAGTGGCAATACAGGTAAATTTACGGGCACACTGGTTGGGGTGTATGCCACCAGCAATGGTGGACCTGGGTCGACGGAGGCGTATATCAGTAGATGGAGATACGATGGACAAGGTCAGATGATTGATGAAGGGGTTATTGTGCCGAGCTAGTCATCCCAGGCCGTCGTGATGTATATACACCGCAAAATGGTAGACGTATGGACGCAGATTATGCCCATAAGACCGGTACCAGTCAAACGTGGAATATGCCTTGGCTGAAGCTCTCGTAGGAGCCTGCATCAATCCCAGATCCCATCCATCCGAGCCCATACCACGACCCAACATCCCATTGGTTGTCGAATGAGAGATCGGGGTTGGAGAACGGAAGGATGTCGGGCATTAGATCAGAGATCATGCCGCCAGCGGCGGCTGTCATGCCCATGCCCTCGGCCTGGTCCGACGACTGCAGGTCTATCTGCTGGTCTTTGTGGTGGGTCCTGATGTCGACAGTACCACTCAGGATCTTCGATACCGAATCCGCGCACTGTGCTATGCAGATGTCTGCCAGGTCCCACCCGTCGTTCTCAGCAGCATTCTGAAGCTTTGTCCAGAAGCGCCGGAGACTCGTCTTGCAGGATTGGACAATTGCCTTGTCCGTTGATTCGACGGTGCACCGTAGGAGGATGATCACGGTCAAGATGAGGTGATATGATGTATCTGTCGAGCGTCAGGGAAAGACAGAGGTGCATTGTTTTGGGAGGACTTACAAGGAAGCCAAAATTCTTGAAGCTGGGCCTTACTCAATGAGCAGACGTATTCCGCAATCTCCTGTGCTGATTTACGAAGTTGCGACAAGTGGTACTTGGTGTTTTCTGGGCGGTCTAGGTCATCTGACAGTGTTGCAGCCTACATGTCGTTAGGAGATGCTTTGTGGTTCTCAATGCGAAAAACTCACATGTAATGCAATCCGATTCAGCAGCAATCGAACACTGAGGTAGCCGAGTCGGAGACTACTGGACCCAGAGACACTTGGCTGGTCGCCTGCGGCTGGTTGGAGATAGCTGGGCAGGGAGTCTTCCCATCCATCCAAATCGGTCTCCAGACGGCGTATCTGCTTCCAAACATCCTTCTGGTTCGTGTTGAGGTCATAGACAAGCGGGAGCACGTCCCCGAGAATCACGGTCAGCGTACACAGACGGATGAACGACTCTGCAGCTTTGATACGATATTCAGACTGAACGGTCTCTGGTACTATTTCAGCCAGCACAGGGACGGGAACATCGTACTGCGTCCTCGATACAACGGGTGGGATGCCGTGCGCAAAACTTGACCTATTTTTGCATGAACAAGGAGTATCAAGACGGACAGGAAGTGATGAACTCACCAGCGATCGTTGATAACAACAGCCCACCACAGGCGAATCCGAAGGGCTTTTTCGCTCTTAGGTCGACGCCAGTTCGTGGGATCTCGGTTGAGACCGAGACTCTGGGCAAGGCACACGGCACGGCCAATGTTCATCGTATTCATGATCACGGATAGAACGGGCCGTCCCATCATGTCTAGAATGACCGAATATACGGTTGACAGGCCGGGAGCCATGAAGTCATGCTGCATGGCCTCTACTGCCAAGTTCCAGATGAATTGCGGGTCCGGCTTGGGGAATTTCTTGAGAGTTGGGGAGTGTTTCCACAGAATGAGCGAGAGGGCAAAGAACTCGCAGGTGAGCGCCGGGGAAAGTTTATCCCCGCTCTTGTAGAGTTCGATGAATGACTGTTCATCCAAGATCGGAAAGGCGGGATGATATTTATCAAAGTATCTTTCGATAGTGATGTTAGTTTAGCTGGTTAATCCGAGGACCAAGAAAGCAACCCACAGTCGGACTAGCTCGTCGGCATAAGGCTGAAGGATCTGCATGAGGATCTCCTTTTGCTGTTTCCCCGGGTTCTGCGAGATAGCTAGACCTTCTCTCCGTCGGGGGACTCGGAGATACACGCTTGGTGCGCTATTAACCGCATGGGACGCCAGGCCCCCGGACAGGGCGTTGGCCTTGGAGGACATGTAGCGCTCCAGGATCTGAATATCTTCGGAGATCACTGGACACGCTACCATGGACATCTCGATTTTGGACCGGTCATGATCCGGAGAGCCATGATAGTCAGGCCCAATGTTGTCCTGGCTTCCCTCTCCGTCGGCGGTGGATAAACGTCCACTGTTGTCCTGGGGCGGAGAAGGAGCGGCAGGGGCGCTCGTCGGCTCCAGACGACGCTGATTAACACGTCTGGAAGTGCGACGCGTATTCATCTGCGCTTTTGGACTTCCTGATATCACACAGGGAACATCCTGCAGGCCGCAGAGCACGCATGGCCGATCGGGGGTGCCGCCGGTGCAGCGTCGCTTGAATCGGCGACACCGATCACAGGCGGGGACTTTGTGTGAGCGGTAGGGCCGGCGTTGACTTTCCATGCTGTAGAGGGGGCAGTTTGAAACGTTGTATCAAGGAAGACTGCGTCTGCTGGTCATCGTTGTGTCTAGTGAGGGGTTTCCCTGCGGAAAAGGAGGGTGGAGTTCTCCGCCGGAAAAGATGCGATAAGAGATAAGATTGGCCCTCCATAACCCTAACTATGGTTACCAGAGTATGTCGCTGAGAGTCTTACAGGGACATAAGTTTTCAATTAAGTGCATTCAGTTTATGGTAGCATCATATAGGTATACAAACCAGGTATTGAGAAGTTTGTAGGGATCCATAAAGTATAACAATGTTCCCACAAAGCTTCGTGCAGAATGCAGTGACGTTTACTACACTTTTAGGCGCCAGATAGCCAGCCATACACAAGACTTTGGTGCCCAGATGTACCCGGATTTTGGAAGAATTCATTTGAAAAACCGGGTAGCTGTCAATCTAATACTCCACTTGTAGCGTCGTATATCAAGCAGAATCTAGGTACTCGTACAGAACACATCCGTTCAACTCAGAACACGGACAGATCATCAAAGTACGCACCTTACTCGCTATATCCTCCCATCATACGAAGATGGAAGCTGTGTGGGAAAAGGTCAAATGATATTTTTCTCACAAGGCCTTATCTCCCCTCGACCTGTGGTCTGCTCTGCATTGGTGCGACCTCAAGCCAGTATGCCGCCCTCCCGACAACAGTGGGCTCCACGACGGATTGAGCCTATCTGACGATGCAATGTCTTTCTTCACTCTCATCGGCGAGACCAGCAGACCGCCCTGTTCATGTAGCAAGGCACAACAAGTATACCAGCGCATGGAACATTACATTCGCACTGCCCCGGAGCACCATGCCGATGATTACTCCATCCACACGGGGAAACCAGACACAACATTAGAAGAAGTGTGCCTTTACAGCATGCGGGACGCTATGCAATGGTGGTCACACTGGTACGGCACACTTGAGGATCATTATTGGAAAAAGACGTTGATTGGCAGCTCGACCGTCCCCGACGACGTGATGATTCCTCCCCAGGACCTCGCTAGCGGCCGTTTCCGCTTCCCGGGGAATAGCCTGTCCGATATCCTTGCTGGCTAAAGGTCCGAGGGAATGAGCCCAGAAGATATCACCTTGATAGAGCATTACCTCCTCCGGCAGTACATGATTCAATATCTTGAAAAGGCAGACCCCGAGATCATGCAGATGCTGCGTGGGAACATCACCCTCATGCTATGATGGAGGAGCCTCACTAGTTTTTGTGACGGCGCGTCAATCGCAGTGGTAGCAGCTCGAGGCATCCCGCCGGCGGCAATCTCCAATACGGGCGTGGAGCTGGCCAGCGTTGCCCAGCTGATCGGTCTGGATATCTGCAAAGAGACTCGAGGCATTCCAGGGCGAAGCTACCGAGACCGTTGCAGGGGCTGGTGACCGAGAGCAGCGGAAACGGGAGATGCGTTGGGTTCAGGCGCGATTGATCGAGCGCCTGAATCTTTGTCCCGAGGGGAATTACCTGAAGCCATATGCTACCTCTAGCTTCCGGTATTTCTTTATGATGGATCGGTACCGGGAGCGCTTGATCCAGAGGCGGTTGCCCTTGACTGATGTCCAGTCTCGTCTTCTTCAGCGCCAGATCCGGGCTGCTGGTGGAGTGGGCGACATGGGGTACAGGTCAGGCAATGAGACAAAGCATGGAAAAGGGGTGAACGGTTGGGACACTGCCATTGAGTCCGTTCATATCAAAAACCTTGTATAGGGGATTCTATTCCGCTGCATCCCGGCTGACACCAATATAAAGTCAATTACTATAGGACCCCTGCATATATGACCCCTGAGTATTCCTTGACCATGCTTGAATGCATTGAATGTCTTTTGGTCGAATAATGGGATTGCAGCTGTCGCTGGATTGGTTCGCGCATTGCATTGGTGATAGTAGTAACTAACGAAACCCTCCGAACACGAGGTTCTGCTAAAGATACTGGATCCGAAGATTTGTGCTTTTGACCCACTGTAAGCCACATAAGGCAATCAGACTATCGATCCGCTAGCGGGATCGGCGAGAGCAAACAACAGACTCGAGTAAGCACAGGGGCTCAATTGCGCGAGGAAAAATGGATTTCTTTCATTCTTCATGCAGGACTTCTCTGTGTTCCAGGCTTTCAAGCAATGGGGAATACCACCAGCATCGCCGCTGGGCGTGACTGTCTGATATCCGCTGTGGGAGGTAATGCAGCTCATGTCGCGTTCCAGGATCAGCTACTCTACCAGGCTACAGCCGTCGATGTATACAACTTGAATATTCCGGTCACTCCGGCGGCAGTCACATACCCTCAATCAGCGGACGAAGTTGCCGCCGTGGTGAAATGTGCCTCAGAATATGACTACAAGGTGCAAGCTCGCAGCGGAGGACACAGTTTTGGCAACTATGGTATGATGACCGATAACGCACTTCTCGGTCTTGGACATACAGTCGACTGATTCGCGCGTGATTGCAGGTCTCGGAGGACAGAACGGCGCCATTGTGGTCGACATGAAGCACTTCTCCCAATTCTCCATGGACGAGTCGACCTACACCGCGACCATCGGACCCGGAATCACGCTCGGCGACCTCGACACCGAGCTTTACAACGCGGGCCACCGAGCCATGGCACACGGGATTTGTCCGACAATTCGGACGGGCGGCCACCTGACGATAGGCGGGTTGGGCCCGACAGCGCGCCAGTGGGGGCTGGCGCTGGACCATGTGGAGGAAGTCGAGGTTGTGCTGGCAAACTCGAGCATTGTGCGAGCATCCGAGACACAGAATCAGGATGTGCTCTTTGCCGTCAAAGGAGCAGCTGCTAGCTTCGGGATCGTCACCGAGTTCAAAGTGCGTACCGAACAGGCCCCAGGCCTGGCCGTGCAGTATTCGTACACGTTCAATCTGGGGACCCCCGCGGAGAAGGCGAAGCTCCTCAAAGATTGGCAAGCTTTCATCGCGCAGGAGGACCTCACCTGGAAGTTCTACTCCAATATGGTCATCTTCGATGGCCAGATCATTCTCGAAGGCATTTTCTTCGGCTCGAAGGAGGAGTACGACGCGCTCGACCTGGAGAAGAGATTCCCCACCAGCGAGCCCGGCACTCTGCTTGTTCTGACGGATTGGCTGGGTATGGTCGGCCACTCTCTAGAAGATGTCATTTTGAGATTGGTCGGAAACACCCCGACCTGGTTCTACGCCAAATCTCTTGGGTTCACCCCTCGCACGCTGATTCCGGACTCGGCAATCGACCGCTTCTTCGATTACATTCACGAGACCAATGCCGGCACTCTGGCCTGGTTTGTCACCCTCAGCTTGGAGGGCGGGGCTATCAACGCCGTCCCAGAAGATGCCACAGCATATGGCCACCGCGACGTGCTTTTCTGGGTTCAGATCTTCATGGTCAACCCGCTTGGCCCTATCTCACAGACCATTTATGATTTTGCCGACGGTCTTTACGATGTGCTGGCCCAGGCCGTGCCAGAGAGTGCGGAGCATGCATATCTAGGATGCCCCGATCCTAAGATGCCCGACGCCCAGCGCGCGTACTGGCGTGGCAATCTTCCACGACTGGAGGAGCTGAAGGGTGAATTCGATCCAAAAGACACCTTTCATAATCCACAGGGTGTTAGCGTTGCGGTTTGAGGGTATTTGTGTATAGCATCCGGGACCTCGGCATCCCGGGCCATATCATTATTGGAATTCTCCTTTTTATTTTGTGTGTATAGCTTATTATTACGGTACTTAATTCAAAGAGCTGCGATATAGGTGGTTTTCTCATCAATTTACACACAGTCTGATAATATCTATATAGTAGTCGAACAGCCCTTTACTCTGAGCTAGGTTACTGAACTATACGATAGAGGCGATGTAGAACACTGATTCTATCCCAAAATCTTCTGTTGCCCTTTCGAGCATGGATATTGTGTCACATAGAGTGAAGGTGACACGCGAAGCTGTCGAGTATGACACATTTTGAGACTTCCAGCTTGACTGTAGGACTGCGTTGCTGGCTTGGGTTGGACAGTGGAGTCTCCTGTTTCTAGCCTTGAGTCTGCTAGTCATGTTGACAACGGATGATATGGTGCGAAGGTCATGTATATTAGGTTAAAGACCATGGAGGTCTCCATGAATGCTCCATATTATTTCGATGCCGTAATGCCATGCTATTATGTTGAAGGTGTGTGATAGTTAAAGAGTATGGCCGTGTGACAGTGCAAAACATCTCAGGCGTCTTGTCATACCACTATTACTCCAGACGTTAAATCATGCACACATGGACCCTCAGATCGATTGGACACCGGCGCGAAACGCAGCACAGACATGCTGAATTAGGTACTAACACATCGCCATAGCTATTGAGGCATGTGTACACGGGGCAAAGTAGCACAGATGGAACCCAACTGCTCCAGTCACCCACCAATCTGAATCCAGGTGAAGAAAGGCGCAAGTACAAATTGCCCAGAGGTCAGTAGCATCTAGACCATTATCGGGGAGGTCTACTCCCAGACGCGTTCCTTCCATTACCACTGCCTGCGCAACAGCTGCGTATAGAGAACACGGAGATGATCTGATATGCCAGATGCAGGGTCTTGCCCCGGATTCAACTCCGCATTTTATCCATCGATATACCCCGAGTCTACGCAAAGCTTATTTATATGGTTATCCTGCATGTACCCGTTAATTTCCCGACAGGAGCCAGGTTCGAAAGTCAGTTGATATCCAAGTCGACGCACGTCTACTAACGTGGCGCAGGTTGAAGGCCAATCGGTTGAACGAAGACTATATTCTATACGCGAAGACTGTATCTGTACAGCTCCGGGGCATAAAGTCCAAGTTGTGTTCAGAAGTTGATCGTTTATATCGTAGTCACACCGTGGAACACCCCATAGATGTCGTCCGGGTCTCTCTTCTCGTTGTGTCTGACCACTTGGATTCGGAGAATTTCCAGCCAGGTCGGATTGTAAATACCCCATGGACATCATAACCGTGCTTTATACCAATGACCCAGTGGTTTAGAGCATCTCGGCCAAGCTGTCCATCGAGTTCCTTGTTGAATGTGCATGTATACTGATTTAGACCGTTGCGGTCTCAACTGCCAGCTTAGGAGCTCTGCTTGAGCATTGCAACTTTGTTCATTGAGTTCATACTTTCGAACCAGGAACATCAGATGATTGCCAGAACCGAGAGTTATAAAAGGATGTCTGATGCCGCCAAAAGCATACCTCCTGATCAAGCTGCTCTTCTATCAAACAAGATCTCCTGAGAACCCATTCGATCCGGCTTCATCCATCCTCACGCATTCAATATGAAGTTCTATCTTCCCATTGCTCTGATGCTTGCCGCATTGGCAATTGCCGGCCCAGCGAACAACGCTGAAGCAGGCAAAGGGGACGTGGATGGCCACCGCTGCCATAAGGGACTCCATCACTGTCTCGATGTAAGTATTTGTCTGCTCTGGTTTTTTTCCCATAGATGTCGGATAACGGTCTAGCTAACACCACGCTCTACAGCATTGCCACCACCATGACAAGTTCAAGGACAAGGAAAGAAAAGGATGCATTCATGTACGTTTAAGAGACATCACTTCTCGTTGACTCTCTGTTCTTACTGTATACAGCGATGCCACCGCCGTTTTTGCCATGATGGGAAGCATGGCCATGATCACTATGGCCACGATGGCCATGACGGCAAGGACGGTCATGATGGTCATGATGGCCACCACGGCCATGACGGCAAGGGCCATGGCTACGACGATGACGACGAGTAAGCACTTCGCGTGATGTTCGATGCTCTCCGCAGTCACCATTCATCGAACTGGTCTCGGTGGTGCAGGACATAGGCGCAGGCGCCGGCCTCCTGGACACGTCTGGCCTGTTTCTCGGCCTTAGGATATGAATCGAATTTAGTCTGTCATTACAACTAGTCCACTCGTTTGGTGTTCACGCGTGATCAATCACAAGCAATTGCGCTCATGACCAGGATTCTGTAATGTTTCGTAGAGACTATTGTTTCTTCTAATCCAAAAGACTGCAGACACGATCTATTTACATCCTAAGAGGGAAACCTATATTACATGATTTTTCCAGCCTCAGGCCATCGGCTTAGCCTCCATCACCCGCTTCTTCGGATTCCGAGGCATCTGTTCTTGTCGCTGCCGCTCATCCTCGCTAATATCATCCAAGTTGGTCTCCACCTGATCCAACGCAGACTTCACCTCTTCATCCTTATTCTCATGGCCAGCCGTAGCCACTTCCAGGATCTCCTTCTCCATTCCCTGTACCACCCCCCACTCGATCCCCGCCGCCGTCAATTTCCGGCACCCTTCCGACTGCCCCACGAAGGTCCCGGGCTCCTTGACGCCAAAGTACACCTTGTGAATCCCCTTGCGACCTCCTTGCCGGGTGTTGATAATGCGTTCGACGCAAGGCGTGTTCCCCGATAATCGTTTCCCGCACGGCTCCATCGTCACATACATGATGAGCTTGCGGCCGGGTTCAACGGGCAGCACCTCCGCGACACGGTCGTCGGGGACTGAGTGGACGGCGGCGTAGTTGGACAGACAGCATTGTTCCGCGTGGGTGTTGCCGGCAAGCTCCATGGTGTAGCCGGTGGAGAGGATGCAGTCGTCTTCGTAGGTGACGTCGCCTTCGCGGCGGGAGAGGAGGATGGCGCCCACGCGGAAATTCGTGGGGCGAGGCGGGGACTTCTCAGCGAGATCAAGACATGCTCGCATGTATTTTATGTGTGGAGAGGGCATGGTGAGGACGGTGCATGTGAGGTGAAGGTGAGTTGTGGTGGTGGTGAAGAACGATCATCGGATGACCTCACTGGATGGCGGGGAAAGCTGTCGGGTGCCCTAAGCCCAATCAGGAAGGCAAAGTGTTTGGTCGCGTCCTACGCGTCGCTTTTCTCTCTCAGAGCTCTATCCTTCTTCTCTCGGGTCATTCTCCCAGGTCAATTCCCAACCTACTATTCACCATGTCCCAAGACGAAGAAATCGAAATCCCCTCCGAACCCCCCGTCGACACAGATCTCTACGACGTCCTCGGCGTTCAGAATGATGCAACTCCCGAGCAGATCAAGTCGGCCTATCGCAAACAAGCTCTCAAGCACCATCCTGGTATATCTTATCCCCTTGACTCCAAGCGCGCCCTGTCCGGGTGTTCCGGCTGACGACATCCAGACAAGGCCCCTGCCGAATCGAAGGAAGAGGCCAACCACAAATTCCAACAGATCGCATTCGCCTACGCCATTCTATCCGATGCGCGACGACGCCAACGGTTCGACTTGACCGGCAGTACCGCCGAGGCCGTGGATGAGGATGAAAATTTCAACTGGGTCGACTTTTACAGGGAGCAGTTCTCGAGCGCGATTGACACGGGCGCCCTCGATCAACTCAAGCAGGAATACCAAGGTTCGGACGAGGAGGAACGGGATGTCCTGGCGGCATTTGAGAAGTACCGAGGCGACATGGACAAGGTGTACGAGTCGGTCATGCTCTGCAATGTTATCGATGACGATGAGCGGTTCCGAGCGATCATCGACAAGGCGATCGCCAATGGAACAGCACAGGCCTACAAGAAATACACGGAGGAGCCGGAGAAGAAGCGCCAGCAGCGCCTCAAGCGAGCCCAGAAAGAAGCCGAGGAAGCGGAGCAGCTGTCCAAGGAGCTGGATGAGAAGAAGGAAACACCGGGGAAGCGGGGGCGGAAGAAGAAGAGCTCTGCGATGGACAATGGGGATCTGATGGCACTGATCCAGCAGCGACAGGCGTCCCGGGCGGAATCGTTCTTTGACCGGTTGGAGGAGAAGTATAACCCAGGCAAGAAACGAGCGGCCAAGTTTGAGGAACCGCCGGAGGAGGCGTTTGCTGCGACGGCTGCTCGACAGAGTTCGAAGAAGAAGAAGAAAGCCAAGGCCTGATGGTCAATGCGCTTACTCTTTTTTGTTTTTTTTTTTTTTTCTTTTTCCTTTTATTGATTCTATTACCAGACAGGTTACACATTATTGGGTCATGGTCAGGAGGAGTTGGGACAGCTGTTGGCATTTGGAGCTACTAGTTTCGGGGTTTACTTTCTTTTCTTTTTTTTTGTGGTCGATCGATGGCGCATGTGCATACTCCTACATCCAGATAGCTCATTTTCCATCACCTTGTCTAGTCTACCTAGGTTATCCACCTATGTTGGGTAGAATCTTCTCTCCCCCCTCCCCCTTAGGCTGCAACCAACTGATCATCGTCCATATTGGGATGCTGTGCGACATCTGCGACGGCCGATCATCTTCATTCCTGAGTGTGCCACCCTCCTGAGCAAACATCAATACAAGCCTTGCGACAGACGCAAGGGATGTCATCATCGGCAGGCCATAAAGGGGAGCTGGACGCCACTCGACAGCTGCGACTGCTGTCTCTTCTTCTCCTCTGCACCCACTGCTCTGACTGCTCTGACTGCTCCATTAAACCCCGCAAGGTCTTGGCCTGACATCTTTGCGACCTCTGCGCTCTTGGCTTCTCCCCTCTTCTGGCAATTCTTCCCCCCTTTCTGCTCGTCTAGACCTTCGCCTCTCCAGCCAGGCGACTACCGCACTGCTTGGCTGCATGAATCACCAGCCAACCCCCCTCCTTCACAGCCACCACCGCTGAGGCAACAAAGACTCCGTGACCAGACTCCTCTTCTTGGCACCAACCGGACGGAAACCCTAGTGGACGATCACCGTGATTTGCACGTGGAACCGGCTCCGAAAAGCTGTCGGGCTAAACAAGCTGGTCAAGACCGCGCTGTGATCAAAAGGGACGCATTGTCCACACAACGACAACAACTGTTTGTTGATCCCTCCTTCACCTTCTGTCCCTCCCACGGATCGAGCAATCTCGCTGAATGCGGTCCTGAATCCACCCCCTCCTGTCAACGTTCGTTCGGAAACGCCCTTCGTCATTAAACCCCCGAGCTCCACATTCTTCAGCCTGTGTGGTCTGTGACGGCTGCAATTGCTCCACCGCCGCGGGCGGCGCCACTGCTACACACAATAATCGACTGTCCAGCAACCATGCCCTCCTACACCCGAATTCCCTCGCTTTCTACCGCCTTGGAGCAGGAACGTCTCGAGCTGTTGCAGGAGGTGCAAGAGAAACGCAAATCAAAGAAGCCCAGCCCTCCCCGATCCAAGGGGGATCAGAATAACCACCACCATCACATCCATAGCCCCTCCGTCGCCCCATCACCCGGTGACCTCCCTCCGCGCCATGGGTCCATCGCCGGTATTGGTGTTGGCGTGACTCCCCCGTCCGGTCGAAACGACGAACCTGAACCCTCCTCTTCTCCATCGACTCCCCTTCGTGCCACCACCACCGCTGTAGCTCCTCCACCTCTACCGAAGCCCAAAACCACCACCTCCGGTCCTCCCGAACCTGCCGCCCGCCGGGCCAGTGATCAGTCATCCGACACGTCCAGGCCTGCTGAACAGAGACCCCGACCCAGCATCCGTTGGGACGCCTCCGTGAGCATGTCCCCCAGTGCCACCGGTCATGGTGGACACCGCCGGAGTCTCCAGGTGCAGGAGAAATCGGCCAATCGAACAATGCCTGGGAAAAATGCAATGGCGGCAGTGATGTCAGGGCTCGACCTGAGCTTCAACCTCCCGAGCTTCAGTCGCGGTAGAGACTCCGGTCGCTCCAGCACCCGACGAGGCAACTCCTTGGATTCTCGCTTTTCGGCCCCACGATTTGCCCGCTCCAGCTCGCCGAAACATCGCGTAGTTAGTCAGACCCCGCGCAACCCGGCGCCTTCCGCCATGAAGCCGGTGGTCTCAGAGAAACCCAAGCCGACGGAGAAGACAGAAACGGAGAGCATCGACAAGGATGCGACTCCAGTCCCTCAGACGGACGCGCCCGACGCGCCCGACAGTGCCGTCAAGCTCCCCACCGAGGAGGATCAGCGCTTGGAGAAGGACAAATATGACAGTGAAAACAATCCCATTGAGAGCAGTGAAGAAGAAGAGGACTCTTCCTCGAGCGATGATGAGAGTCCGCCCGATGTGACACGCGGTCGGTCCCAAACAGCCGACCGGAGCTCGACAGACACCACGAGTGAACTGGATACTGCTACGTCCGTATCGCAACCAGGTGAGTACTCGCTCCGCGGCATTGGCGGGGGCCTGTATGTTAACGACTCGGGCAGACCTTGAAGACAAGTCAGATTCAGCGTCGGACAAGTCGGATTTTGTCCATTCGTCCAAACTCG
Source organism: Aspergillus terreus NIH2624 (assembly GCF_000149615.1). Classification (NCBI taxonomy): domain Eukaryota; kingdom Fungi; phylum Ascomycota; class Eurotiomycetes; order Eurotiales; family Aspergillaceae; genus Aspergillus; species Aspergillus terreus. The sequence continues at coordinate 837,921 of NT_165925.1, forward strand.
GGCCAATCCCCAAGAAACCAGATGTCCATCCTCAAACCAGCTTCGACTCGCACTCCGCCACCAACACGCCGTTTGGATCAGAGGACGAGGCCGAATTGTCTGACATCAAGCGGGCACAGAAGCTCGGCATGCAGATGTCGGCGATTGATAATTCCGTCCAGAACCGGTCCATTCGGACGATCGTCCGCGGGGACTATACCAACCTGCCCGAGTACACCGATAGTGGGCGCCGGCGCCGGCGCAAATATATGGTCGCCACCGACTTGAGCGAGGAGTCTGTCTACGCGCTCGAGTGGACTATCGGTACCATTCTGCGGGACGGGGACACCATGTTTGCTGTCTGTGCGATCTACGATGAATCGGCCTCCAGCGCCACCCAGAATGGAGACGGCGCCAAGGCAATGCAGGACGTGGCCGCGGTCGTCGGATCGCAGACGGAAGAAACTACCCTTAAACCGAACAACGACTCAGGCACTAATCTTCCCCGCGCCATTCTGGGACGGTTGGGGACAGGCACGGATAGTAAACCCGGATCGGTTGATTCTCGGGGCATGTCAAAGACGGAATCCGAGCGGGTTCGGGCGGTCGAATCCATCTCCCAGACCTGCGTTCGTCTGTTACGAAAGACGCTGCTCCAAGTGCGTGTGGCGGTCGAGGTGATCCACTGCAAGAGCCCGAAGCACATGATCACGGAAGCTGTACGTATTCCCTGCAACTACAATTCTTAGCTGGTTATGGATATTGATTACTGACATCGTCATCTAGATCGACGGGCTGGACCCGACACTCGTTATTGTAGGTGCGCGTGGTCGGAGCGCGTTGAAGGGGTAAGCTACTTCATGCTCCTAAGATCCAGTACCTGTACTAACTGGCATGTAGTGTGCTCCTGGGTTCGTTCTCAAACTACTTGGTGATGCATTCGTCCGTCCCCGTCATGGTGGCGCGGAGGAAGCTGAAGAAGCATTCCAAGAACAAGAAGACGAATATTCGGCTGTCCAACAATCTGTTGACTCCGAAGAAACTGGCATTTGCGAAGGTGGACTAGTCGAGCTCTGGCGTGCAGTTTGCATTAGGTATCTGGTGGCGTCTACTATGGTTCCAACGGTGTCTCCCCTCATTATGGAGTTTGTATCAGTATTACGATTCGTTCTGCCGGCGTCTGGATGGTTTGGATGATGATTCCCCATAACGAAATTGGGCCAAGCATATTTATGGAGATAATTATGAAATATGATGCTATCAAGGATATGAAAGTAGCCTGCAAGTATACATCCTGTAGTGGAGGAGCGTGATATCACGTGCCGGTGCGGGAGCGGACAGACAACCGCAACACGTCAGGAGCTCCTCCTCGCTCCCCGGACCTTCACTCTCATCTCGATCTCTCCCTGCTCTCCTCCGATCTCCCTCCCAACTCCCCCTCTCGGACACTGCAGCCATGGCGTCCGAATTCGTCGACCCCAGGATGACCTCCATCAAGCCTCGCATCCGTTACAACACCATCGGAGGTATCAACGGCCCGCTGGTCGTGCTGGACAATGTACGGACGTCGCTCGGGGATGGGGCGCTCTAGCCTCTGGATAAATTCATGGCGAACTGTTGGTACTAACACACTTGGTGTTAGGTCAAATTCCCCCGCTACAACGAGATCGTCTCCCTTACTCTTCCTGACGGCACCGAGCGATCGGGTCAGGTGCTGGAAGCTCGAGGTATGCCCTACCCTTGTCGGGCCGTCTCCCTACATACCGTGGACGTACAGTGGATGCTGATTCATGCCATTTGTGAATAGGAAACCGAGCCGTCGTTCAGGTGCGCATACTATACATACCATCCCCGACCTTGGGTCATCTCTACTGAGGTGGTCCTGTCCGTGCGGACTACTGATACGGTGATCATGCAGGTCTTCGAGGGTACATCTGGCATCGATGTTAAGAAGGTATAATCTCCGATTCGCGGTCAGCTATCGTACATGCGATCGACTATCCTAGACGGGCACAGCTGATGCATGGTTTAGACGAAAGTCGAATTCACCGGTCACAGTTTGAAGCTGGGTGTCTCCGAGGACATGCTGGGTCGTGTCTTTGACGGTTCCGGTCGCGCGATTGACAAGGGCCCCAAGGTCCTGGCGGAGGACTACCTCGACATCAACGGTCAACCTATCAACCCCTACTCTCGAGTACGTCCAGCATGGTCTCCCCGGCTCGGCCAATCGATTGTTATGTTAACCCCAGGACAGGTTTACCCCGAAGAAATGATCTCGACCGGTATCTCGGCCATCGATACCATGAACTCCATCGCCCGTGGACAGAAGATCCCCATTTTCTCCGCCGCCGGTCTCCCGCACAACGAAATCGCCGCCCAGATCTGTCGTCAGGCTGGTCTGGTCAAGCGTCCGACCAAGGACGTCCACGATGGCCACGAGGAGAACTTCTCCATCGTGTTCGCTGCTATGGGTGTCAACATGGAAACCGCTCGTTTCTTCACCCGCGATTTCGAGGAGAATGGCAGCATGGAGCGTGTCACGCTGTTCCTGAACTTGGCCAACGACCCGACGTACGTCTTGCTCGCGGTTGTCGACAGTTGGATTCTGATTGACTGACTGCTCCAGGATCGAACGTATCATTACCCCTCGTCTTGCTCTGACTACGGCCGAATACTATGCCTACCAGCTCGAGAAGCACGTCCTTGTTATCATGACTGATCTATCAGCCTACTGTGACGCCCTTCGTGAGGTGTCTGCCGCCAGAGAAGAAGTCCCCGGTCGTCGTGGATACCCCGGTTACATGTATACTGACTTGTCGACCATCTACGAACGTGCGGGTCGTGTGGAGGGCCGTAACGGATCCATCACGCAGATCCCCATTCTAACCATGCCTAACGATGGTTGGTGCTTTCGTCTGTACTGAGACGGGGTTTTGGCTAACACATGTAGATATCACTCACCCCATTCCTGATTTGACTGGCTATATTACCGAGGGTCAGATCTTCATCGACCGTCAGCTCTACAACAAGGGTGTCAACCCTCCGATCAACGTGTTACCCTCTCTCTCCCGTCTGATGAAGTCTGCCATCGGCGAGGGCCGTACCAGGAAGGATCACTCCGATGTGTCCAACCAGCTGTACGCCAAGTACGCCATTGGACGAGACGCCGGTAAGTCTTTCCCAGCCTCGTGCTTCCTAGAAGAACACCAGTCTAACGGAATGTGAACAGCCGCCATGAAGGCCGTCGTGGGTGAGGAAGCCCTGTCGTCCGAGGACAAGCTCTCTCTCGAATTCCTCGACAAGTTTGAGCGCACGTTCATCAGCCAGTCGGCGTACGAGTCGCGAACCATCTTCGAGTCCCTCGACATCGCCTGGAACCTGCTCCGGATTTACCCCAAGGACCTGCTCAACCGTATCCCCAAGCGTGTGCTGGACGAGTTCTACGCGCGGTCGGCCCGCAAGGTTGCCAACAAGGATACGCGAGACAACACCACTGCTCCGGAGCAGGTGCAATCGTCGCAGACGGCGGATCTCATCGAGACTTAACCGCCCGTAAGAAGGGGGATGACGTCTCAGTTGGCTGGATATTTGGTTCGATTGTTCTGCGTGTTCTGAGCTTTGTTTTGTCATACTACGACTTGCATATACTCCATCGTAGTTGTATATCATATCGATTACACTTCCGTTCTCGTACTCAGTCTACATCGTAGCACATCAACTTCATGAAGATTGTAAACAAGCCCGAAATGACTTTTATCTGCTAGCTATAAACCAAGTCATGAATACAAACAGTCAACTCCCGTCCCGAATGGATTTTTGTTTTCATTCTAATCATGCGATGTCGTATCCATGGATAACGTGTCTAAAAGAACCAGACAGTCTAGAAACGCAAATCCCAGCCGATCTTCGGACCGAGACGGGGCAGCTCATCCGCAACACTCTGGACGTCCTTGTCACCTCTACCGCTGAGGTTGAGGACGATGTTCTGGTCGGGCCGCATGGACTTGGCGAGCTGCATGGCGCCGTAGATGCCGTGGGAGGACTCGAGGGCGGGGATGATGCCCTCGGTCTGGGCGAGGGTGCGGAAGCCCATGAGGGCCTCGGCGTCGGTGGCGGCGACAAAGGTGGCGCGGTTCGAGTCCTTCCAGTTGGAGAGCTCGGGGCCGACGCCCGGGTAGTCGAGGCCGGCGGAGATGGAGTGGGTTTCGGAGATCTGGCCGTGCTCGTTCTGCAGGACGTAGGTGCGGACGCCGTGGAGGACACCCTTGCTGCCGCCGGAGAGGGTGGCCGAGTGGCGGGCGGTGTCAACGCCGTCGCCGCCAGCCTCGACGCCGAGCAGCTTGACGGACGGGTCCTCAGCGAAGGGGTAGAACATGCCGACAGCGTTGGAGCCGCCGCCGACGCAGGCGACGACGGCGTCGGGCAGGCGGCCGGTCAGCTCACGCATCTGCTGCTTGGTCTCATTGCCGATGACGGACTGGAAGGTGCGCACGATGGTCGGGAACGGGTGCGGGCCGATGGCGGAGCCGATGATGTAGTGGGTGGTGTCGAGGTCCACGACCCAGGCGCGCAGGGCCTCGTTGACGGCATCGCGGAGCGTACGGGATCCGGCGTCGACGGCGACGACGTCCGCGCCGAGGAGCTTCATGCGGAAGACGTTGAGCGCCTGGCGGCGCACGTCCTCGGCGCCCATGTACACGACGCACTTCATGCCGAACTTGGCGCACACGGTGGCCGTGGCGACACCATGCTGGCCCGCGCCAGTTTCCGCGATGATGCGCGTCTTACCGATGCGCCGCGCCAGCAGGATCTGACCCAGCGCGTTGTTGATCTTGTGGCTACCGGTGTGGTTGAGGTCCTCGCGCTTCAGCCAGATCTTGGCCCCGCCGACGTGCTCCGTCAACCGATTAGCCAGGTGCAGGCTGCTGGGCCGCCCCATGTAAGGGTAGTACGAGCGGAACTCCTCCCAGAACTGCGGGTCGTTCAGGGCCTGCTCGAAGCCGCGCTCCAACTCCGCGAGACAGTCCATGAGCGACTCGGGCACGTACTGGCCACCGAACTCTCCGAAACGCGCCGGCTGCGCCGACGCCGGCGCCTGGCCGGTGCCGTTCAGCGCGTCGAGCTGGTCAGCCAGCCCGGGGCCCTTGGTGGCGGTCTCTTCGGTGATGACGGCCGTGGGCTGGGTGATGGCGTTGTCGAGCTTCTTCTCCACGCGGGGCAGCACGTCGACGGCGCGGGTCAGCGCCCCCTGAGCGTCACGCTCCAGCTTGCGCCCCGTCACGCTGGACAGGTACTCCTCGGCGTGCTTGGCCGCCTGACCGGCAGGGGCCTCACCTAGAACGGTGATGATCTGACTGCCGATCACGACGCCCTCGGCGATGTCCTGCACGGACAGGAAGTGCTCGCGGGTGCTGACACCGAAGCCCACGGCGGCGGGCACGTTGCCAGACCACTGGTGCACGCGCGCCAGGAGTTCGGGCAGGTTGGAGCTGAGCTTGCCGGTAGCGCCGGTGACACCCATGCGCGAGACGACGTAGATGAACGAATCGGCGATCTTGCAGAGGAGCTTCATGCGGGACTCGGAGGTGGAGGGGGCAATGAGGGGGACGTAGGAGAGACTGCACCGTTAGCTTGGAAGTGCAAGGGTAGTAGACAGGGGGAGGGGCTTACCCGTAGCTCGTGCAGAGGTTTCGGAAGCGGACAGCCTCCTCCGGAGGGAGGTCGACCATGATGAAGCCGTTGACGCCGGCCTCCTTGCAATCCTGCAGCATGCGCTCCTCGCCATACTGCATCAGCGGGTTATAGTATCCCATCAGGAGGATGGGCGTCCTGAGACCGCGGGAGCGGGCAGTGCGCACCGTCTCCAGGACCGAGGTCACGGTGACCCCATTCTCCAGGGCCTTGGTGTTGGCGCGCTGGATCGTGGGGCCATCGGCAATTGGGTCGGTGAAGGGCACGCCCATTTCGATCACGTCTGTAGGTCGGGTGGTGGTCAGCTCAGGTCGCCACTAGACGCAAACAAATCGAACCGCAGCAAGCAAACATTGACGGATGGAAAATGCCACATACCAGCGCCACCATTCTCCAGACCCAGCAGAATATCGACAGTCTCCTCGACGGTAGGATAACCGGCCGTAATGTAGGACACGAGGGCCGCACGCTTTTCCTGTTTGGCGCGGGCAAAGGTCTCTTTGATGGCTTCCATGATGGCGATGTGGGGAGGGGTGGCGGGGTAGAGGGGAGAGAGGGAAGACAGGGGAAGAGGACGAGGAGGAGAGGGGGAAGAGACGAGAAAGAGGTCGAGGAGGTCAATTGGATATAAAGAAGAGAGGGAATCGGCGGTATGCAAGAAGCGAAGCGATGCAGGAAGAGAGGGATGTGAGAGAGAGAGTGAGAGAGCGACGGAGAGGGGCTGACTCACTCTTTTTCCTGTTCGGGTCCGATGCCGGCCACGTGATACCGATAAGATAGCGATAAGATAGATCGCCTTAGGGTTATTTAAGCTCCTCGACCAACTATGATCAATCTACATCTATACAAACATTCCAGTGAATCGGATATAACAGATAGAATGGATTTAAACGCCCAGCTATGCTCAATTCTGCAGTATCCGGAGAATCCTACGAGGCTTCTCCACACAAACATGCACAGAATCCATATAAATATCAAACAGCCCTTTTCCATCGCCACCCGAAATCCATTATCAATCCCAGTTATGTATACTCCCAGACCCGCCCAAATCCAAAGGAATGACTGCAAAGCACCTGCTATGCCCAGTACTGATACACTGTTCGTAAAGGAGTGGAAGCCCAATGCCCGTGTAAATGCAAACCAAGAACGAAGCAAACCCCAATGTCGCCATCGTCTATAATGCGTCATCGAAACAAACCGAAATGGGTAGTATCAAATCAATCAACTCAAAAAACAAACAAGGGCATCAAGACATGAGAAGAATTGCGGGAAAGGAGAGACATCAGATCATAGCAAGTGATCGTTAAAACCCAAAAGCAAGCAAAGAACACCATCACCGGATTAAATCGTCCATACAGACTGCATTAATGACCCAGCGTCGTGCCTTCCAAAGGAGCGACGAAGAACGGAACAAACAAGTGGCAGGTCAGTATGAAGCAGAATTCAAAGCAGAAGAAAAATTAAAACGCCAAGAGATGCAAAGAACAGGAATGACACGATATTATTAGGGTAATAGGTGGGTTGGTGGTGGGGTTTCAAGACCCGTGCGACAGGTCCGGAAGCGAGTATGGCATCGGCGCCAGGTAATGGTAGCACGAATTGCTATTCGGGCCACTCGTCGCCGGAAGCATCGAGTTCATCTCCCAGGATCGACTCGCCGGCGCCGCCAATCCCATCTGGCTGGGTTGCTGGCACACCGTGGGATAGGAGTACGGCGCCGCCATCGGATGATACGACTGGCTGACCGAAGGCAGCACCACGCGCATGTCGGACGGAGCGGAATGGTCAGTGGCCGGGGAGTACGCTGGGGCCGTGAGGCTCGGCCCATACGTGCTGGACACGGCCGTGTCTGACACGGACTGGGGAGAGCCCGCGTTAGGGGGCTCGGTGCCCGAGTCAGACGCCGCGCCGGTGGTGTAGTTCGAGCTGATGGGAGTGGCGAGTGCACCCGCCGTCGAAGAATAACTAGCAGACTGTTCCGCTGGAGTTAGTGACGACGTCGGGGCGGCGAAAGGCACAGGAGGAACATGATGGTGGCGACTCACGTATTTCCCGATGATTTTCTTCAGCGCGTGGCTCAGGATCTTCCAGGGGAACACCTTCACGTCTTTCTCGATATTTCGCGGCTTCGGCGCGGGAAATCCCATGATGACCTTGAAAAACTCCTCGCTATCCAGCTTGGCCTTGGAGACCGTCAGCGGGCGGAATCCTTCCAGGTTGCGGCGGATGCGGTTCTTTTCTTCCACGGTGAAGCGCACGCCCACCAGCGACTCCAGCAGATAAATGGTGTCCACACTGGTGACGAAGCAGTCGTCCTTGCCGTCCCAGTAGATGCAGCTGATGCAGATGCTGTTAGGGGCGCGTTCCTCAGGCGCCACAGGCTTGAAATCGGCGTGGATGGTGCTACCACTTTGCGCCCGCGTAAACTGAACCAGTCGCCGCTTGGCCTCCCGTTCCTCCTTGGTCCAGTTCTGCGTCATGGTGTCGAGGTCGCCGTTCAACTTCAGCACCGCCTTGGAGGGGTACATGGCGTAGGGGTTGAACGACTGCGACGGCGCCAGACTTCCGGAATGCTGCAGAGTGGACGTGCGGATGAGGGTGGGATTCCCGAGCCGAGCGGGCGAAGAGGGCTTGTGATGGCGGAAACCATGACCAATGGGGAAGCCCGGGGTCCGCGGGTCACTGCTGACGGGGATATAGGACGGGCTCCAGGAGGGCGTCAACGGGGATGGCGCGCGAATTGAGGGCGGAACGGAGGAGGACACCGCCGTGTACTGCGCCGCTCCCACCCGGGGAGACGAGGTGCCCGGGTACGGCGCAACGAACCCATTGACGGCAGGCAACGACTGGAGGTACGGCGAGTAGGAAGCAGAGTAGGCCGGGGACTGTTCCTTTGCTGGCATCGGAGGCGCCGTGGGCCGCTTAGTGGGTCTGGAGACCACCGCCTCCTCAGAATAGCAGGAAATGCGTCTCTTCCGCGATTCCTGCGAGGGCGAGTCGTGGGGCGCCTGTTCGTAGGTGTACACGCCCACCTGCAGGGTCGTCGCCGGACAGTCGTTCTGAGCCTCCAGGACCACTTGCAACGGGACCGCATAGGAGGGGGACCCCGTGGAGAGGAAGGGCGGCGTATCAACGGACAGCGCATACTGGAACGAGGAATCCTGGAAGCCGAGAAAGTGCGGCACGCAGTCGCACTTTTTCGATCCAAAGACCAAGTAGTGGGTAGCGTACGATGATGTATGGAGATCGTACGGCGACTGGATCTGCACAAAGACCCTCGTTCCTTCGGATCCGCGCTGAGGCGAATACGAGACGACTTCCGGAATCTGGCGCGACTCGCCACCCATCATGGGAGACCGACTCTCTTCATAGGAACTGGCATACTCGTTGTTGCCCACGTAGGGGACGCAGTCGGAGATTTGGCTGCCATGGTCGGCCATGGGGGACGGGACCATCGACGCGCTGCTCACGTAGGGCGTCTGTCCATAGTTGGAGTAAGAAGAACCCTCATGCAGAGACCGCGTGGGTTCATAGTCTGCCGACGATTAATGGAGATCCTTGCCATGACGAGTTGAAAGCTTACCGAGCAAAGCGGCTGCCGCGGGTTTCTGGAAAGTAGACATAGACAAGATGGGTTCAGACTTGGCCAACAGGCCGTCTGAATATGCACCGATGAACCGCGATTCTTCAGGATCCGAGAAATCCAGTGATTCGTCTAGAATCAAAGGCGTTTGGAATTCCGGATCGAACTGCAGATGGTTAACACAGCTCGCGCTATCAGGGTGGAAAACGAGTAGGAGCAAGGGACCGGACAGATTCTGGCCAGACAACCGGTTTTTGAATCAAAATTCCAAAACAAACGGAGAGAAAGAACCAAACAAGCAGGACCGTGGGCAGCAAAGACAGAAACAGAGAGGCTTACCAAAACACCGTGTGTCTTCGAGTAAGCCAGCTTGAAGGTGTTGCAGCGAGTGCAACTCAACACGACCGCCTAACGAAGCGAATGACAGGGAATTTATCCTGGATGAAACGATAGGATGACGGAAAGCCTCAACACGCTCTCCGAGACAAAACGAGTGACGATACGAAGGGGATAACAGTCGCAACCGAACGGACCCAATGACGGAGTTCGAATCAACGCGCAGCATTCAACGATCCGGGCTGAAACCAGGACAGGTTGGCTGCAGGACGGGGGGAACAGCTAGACGCCACGCTGCCGAAGAGTGCTCCAGAGAACCACCTATAAGGGGCCGGCAGACATGGAGAGAAATGGGGCCGACGGGGATCGATGAGATGGATGGTCGAGCCTGAGGGAAACAATAGTCAATATCCGCGCAGACGTCGTCCCCAAGCAGACACCCTGCCGTCCGCTGCACACCGATAGGCGAGGTTTGAGGTCTCTTTATCTCTCGGCAAGCTGAGTCTCAGCGAGTTCGCGACGACTAGACTCAGGGGGAACGGAAGGCAGAGGGGCCACGAACTCCCCAGCTGACGATGAAGAACCCAGAGGCGAAGGACGGCGGGATGTTGCATAAACTAGCAGAACTTACCAAGCGTTGACCAGAGGATCGATGAATCCAATCCGATTTCAAGGAAAAAGGAAGTGCAGAAGAGGTCTCGGGAAAGTCTATATGGAAATTCCCTCGATCACGAAACGGAGGCCAGAAGTCTACACCACCACCATGTCAACAACAAACACCGCGAAAATGGATGACATGCGCGTGGAGCCCCGACTGGGCTTTAATTTTCCCTGAGCGCTGGTGCACCAGTGGCACGACCTTGGAAACGCAAGGAGCGCCCAGAAAGGCAACCCGAAGGGATTTGGATGCAAGGCACCACCACGAAAGGGAGAATTACACTAACCTTAACAAAGGCTGGGTCCTGCGGAATCAGAGACCTGTTCCCGGCCACGAAAGAGGTGCCAGACGGAGCAATCGGCGGTTCGTTGGAAATGAGGTGGTGCTCTCAGCCGAGACAATGATTCACGATGCCTTCCGTTCTGTGGCGGTTGTCTTCAATCACAAGAGGATCTGGGAGGGGAGGATCGACCAATCGAGATCTACCCTGGCGGGCACGTCACAATTTAAAAGCAACGAAGAGCAGTCGTAAGGGTCCAAGGGCGAAAGAAAAGAGGATGCGCAATTTCCTGAGCTCCCGGAGACAAACGGTGGCGCGGGCTCGATCTCACGAGGGTCCCAGAAATGGCCCGACAAACGCGCACAGGAGAACGATCTCCACTCGGAACAGGAGATCAGGGACGTCAACAATTGCAGTGATCGACTCTTTGAGGTCGAGAGACGCGTCTTTGGAGAGGTGGGATGAAGGTTGGGATGCAGCGGCGAGACAGATCAGGTCGGAACGAAAGTAGTCGAACGGATGCCGTCCACAATTAGAGATTATCCAACTATATCGATACTGGTGTGTTTCTTGTGTTTCTTGTGTTCCTCAAGGGAGATATGATGGAATGGTCGTCCGGATTGAATGGAACCACCACCGTAGCGAATGTGATATACTTCCGATGCCAAAACAAAGCGAGTGTGTGGCGAACGTTGGTGAGCGAGTGTAGAAGAATGGAAACGAAGAAAAACTGAAGAGGCCCGAAGATGGACTCAATAATGTGCCATCGTAGGAATTCAAGTGGACCAAAGGGTACAAGGGAGTAGTTAAAAAATAAAATATACGGAGTAGAGAGGAAACAGAAAAGGGTAATGGAGGGGGGAAATAGTAAGTAACTAAGGTATGGTGGAGGAGGTGGAGGGGGGCGAAGAGGAGTTGTTTCCAAGGGTGCAGGATTCAGGAAGCAATGGGGGGAGTCAAAAATAAAATAAGAAAATAACAATAATATAGTAGAGATAGAAAAAAAAATAGTAGAGGGTAAGAAAAAAAAGAACCAGTTAAGAGTTGAAGATGGCGAGAATTATATTCTTTTTTTTTTTTACCCTTTTTTTTTACCCTTTCCTCTAGCAGACTAAGACCTCGGATGTGGTGGGAGTAAACTGCTGGTGCTGGGGGTGCTGCTGGTTAGTGCGAGTGGCGGGGATGCAGCCAAAAATATGAGCAGAATTATAATAATGATAATAATAATAAGGATGACGATATAATAATAGTATTATAGTATTATTATTACAGAATCAGAACCCCAAGCACCATCACCCTACGCCCAATAATAACAGACATCCTAAGTGTCAGATGGTAAGAATAGTAGCACGCCCGTGGTGCTCGTGGAGTGGTGGTCACGATCCTGATGATAATGATGATGATGATGGTGGTTTATTCTTAGGTCGTCTCGGTTGTGATGGATTAGGTTCTGATGTGAAATCAGGTCAGCAATGTGATCCTCTATCCGATTCTTATTACTGTCCTCCCACGATCATGATTGGCACAGCATCCTCATGAACCATCGTTATCCGAGCATCCTCCACATCTGAACCGTTACTGGACCTTCCATGGTCCACGATCCCAGGGTCAACCTGCCCGGGATCAGTCGGACAGAAGGTCATCGAAGGAGGTTTAGTCGCTTCTCCCCCTTCTTGTCTGCTTCACTAGTCGAAAGTTAGGGTAAAGTCAGTGGAGGAGCTTCTCCAGGAGATCCATCAGGGAGAAGAGCGAAGATTTCAAATGTCCACCCAAATTATCCGTGGAAAATTGACCAAACTAAATGAATCACTTCTCCGTACAGGTACTCCGTAAATAAAAAACAAAAACAAAAACAAGGATCTCTTCTCCAACGCCCAATGGAGTAATAGTCTACTAAAGGAGCAGACACCATTCGGTCCACGCCGCCGCCGTCGTGACGGAGGTGGATCCGCCGCCAGCGTGGGATCAGTCAGGGCTGCAGAAGAAGGGAGCGAGCAGAGGAGGAATTCTCCTGTGGTTGAGGCCGATGATTCGTTTGTTGTGCAACGGGACCGTCGGACTATAGTACAGTGCAGAAGTACTTGGGTACCTAGGAGTATCATAGTAGTTCCTAATAACAATTCAATGATTGATGCTCCAGGATACAGATCATGAGAGCTATGGAGATCCCTCTACGATACCCTGATAGACTTCCAGCCCATGTCAGACCAAAATCCGCAGTCGCATCACAGCATCACAACCAACATCCCCTGCACCGCCTCCCTCCTGCTCCTCCTGCTCCCGTCAGATTCCTGCTGCGCCCAAAACGAGGGAACCATTCACCTGACCCACTGGCTGAGATCCCAGGAGCTCGGAGGATGGGAAGACCAAATCGCTGAATGGGAGGAGGGAGTTGCTGACTCCACTTCCTGCGTTCTGCGGCTGCTTCTTCTTTTCTGCGCCCTTTTCCACCTCCGATTGGAAGAGGCTTATTTTTGGATCCCTGAGGCCGCCATGCTGGACGGACCTTGCCTGGTTGGGATACCTCCGGGACTGTGTGTGCCAGTCAGACTGCTGGTGGAACTGCGATGCCCTGACAAATCATGACATGACTGGAGCCACTGCTCCCAGAGATTGTTTACCCAAGGATGGGTGATTGGATTTCTTTGGAGTGCATCGTTAGGTAGACAGACAGATTACTCTGGAGAAAGTGATGTTGGATTGTTGGTAGCGAGGTTTGTACTCCGTATCGAATGCGAGCCATGCTAGGCAGCAGCACCCTTTTTTCGTTTTCCTTCACTTTTTTCTCTGACCTGCTCCACCGGATGGACTAACTCCATTTGAACCCTAGGGCTTGGCATGATGCTGGAGAAGATGACTTCAGGATGGACTGCTTCTTCTCTTCCGATGGAGATGACTCTTGTTGGACCTAATAATAGCCGAGAGAAAGTTTATTCACGGCATGATTGGGACCATGCGATCGCAACACGAGCAGCCGACCAGCGCAGTCGGATGGACCGGTTGCACGATGTGGCTTGTGCAGGAGCATGACTACGGAGTACCTAGTAAGATGTATGGTCCCTACCTATGTATGTACTGAGGAGGTAGCTAGACAGGCATATCGTGCTCTGTGATGCAGTAGTAGAAGTACTAAGTACCTCGCAGTACGGAGTAGCTCGTAGCGGAGTACACTCAAGGTGTTAGGGAATTTTCTTGGATTGCCCGATCGGGTGATGGACCGATCGAAGGTGCTAAACTTAGCACGCCTTGCAGGGTTTGTTGTTATCTGATTGGCTAAGGTGGAGCAATTCCACCGGGTTCTTTTCCAACCCGACTTACCGGTCATTTATGATTGGTGGATCCGAGTGGGTGGCCCCATTCCTCCCTCGTTAAGGTATTTTTGTTTTTTTTTTTTTTTTTTTAAAAGAAAAATCTTTTTTCTCGTTTTTAAGGTAGTATGCAGAGGTGGTAGTGAGCAACACAGCCAGCGGTGCTTCTGCACTGTCACCACACTTGTTCTTCTCCAGGACTAGATTAAACTAGTCAAACTAAATCTCTCACCAACTCCTTGGCCCCCTCGACCGGCGTTTGGGCGACCAGGGATGGTTGATTGGCTTTATTGAGGTTTAATTCTCCCTCCCCCGTAAGGCCGTTCGGAAGAATCTTCTCCTGCGCTGTCAGCCAATCCCGGCAGTCCGCCGCGGATCACAGTTCGTGCACGGCGTAGATTGCAATCCCAAGTTAGTTATAATAGGGACCGTTGCAATGAGGTCACCACTCCACAATCCACCCTTCACCACACAACAACCACAGAGGAAAGGACAAAGGCAGATAAGAAACGCAGATCCCGGCAGACCTGCGTCCCCTCAGGCCGCCAGCGTCAATCCCTTCCAATCCGGTAAGAATCCGTCTGGAGAAGCGCTCAGGGACCCAACTCAACGCTCTCAGTTCCATGCAACCGAGGCGTCCACAACCCTTATCATGATCGTTGGGACCATGGGAGAGTGTCCTTAGGAGGAGATTTACGGAGTCTGTTCAAGATGCGGGCCATTTCCCGAATTCGGCCGAACTATTGACCGGCTATGCATGTTCACGCCGAAAGGACGGGGAACATGTCAAAGGGGAAGCAAAACCGTTCAACGCGCTAGAGCATGGTCTGTTCCGTTCAGGTTGGCCCGGTGGTTGAGGATCTATTCTGCTCGATATCTGGCCAACCGATCCTCCTCCAGCCGGTGGGCCTCTTGATCCGCAGTAGTTGCTTTTCTATCGGATACTCACCGACAGCCCTCGCCAAGTTGAGCTTTCCTGACCCAAAGATGGTTCAAGTGATGTCAAAAAAAAGACAATCGGTGTACTCCGTAGTCCACTATGGAATACAATGCTCAGTCCCCTACGGATTACCGAATACTTACCTAAGGACATCCTCTGCACTCCCTCTGCTTGACGTCGGTGAATGCTCGGCCCCAGACCAACCAAAAGCCGATATCTTCACGACCGAGGCATGCAGCAGCCTCCGCTCTGGAGCCAGCGTGAACCCGGTTTTTCTTTTTCCTCCCGGTCCATTGTTAACCTCTAACCCCCGGTCCCAACGCTAGGGCGTTAGTCTGGCAGTCGGCTGGGATCGGATGGTCGGTTACCCTTTGGAGTATGGTCCCGGTTTTGACACTGCCCTGGCTGCTCTTCGGGAACCGCGGGATCCAGATACTATGTACTCCGTACAGAGTAGATGAGAGTAGAAGTAGGTATCTACGGAGTACCTAGTAGATACCTGAGGTCATTGGAGTATGCATACTCATCACGAACAATGGAGCACGTTACTCAATCATTTCGCGCTTATGCAGGGCTCTCCGTGCTAAGAGATCCCATGTGCAGTCTCGGTCGCGACAGAGATATTTACCCGAGTCGTCTGTATTCGGCCCTGTGCCACAATCCGCTGATAGTCGTACAAGCCGAGTCGAGGGTTATGTACAGAGTGCCTACCTACTGGCGTATACCTCCGGCCTACGTACATAGCCTGCCTGCCTGCCTACATAACCGATCCGATGTTACACTACGCATCGACCAGGCCCTCATCACCCATCATCCCGCGGCGCCTGTAAAATAAAGACCTCTGCTCCTTGCTTCGCGCGTCCAACCCGCCGCCAGAACCCTTACGTCGTGAGCTACAGGATGCACGGGCGCACCTTACGGAGGACGCCCTCATGCCATTCCGATTGGTGCACGAGCGCTCTGCACGCCAGGGACAAAGAACTAGTGCTGTCCATTGCAGAGGCACGTAGACAACGTCCACGAATGTCGCCCATCCATTGACTATCTTCCGTGCGGCAAGCGCACGGGGGCGACCAAGGGCAAGGGATCGTCGCCTCCTTTGGTGCAGGCACCAGATCTTGAACTCCGGATGGAATGGGATGGACGGGAGGAGAATATCGTCAATCAAGGTAGCGACGGCATAGTTACGATGCTCGACATGGCCATGGCAGCTCCAATCATCAGAGAGCTCCAGTTCACCTCCCGCGCCGTTCGTTCTGATCGGCACGTTTTGCGGCTGGGGAAAGAAGCGTCGATCGGATTCCAACTACGACTGATGTAGTCTACCTAGGCATGGTCCGGTCCGTCGATCGTTCTTAATTCTCCCATTATTATTCTTCTTTTTTCTTATGGTTACATCTCAACAATTTCTAAAGCAAGCACAGACTGGAAAATCCTCGCCAGCCAGCCTCATTGACAATTGTTAGACAGAGATCAGGCAGACTAGCTGACCGGGACCTCTTTGTAGGAGGCCTCATTGTGTGTCCCTAGTAAGGATCGTCCAAGCCCTAATCGAAAACAGCAAATGTCTCACCAGCCCTCCCGCCGTCCACCCGGCATCTTCTCAGCGGTCCATCTACCGTTTAATCTATTTGGCTCTGTTCGTCTGGCGTTATTCTTAGAGGCGGCAGAGCTAGTGTCCGTCTGCCACCGTAGCACTCATTTCTGCCGATCCCCTGCTACTCTGTGCACACACACACACACTTGCGTAGTTAGTTAGGACTTCTTCCGCGGAGCCTGTGTGGGGTGAAACACCTCGTGGTGTTCCGGTGGGCAGGCACAGCTCTGGCTGTTCGGGTGTTGGGAGCGAATGAAGATGCTAGAGTACGGAGTATGATAGTATGATCTCTGCAAGAATTAACCGACCGTATAGTTCCACGCGGAATCTATTGCGTCATTGTTGGTAGGCTCTGCAGATAGTGTAGACGTTAGTTTAGTAGACTTTGGTTTAGTGTACAGGTACCTCTTTTTGGGGAATCTACACGAATGGAGCGCTGAGTATGCTTGAGATGGGACAGTATCTGATGTGGAAGCCCTCTCTCGTCGTCTATGGCTTCTTCTGAAAATAGAACTAAACGCATTGAATACGAGATGTTTCAGTGTGCCGTTGTTCCTGTTGTCTGTACCCCATAGACTGAACCATGTATCGTGGTTCCTAAATATATATCTACGGAGTACAGTACAACTTCATACTTGACTTGCCATAATACCTCCGGTACAGGCCATGCTACTGAGTAATTCTTAAGTAAGCGCACTACGATATATTTATCTCGCTGACCTGACCCAGTCTCCATGCCTGACGGTAAATATAGCATCATCTAGAGACACTCCCAACCGGACAAGCCGACTCTCTTCACCAGTCTCAATCCGACCATTGCCCCGAAGAACCGTCATAGTGGGCTCAGCTAGTTAGTTTCCAATCCACTGGGAAACTGTGCAAGGCCCAACGTGGTGGTATTATTGACTTCACTGGATCAATTATTGGAGGACCCTCTATCTATCGGTGACCCCGAGGCTGAATTGATTCAGGATCTGAAAGTCCCTCTAGGTGTAAGACCCTTAATGGACAATGGGGATTGGAAATAGTACCAGAAGTGAAGCGCGCTAGGCGTCTTTTCATGTTCACCGAGCTGTACCCATAGTGCTTGTTCACTGATACTTTCACTCTCGCGGTCGTCGCCTGCCTTTACTTTGCTCTACACTCGGGATTTACACTGCATGTTGCATGACGTTTCCCTTTGCATTTCTCCTACCTCTTCCCTGGTTGAATCCCTGCTCCCCCTTGTGCGTGGCCACACATGGACATGCTGTAGCCAGACTGCAGTGTTCTGGTCTGCATTCTGTCCTGTAGTCATCCGACGCTCGGGAGCAAGACCAGAGATCTGTTGGGAGCATGCACCAAACTCTACAGGATCACTCCATCTATTCCAGAACGCCACCCAAGACTCCCACAAGACTTAGGGAGGTAAAGAAACCTCACCACAGGCCAGAAACATAAACGGGGCACGAGAACAGAACACCAGGAGATTGGCCCGATAAGTATGGAACTTTCCACCCATTATCGAAAACTAGGATTCTTTAGTGATTCGGCAGATACATGAAAGGAGACAAGCATCAAATGTGTGCGAGACAGATAGGATTGCAAGCAGGGTGAGGAAAAATCTCTGTTACGCTTTCGCCTACGTTTTATATAAAAAACTGTAAACCTTCCCTACACAGATAGCCATCACGGATGGTCCATCCTGCCCTGCGCTTGAAAGCCTTTGGCTATCATCCCCCCTATCCCAACACAGAGAAGCCCCGTAGTCCGTCACATGGTACCCGGCCGGACGTTTTACATAGGTACGTGGCGCTGATACAAGGATGCCGCTAGGACAGACGGCCGCGATAGCAGTAACAGACCACCGGGAAGTCCGTGTCGCAGATCAAGATGATGAGCTCACTTCCGATATCCAGACCCTAGTTACTTATCTTGTGGACGTTTCAAGGTGCCTGGCTCTAACACTTGGAGCCTAGTCCTCACGCCACATTTACCTGCCCCTTTCACGCTTTAAGACACTTCTCCGGCTCGCCAACAGCTGGACATGCGGAAGATACAAGGGACACTTACGTGGGGAGTGGAAAACTCATGGCTCTTGTGATAGGCGGTCGATCACCCATTGTATTGATGAACTCCTGAGAGACGCTGCATAGACCACATACCACGAGAGGAATGGCTGGCGAGGAGATCTTCTCTCAGCTAGCCATCATACACCTCGGATTCTCGCTGCTCTGGTTCCGGCGCGGTGTGGCAGAGACCGTCTATTTGCTGGAGTGTCTCACCAAGGTCGGTGTCCGCCAGCTGTCCCAGAAACATAGCCACTCATGGGAGTCTCCGCCGGGATTCCCTCGGAGTGGTCTTTGCCGGGCTGGCTGGTCTGCGAGTGGGCAGCAGGAATCCCGGGAAGATGGTCGGTAGGTAGTGATTCGGGTCAGGGGATTGAAGCAGTGACGGACGAGACGGAAGGGACAGCATGCACCGTGTATCATGTCCTGATGATTGTATTCGCAAGCCTGCTGCAAACTATCAACTACTACTGATTCTAATTTACAAAGACCTACCGTCACTGCACTGAAGAGAGCCGACCCAAAAGTAGGACAGACTAGAATATCTCAGACGCCTCCTCCACCGTCCGACCATAGCACAACGGAAACAATCCCCCCCAGAAACGATACACCTCGGCCTGAGTGTCCTTCTTCGATACCAGCCATCGAGCAAA
The DNA here is from genome assembly GCF_000149615.1 of Aspergillus terreus NIH2624. Classification (NCBI taxonomy): domain Eukaryota; kingdom Fungi; phylum Ascomycota; class Eurotiomycetes; order Eurotiales; family Aspergillaceae; genus Aspergillus; species Aspergillus terreus. The sequence continues at coordinate 856,994 of NT_165925.1, forward strand.
GCTACATTCCGATTGAAACGGATTTGCGCTTCGAAATGGTGTGATCTGTAGTTGTGAGAATCAGACCCAAGGCCCCTGAACGGAAGCTGACACACCTCATCATATTTCTGCAGCGCCTCATAGTATCGCTCGTACAGTCCGAGTGCCCTTAACGTCTCCTTCTTCAGTTTTCTCGCCGCGATTCCGTACATCATGGACATTCTTTCCCGGTTGACGACTCCATGGTCCCGAGAGGTAACGCCGCCCGGCAACCTCCAGCCATGCCCTTCGTAAATCACTTCGATGAGCCGGGTAAGCGTGTCCGCTTGCCATGTCACGAGGAATTCGCGATTGAACCCGTTCATGTGGTGTTGGAACTTCATGAGATCGAGCCTGAGACGGAGGGTGTTGGAGCACAGCTCCTTGATCTTTGTGTCGAGCATCTCGTTGCTGGCGGAGAGGGATTTCAGAGTATTGGTGTATCTCTGCGTTGCGGACATTAGATCCATCGTGGATGGGAGGGTGGTCGTCTGTGGAAGCTTACCGCCAGTAATAACTTCGATGCGTCTGCTGGTTTGGGGCGTTTCGTCTCCAGACGGGAGCGGTAGAAGGACATGCCTGGCCCGTACAGCTGCACCAGGTCGTTGTTCATGGGGTCGGATGGTGCTAATTTTTATACAGAATAAGGATCAAGCAATGAGCGATGGCTCTGTATACTAAGATAACAGTGACGGATAATGAACGAAGTGTGTCGGATGGGTGTGGTCTGGAGTACTTGCTGCTGGTATGGCTACAGCAAGATATACTGCGGTATGCCTGCACACAAGGCAAGCGCTACCAGCTCGGGGGAGAACAGGAGAAAATGATAAACTGGACTGGACTTTCCATCTAGGAGCTTGTATTCAGATAAACAGCATAAACGGCGTTATCAGCCTTGATGCTGTCCAAGTCTAGCCTGAGTACACCGCACATGTATAGACAACAAACGCTAACGATCAATACCACTTTCTTTTAGAGCTTGCTTCCCGACTTGCCAAACTCCACCACCAGTTTCCCAAACTGCTTGCCCTCCTTCATATCCTGGAACAGGCCATCGAGCCCGGCTACATCACCAAGGTCCGTCTGGAGGACGCGCGAGATGACCGGATGGATCTTGTTGGCCTTGACGAACTGGACCATCTCGGCGAACTCCTTGCGTGAGCCCATAGTCGACCCGCGGACTTCGATGTTCTTCAACACGGCCTGCATAAGGAAGGGCATCTTGGGCGAGACTGTCATGCCGTACACCGACAGGATACCACCGGCCTACACAATCAGCACCACTCAACAGACATTCGCGGAGGAAACAGCGGCACATGCGATCAACGTACCTTTAGAATCTTGGCTGCCTTCTCGACAGCATCCCCCCCAGCGCCGTCGATAATTGCATCGAAATACTTCTTCCCGGCAGGCAACATGCCGAGGAGCTTCTTCTCCCACCCGTCCTCCTTGTAATTCACACCCCCTTTAGCGCCCAGCTCGACCGCCTTGCGAATCTTCTCCTCATTCGAGCTGGTCACATAGACGTCTGCGCCGCGCGCGACCGCAAACCGCAAGACCATGAGAGCCACGCCGCCCCCAATGCCGGTGAGCAGGACCGCCGCTCCGGGGCCCGTGTTGCGCTCACCCGCCTTGACTATCAAGGCACGCCATCCTGTGAGACCAGTCAGGGGCAGGGCGGCCGCTTCCGCGTCGGAGAGATGCTCGGGGGCCTCTTCGACCTCGGACGCGTCGATGGTGAGGTACTCCTGCATGGTGCCCTTGGTGTAGAGCTTGGTGCCGCCCATGATGCGGTAGCCGCGGGGGTCTTCGGGCCCGTCGGGAGAGTCGTTCCAGCCTGTGCCTGGATTGATGATGACGCGCTTGCCCTGCCATTTTTCGGGGCTGGTCACGCCAGGCCCGGTGGCGACGACGGTGCCGACCCCGTCGGCGCCCATTGGCACATCAAAGGTGATGCCGGGATAGAGGTGTTGGCGCAAGAAAACATCGCGGTGGTTCAGAGCGGCGGCGGTCATCTTGATGAGCAGTTCGTTGCCCTGGGGCGTGGGCTTGGGGAGGGTCTGCACGGCGAGAGGGTAGTAGACCTGACCGGGTTTGCCGTCCACTTTGGTGAGGAAGATTGCTTTCGACATGGCGGTGTCTTTATCTCCCTGGTTCCCTGCTAGAAAATTGCTAGGCAGTCTTTCACTTGGAAGTGTGATTGATGCCAGGAGAAAGAGATATCGTTGGGGATTCTTTTGTCGTCATGGCCGTGCGGGGAGGTTGGGGCGCCGTTATCGATAACCGAGGCTCAGCGGTTGATCATCATATCAATCATGAAGATGATTCCATGTGGACTACTGCATCTAGTGGATGAATTTGTGAGTCAGATGGCCGTTGTAAGATCTTTGGGGTGGTTGAGAATGGCTGTGCTGCCATTATGCCAGAGTGCTGATTCTGTGCCTAGGCATCCTGGGAGCATTTGTCCACGAGCTCCGATGGCATCCTCTCTTCTCGTAGGGATATTCCAGATGTAAAGTGTGCTTTTTGTCAGTGTCAGACTACGAGCAGCGCTTGTCAACGCCAATTGGCCACTAGATAAGTATGGGCGCATTGACACTGCTTTTTGTGCAGAAGAAGCACATCAGTATCTATATATTTCCCCTCTAGATCTACCAAAACATAACTTAGTCAAATCTAGCGATTTCCCTTGTATCAATAAATGTAGTGAACATCGTATATTTCTTGGTCTAGCAAGATACGTTGGTTTTTTGCTACATTGGGCGGTGGGCGTCCATTTCCGGCTCTAGTATATATCATCAGAAGAGGGAAGATGTCAAATGTTACCCCAACTTAACCTGGGGTCTCTCGAGCAGTAGATAGTAGAAACAGATGCCTGCACTGTAGCTGACCAGCCCAGGCTGAAAACACACAGATCTATCTGGAGCGAAAACACTCTACAAAACTCTGTTATGACTGGAAACAACCTCTTGCCCAGGCCACGTCAAGCAACGAGAGCACCTCTCAGTACTTCCGACACACGTAGTGCTGTCTGGAAGACCGATGCTTGGTCTCGACAGCCCCAGAAGAAACCACCTTTTCCTCTGGCTGAAGACATTTCAAACATGGCCCTTTCTGCGGGCCACCCGCCTCACAGTACCTCATACCATCCCGTGCCTGATGCTGTTTGGAGTCGTGTCTGCAGCGATGTACTCCCGTAGGAACAGACTGTCTAGGATGTAGATGACGAAGGTCACCGCGGGCACCCGCACAGGGGGTTGATACATGTTGCGATTGGTGACAGGGCTTGGAGGGATGTTTGCAGTGGGGACAGGACTGTTCCTCCTTGTCTTTGGAGCAGCGCAAGAAAGAGCCTCTTCGGATCTTGATGTTCTTGCAATTCGTGCAGTTCCGGCTGTCCGTGGACTCCGTAATATCCTTGGGGGTTGGTGTGGCCTGTGAATGAGCATGGGAACAGCAGTTCCGTGGGAGAGGCTGCTTGGGGTGATGTGGACGGTCTACACGGCAACAGACATGTTGGATAGAGTCTTTCTGGTGCGTGGTACGAAGGGGTTTGCCTTTCCAGAAGGAATTATAAGGGAGAGGAGGAGAGTTGGCGTCGGAAGAGAAGAGACACATGGTGGGGGTACCTGTGAAGGGTATGAGGGATAGATGGGGAGATGTTTCCAAGGGAAGGGTTTGGTTTTATATAGCAGATGCATTGTGGGACAGAGTGGAAGCCACTGGGCAAACAAGACGTCAATGCTGATAGTGTACCTACCTAGTCTATAGAGTGAAAGAGATGTATAGACTGAATGTTTGCAGCAAACAACGACCACATCACGACTGCCGCCAGCCAATGTAGTATGTGCGTGGCAATATTAAAGCTACGCACTCACCCGCGCAACTCTCCGCCCGGGCGTGGTAATGCCACTGCCCAGCAATTTCTCTTTTTTCGACCCGCAACTTCGCATCTTCTTCTTCTTCTCTTTCGTTTGTGATCTTGGATCGTCCAGCGTTCTTCACAGGTACGTCTCTGCCTCCCTACTTCTTCCTTTTCCAGTGTTATCCTCGTCTCTTTCCATTCTGACTCTTCCCAGCCTTCTCCGCGCCGCCTCCCGCAAACGCTCGCAAACGAAACCCGTTCCACACGACCATCTCTCCCTTCCTTTCTCCAGAGCTGTCCCATCATCTTCGTTGACCTCACCTCCCACAAAAAAACCCTTCCTCCTCTTCATTCTCTCGTCTGCAGAGCTTCTTTCTCCTGATTGCATCTTCGCTGGACGGGAATTCTTCCTTTGAACCAGTTCTTGACGCCATAATGCCAACGCCACTCCCTTCGAGTTTTGCTTCCGCCGCTGCTGGCAACACCCACGACTCCTCCCGGAGGGGGGATGGAACTGCCAGTGGAGAATGGTATGTCTTCCAGCCAGGTGATTCTGTTATCATACGTTCGCGTGTTTCTTCCGTCCTCCTCTCGTCCTCCTCATCAGCTCCTTTCAGCTCTCCCTCGTTCTCCAGTTCAACAGCCCTCCAGCCACCCACCCGTCCCGCCAGCTAACCACCACCCCTCCAGGGCTCGTTCCCGCATGAACGGAGCAACACAAACCTTCCGCCGTCCGTCCGTCGCGACAAACCCTTCGCAGAACCGGGACACTAGCCAATCGACCTCCGTCGCCGCCGCTACGGGTACCTATAACCCCCCACACGTCACCACCTCCTCCACTCTCCGGAACGGGGCCGCCACGGAAACTCGGTATTCCAAGGAACAGCTCCTCAGTCTCTACAAATCCCAACGAGAATCCGGTGTCCTGGGCAAAAATGTCGCAGAGTACTTCGTTGCTGACTGGGATCCCCATGTCGAGACGCCCGCTGCTGTGAATGGAGCTTGGGGTCGACGCGAGGATTCCAAGGATGCCAATCCCTCCGGGCCGGAAGTCTGCTGGGATCATGGAGGACAATCAGAGCCCCTGGGTTTGATTGACATGACGGAGGATGAAAAGGAGGTGCGTCTCGCCCTTGTTTCATCTGGCTTTGTTCTTCGCGTCGGACCTCGACTAACTACCCACCTCTAGCTCTTCTCCCTTTCAGTCAACTCTCCGCTGAAGCCCCCTCCAACCAACGCCTCCAAGGATAATACGGGAACCACTCCGGGAGCGCGTAAATCGTCGGTGTCCTACTCCCAGAACGCCTACAACACCTCATCCCCCAGCTCCACTCGCCAGGGCCCCAGACGTCGCGAGACGGGTGATTCCACCGGTAATCCCATGTCTCCCACTACCGGGGGTTCTCGTTTTTTCCGCGACGAACCGAACACGGCCACCCCGCCCCCTTCGCTGCTGCGTCGCAAGACCGACTTCCGTGACACGTCGTCCACTGCCAGATGGGAGGAGAAGGAGAAGGAAAACGTCCGGGACGGAAGCTCGGAGGTTGCTTCGCCCTTTGGTTCCCTCAAGCGCAGCTCCACCAATCCTGTGGTGTCTGCGGCGGGTGGAACCAGCTCTCCGTGGGGATCAGCCTCGCATAATGCCAACTTTTCGCCCATGGGAGCTTTTGGCGCCTTCTCTCTGGGCACGACCACACCGACAACGGAAAAGAAACCCGGGTTCGGCAGTCTGCGTGGAGAGAGTCGTCTGAAGGGCTTGTTCTCCAAGGACAGCTCGGAGGATATTGGTGCCTCGATCAAGGAGAAGCCGTCTCTCAGCAGTCTGGAGCGCTTGGTGGAAGGAGACGATGACAAGCGCCCCCAGTCGCCCTGGGCTGAAGGCCTCAAGACCCGCACCGGACGCAGCGAGACGAATCCCTTCCAGGAGGAGGCTCGCAGTGGAAGTGCGGCGCTTGGAGGCTCCCAGGACGTGGCCACACCTTCGCAGGCGGCCGACCAACTCGGTTTCTCTGCGTTTGGAATGACCTCGAGCATCCCTGGCTTCCGCGAGTTGATGCAGAGCCATGAAAACTCCCGCAACCCAACCCCAAGTCTGCTGCAGGGCCACGAACCCACCAGTCCCACGAACACGAACCCCTACCAGAGCCCTCACCATGGTGACCGTGGCGAGGCTGAGGATGTGGAAACCGACGGATCGGATATCCAGAGCTCGAACCATCCAGGCTTGACCGGACTGCGCGACCCCGCGGGCGCGTTTGGATCCATGCGACGAGTCGGATCGGGCATGGATTTGCCGGCCATCGACCGGAGTCAAACATCCAGCGCTGCGGGCAACCGGAGCTTCTCCAGTCTCGGTGGCCTGGGCGGTTTGTCCTCTCTCGGTGGCGCTGCCGGATGGCCATCGACTGGCGCTGTGGGAACTCCGACGAGAGAACGGTCCGCCTTTGCCGGTGGATTCGGCGATCCTATCTTCGGTACAATGGGTGATTTGCAATCCCCTAGTCTTTCAACTCTGGGCGGAGGCGGTCTCTTCAGTCCCCATGCTGGTATCTCCGGTACTGGAAGCATTGGCCGTTCCAGCAAGCTGGGATCTCTGTTCCCCGCCGCCATGCAGGAACAAATGCAGGCCGACCAGGCCCGTCACGAGCTTGGAAACCTGGATGAGGCTACTCGAGCTGGTATGTGTTTCCCCAGATGGTGGTTCCAAATCGAGCAATGTGCTAACTAGATTAGACCTACAAGACAAGTCTGGCCAAACTAACCCTCCTGCCACCACCTCCGCTTCCCAAACTCCGGTCTCCGCCGTTGGTTCTATCCCGGCCTCGATGCCTGCCGAAGGACCCCCTCAAAGCCAGACACCCGGACAGGCTGGAAACAATGCTGGGTCTGTTCCCCCCGCTCAGCAGCGTACAATGGTGATGCCGGACCGCATGCGTTGGATCTACCGCGACCCGCAAGGAAACATTCAAGGCCCGTGGACCGGTTTGGAGATGCATGATTGGTTCAAGGCTGGTTTCTTCAGCCCCGATCTGCAGATCAAGAAGCTGGAGGATCCTGAGTTCGAGCCCCTGGCCCAGCTGGTGCGTCGCATTGGGAACTCTCGTGAGCCGTTCCTTGTGCCCCAGATCGGCATCCCTCACGGCCCTGACCCGGCTCCTGGCCCTTGGGGCGGTGGCACGTCGGGCTCGGCGCAGCCTCCGTTCCCCGGCAGCTTCCCCAGCTTCGGCACCACCTTGACCGCTGAGCAGCAGAATGCCTTGGAACGTCGCAAGCAAGAGGAGCAGTATCTGATGGCGCGGCAGAAAGAACATCTGGCGCAGCAACAGGCTCTGATGAAGCAGATGCAATTCCCCAGCGTTCCTCCCACTATCCATCCGCAGCTCCAACACCACTCGAGCGCGCACAGCTTGCACAGCCAGCCTAGTTTCGGTAGCATTGCGTCTCCGGTTGGCTTCCAGCCGTCGCCCCTGCAGGCCCCTGTCCAGGGACAGCCCCAATCTGTCTCTGGCTTTTTCGATGCTGCCGGCCCTCTACGTCAATCCAATGTTGGCCCGGGGATGCTGGGAACGGACCTGGGCGGCAGCCAGGACCAACTGCCTGCCCTTCTCGACCGGTTGAATGTGAGCCGTCCGGATCCGTTTGCGTTCGGCAGTCCCGCGTCGTTCACCCGCCAGCCCGATAACCTCTTCCCCGCGCCCCAGGTCGCAAGCATGCTGCAAGACCGGGCTCGTCTGCAGCAGGAGCAGGAGCAATTCGACGCCGCCCAGGGCGACAACTTGTTTGACCAACAGGCCCGTGAGGAACGCTTGCGGCAGTTCCATGCACTCCGCGCTCAAGAGGGCGAGTTTGGCCTGCGCACTGCCGAGGGACTTCCCACCCATCCCACCGCAGCGTCCCAGCAGGATGAGACCGAAGCCGTGACTTCTCAGAACGTTGTCCCCGGCGCCACTGCCGTGCAGACCGGCCAGCCCGCCCCTACCGGCGACGAGCCCCCGCTTACCCTGTCCCAGCAGGTTCAGAAGGCCGCTTCTGCTCAGCGTCAGCAACAGGAACAGGAGCAGCAAGCCCAGCAGGACCAACAGCAGCAGAGCCAATCTACCGGTGATGCCGCCTGGACCACCAAGGGCGAGAGCGCCATGCCTCAGCCCTTCCCTCCCCCGCCGTCCGCGTCGCCCCTGCCCGCTCCTGCCGCTCAGCGGAACCGCCAGAACGTTGCTGAATCGCTGGCCGCCAACTCCCGGTCTCAGACGCAGACTCCGGTCGAAGCCCCCACCACCTCGATTGCTCCGTGGGCGAAGGAAGTCAACGAGATGCCCAAGGGACCCTCTCTGAAGGAGATCCAGGAAGCGGAAGCCCGCAACGCCGCTCAGCGGGAGGAGCTGGCCGCCGCGGCCCGCCGCGCGCAGCTCCTCGCCGAACAGGAACGCCTCAGCCAGGCACAGGCGCAAGCTCCTGGTCTCCCGTCGACTGCCAACTGGGCCAGCGCTGGATCCCCTGCGACACCCACTTCGTCTGGATCGGTGTGGAACAACAAGGGCCAAACCCCGACCAGCGGTACCGCCAAGAAGACGTTGGCGCAGATTCAAAAGGAGGAAGAGGCGCGGAAGCAGCGTCTTGCTGCCGCGGCGGCCGCAGCTGCAGCTCAGCAGCACGCCTCGCCCACCCCGCCGACTGCTCCTTCGTCGACCGGCAAGCGCTATGCGGACTTGGCTAGCAAGGCTCCGGCTCCCTCGCCCGTGGCGCCCGCGAGCACCGGCGCGTGGACCACCGTGGGAGCTGGCGGCAAGCCCAAGGCCCCTCCTGCTGCTCCTGCGGGTCCTCGCGCGGCCAGCGGTACCGTGCCCCTGGCGGCTTCCCCCGTGCGTCCCAAGCCGGCGACTGTGGCCCGGACTGTGACGGCTCCTGTTGTGGCTCCGGCTCCCAATCCCAACCGCGCGGTGGAGGAATTCACCAAGTGGGCCAAGCTGACGCTGGGCAAGGGACTGAACAGCGGCATCAATGGTAAGTTTGACTTGACGAATCCCGAATGCAGGCCAATGCTAACGTGTATGTAGTGGACGATTTCGTGCAACAGCTCATGCTTCTGCCCGCGGAGGCGGAGATCATCTCGGACTCGGTGTACGCCAACTCGCAGACGCTGGACGGCCGCCGGTTCGCAGAGGAGTTCATCCGTCGGCGTAAGATGGCCGACAAGGGCATTGTGGACCCGGTGGCGCCCAGTGCGTACGCGGAAAAGAACGCCGGCGGGTGGAGCGAAGTGGCCAAGAAGGGGTCGTCGAATGCGCATCGCGAGGAGGATACTAGCAACGCGGCTTTTAAGGTTGTGGCTCCTCGGAAGAAGGGCAAGCGGTAATGCCCAGTGTATTTATGTATGTATTATGCATGTTGGATTGCTGTATGTGTTTTGATGTTTGGATCATGAGTCATATCGAATTGTTCATTTATATTCTTCTTCTTCTTCTTCTTCTTCTTCCTCCTCCACTCTCTACCATCTGCCACTTTCTACCACACTCTCAAGATGACTCCTTTCGGTGCCCCCATGAGGGCTCACTTCCTCATCGATCCCTCCTATAAGAACCTCAATCACGGTATACTTCCTCATCCTCATATATCAACCACACTGACCATCCAGGCTCCTATGGCACCCAGCCTCGCGATGTCCACACCACCCAGAAGCACCTCCAATCGCTCGCAGAGCAAAAGCCCGACGTCTTCATGCGCAAGACACAGCCGGAGCTGCTCACCGAAGCCCGCGCCGCCATCGCGGCATACCTCAATGTCCCACGACACTCCGTCGTCTTCGTCAAGAACGCCACCACTGGCGTCAACACCGTCCTGCACAACCTGCTCCCGACCTTGGCCGCCTCCGACGTGATCGTCTACTTCGACACCGTCTTCGGCGCCGTCGAGCGCAGCCTCTTCTGGCTGGCCGAGTCGCGCCCTGCACAGCTGCACAAGATCGCCTACGCCCTGCCCGCCTCCCACGACACCATCGTGCGCCTGTTCCGCGACGCCGTCCGCCACATCCGCGAGTCCGGCCGCACCCCACGCCTGGCCATCTTCGACACCATCGTCGCGAACCCCGGCGTGCGCTTCCCGTTCGAGGACCTCGTGCGTGTCTGTCGCGACGAGGGCGTCCTGAGCCTCATCGACGGCGCCCATGGCGTCGGCCATCTGCCCCTGGACCTGGGCGTCCTCCAACCGGACTTTTTCACCAGCAACTGTCACAAGTACCTGCCTTCCCTTGCCTACCATTTCATATCCCACCCCATGTAAAGCTAATGGAATAATAGATGGCTCTACACCCCCCGCAGCAGCGCGGTCCTCTATGTCGCCGAACACAACCACCACCTCATCCGGACTACCCTCCCCACATCCTGGGGCTACATCCCGCCGTCCACCGCCCCGGCGACAACGACAACACCCGCCGCCGCATCAGGCGCATTGACCCCCTTTGAGGCCCTCTTCGACCACGTCGCCACCGCCGACGACACGCCCTACCTCTGTGTGCCGGCCGCGCTGCGCTTCCGCCAGGACGTCTGCGGCGGCGAGCCCGCCATCCAGGCGTACCTGGTGCAGCTGGTCAACGCCGGGGCCGAGGCTGTTGCCGCCTGTCTGCGCACGGAGGTCATGACCGAGCCCGGGCTGCGGGGTGGGGAGCGCAGTCTGTTGCGGGCGTGTGGGATGGCCAATGTGCGGTTGCCTTTTGCGATCGTGTCTGGAGATGCGTCTGAGATGGAAGCGGGGGGGAAGGAAGGCGAGTGTAGAGTGAGTGCGGCCAAGGCGCAGGAGATTGCACAGTTTATGGGCCGGATCCTCATGGACGAGTACAACACGTTTGTGCCGGTGTTCCCTTATGGGCCGTATCTGTGGACACGGGTCAGTGCGCAGGTGTATCTGGAATTGAGCGATTTCGAGTGGCTCGGCGGGGTGCTACGCGAGGTGTGTGAGCGGGCAAAGGCTATGGTGTAGACATATCTAGATTTAGTCGACTTGAACATGCTTGATTGTACTATGTAGCTAGGCTTGATATACTTTCTTCCCGCCGTACCAGGTCTCCACAACCCTCGCGTCGAGGAGTCGCTCTGCCTCCCATTCCATGTCAATGACCGCAAAATCCGCCTGGAAGCCCGGCGCCAACCGTCCGGTGAATCCATCCGCAAAGCACGAGTACGCCGAGCCCTGCGTGGCGGCGCCGACGGCCTGGAGGAGAGACAGCGCAAAGTGCGGGTTCACAGTGTCAGTCAGTGCGGGCTGACGCGCCGACCGTCGCGTTGTCGCCGTGTACAGGTTACGCAGCGGGAAATGCGGCGCGGTGGGCGAGTCGGTGCCGATGGCCAGCGGCGCGCTAGCCTCGAGGAACTCGCGGTAGGCAAAGGCCCGCGCACAACGCTCCTTCCCGAGCAGCTTGGGCCATGCACGCAGGATGGCCGGGTCCGCGTGCACCGGCTGCACCGAGGCCGTGATGCCCAGTTGCCCGAGACGGCGGGCGTCCTCCGGCGCCGTAAGCTCCAGATGCTCGATGCGGTGGCGTCGGCCGGGCGTGCCTACCGCCTCCAGCGTGTCAATGGCCAGTCGCACGGTAGCATCGCCGATCGCGTGCAGTGCACACTGCAGCCCGGCGGCATCGGCTTTGGCTACGACCTTGCGAAGGATGTCCGGTTCCCACAAGGGGGCGCAGTCCACCCCGTTGGAGGAGTAAGGCTGCAGCAGGGATGCTGTGCAGGCGTCGATGACCCCGTCGCAGATCACCTTGATGCCGGTGATGCGGAAGTCGGGCGAGGAGGTGAGGTTATATGTTTGGTGGAGCTCGATGGCGCGGTCGACCTGACGCAGCACCTCATCGTCCGTCTTGCCGGGGAGGATGACCCAGTGCGCGGCCAGCCGGATCGGCACCGCCTCTCGCTCCCGCAGCTGCCGCATTGCCTCCCAGATGTTCTCGTCCGTGGCCATCTCGATCATGCCCGTGTACCCGGAAGCGTTATACGCGCGGACGGCCGCACGGATGTAGCCCAGCTTTTCCTCGGTGGACGCGACGCGAGCGACGTGCGGCCAGACAATGTTGACGGCGGCAGCCTCCTCGAGTAGACCCGAGGGTTTGCCGGTAGTCGGATCCCGATGGATAGTGCCACCGGCGGGGTTGGGGACGTCCTCGACGGCCAATTCGCGCAAGGCAGCCGAGTTGCACCAGGCGGAATGCAGGTCCTTGGAATCGATGAAGATGGGACGCGGATCGATGTCATCCAGCATACTGGCCAGGGCAACTCCGTCGGTCATCGAGTGCATCCAGCCTCTGCAGAACAGCCGCGGGGCGGAAGGACGTTCCGCGGCGGCAGTTTGGATGGTGCGGCGGATATCGGCGAGGTCTTTGCACTCATCCAGACTGATCTTGGAGAGGGAGGCGCCAAAGAGGAGCAGATGCATATGCCTGGACGGTCAGTCGCAATTGACAAGACAGAAAAGGACAAGCTTAGTAGTACCCATCGATGAAACCCGGGAGCACTCGGCGGCCGGCGAGGTCGATCTCGCTATCGGCGGCAGGGGCGTCGGTCTCGCTACCGACATAGACAATGCGGTCGTCCTCGACAACCATACACGGGCATTGTTGGGAATCGGACAGAATGTGTCCGTTCTTGAACAGGGTCTTCATGGTGCGGCGGAGAGGGGGTTGACAGACGGACGGAGCCGAAAAAGGCGGGAGACGATAAGAAGAGGGGGAGGAGAATGTGGGGAATCGGAGCTTATCAGAGCAGGACGCAAAATGCACACAAACAGGCGGCTGGCATTCAAGTCATCATCATACATGAGGCCAATCTGCAAAAGACTCTGCCAGTCGTTCTCAACTCCCGCCAAATCGACTTCGAACCCATCCGGTCAGTCCTCCTCCACTACTAGACCCGCTGTTCCCTGCATTTCCCGTCGTGCTCGACCGTCGAGAGACCGGCTCCGGACTATCCTCGATTACCACGGGGTTTTCGCTGCTGCCTTCGGCCCTGCTTTTTTCTGTGAGCGTCCGATGCTGATGCCATTAGCAGGCGGTGGGGGTTGGCTGCTTACTGCGCCGGCGCATCAATGCCGCGGCGGCAATGCGGGCAAGTGTTATGCTGGTTCAACCACATCTCGATACACTGGAAATGGAACCAGTGTTTGCAAGGGAGTACCGTCACCTCCGTTCCTAACTCGACAGGATCCATGCAGATCGAGCACTCGGCTCGACCGTCGTTGCCCAGCATCTCCTGATCGACCTTCTTCTTCGGCAAAGATTGGATGGCCGATCGCGACGCCGGGGGTGGTGCCGTTCCGTTGACGTTCTGGCCCACGAGCTCGGAGATGACGCGGTCCAGCTCTTCCTGAGAGTATACCGCGTCCCCGTGACGTTCCAGGTTCAACAATGCTGAGAGCATCGCCAGGGGATTGGGAGCCCTGGGCGGTCCTCCTACCGGATCGCCCCCATCGCCGCCGAAATCGGCTCTGAAAAGCTCCAGCACGCTGTTTGCATAGTATTAGCACTTGTCGTAGATTTATGAATTGGTAAATGAAGACCAGAAACATACTCGCCCAGCGTCCGCAGGGGTGTATTCATCTGGGGACCATCGGCATCCCGCGGGTGTAATCCTCCTGTGGAATGGTACTCTGATCGTGCTCCTCCATTCCCACCCAGGCTAAAGCCAAACGAACCATGCCAAACTCGAGGACCTTGTGGCGAGGCAGCACTCGGAGACCCGGAGCCCTCGGCTTGTTGGCTCGGTCGTCGAGCGCGGGCCCGCTCGCCCATTTGTTGGTATTGTCCAGCATGTCGGTAGGTTTCCGCGAGACCGTTGAAGATAGTATCCAGGCCTCGCACCATTGGCAGGAGCGGGTCGGTGGCCGGACCACGGGCGCGATGCGGGGAAGCGCCATGGGTGAAGGTGGTGGTGGAGAACGATATGCGACCGTCGGGAGAACGATATGAGCGATGTCGAAAGCCATCTTCTTCGGGAATCGGCTGGAAGTTGTCGTCTAGATGGGGCCAGGGATCGGGGTCAACCCACGGGTTGGCCGGAGAATGGAGACGTTCGACGGGGACAGAGGTCGGAGGGTCGGGGAAGTCGTCCGGGGGGACTTCATCGGGATCTGGAGGGATTTCAATCTAAGGAGTGTGTTAGCGGCGATGTGGCGAGAGCGAGGAGGGTTATGGACAATTTCAGTGAAATCGGACTCGCAATGGGGACAGACGAGGCCGTGCCGATTGCGCAGCCAAACGCCGCCACACGCATGGCAGAACACGCGGTCTCCCACGTCGGCCATGACGGGGGTATTGAAGTCGAGCGATCAGAGGGATGGGACGCAGTGGGTGTGTTATATATCCAGGTGGTTTATAGAGTCATCGGAATGGGAGTCGCACGGAAGGCGAGTCACGCATGGTTTCCGCGTGATCCTATAGCATGCCGAAGGAAGGAGAAGAGGGGCGTGTGGGACGAGAAGAGGCTCAGTCGGAAAAGGAGCAACCAGAAGCAGGTGAAGAGGAAGTCAGAGAGATGGAGAGAGAAAGAAGTAGGAAGAAGGCCGATGAAGGCGAGGGGGGAAATGACGTGGGCGGGTTTGCTTAGTGGCGCAGTCTTAGTTATCAACCCAATAAGACACAATATAGCACAACATGGCAAAGATAGCAAATACAGTCGAATTAGAATATTAGACAGAATGAACATCAAACGCCGCTCATGCCAAATCAAACATCATTCCTATACAAAATCGACGGCATCGCATCACATCTACCGTCTCTTCGCGCCCCGGAAGACCATACCGCCCACCACTCCAGCCGCCAGGGCCAGTCCACCGACGATGGCGATTCCCAGCAGTCCTTCCTTGGACACCTTCTCGTCGATCAACTGTCCCAGACTCGCCGCTTGGAGGTTGGCCGGTTCCTTCTCGAGTAGGAGGTCGTTGTAGCGTCGGGCTTCTCCATAGTTCCCGAGTTTGTAGTTGCCTAGCGCCAGATAGTAGAGACACTCGCGTCGACGTTCGGGGGCGGCCCGGAAGATCTCGGACAGAAGACGCACGCCTTCTTGCTGGTCGGTACGAGCGTTGGATTTGATGAGGCCCTGGTGCCGACGGTTAGTCGATAGAGTCGACACCGACAACGGGAGCTCCCCGCGATGGATGACGTACCCAGGCGTAGTTGAACTTGGTCTGAATGCCCACATAGTCGCCTTCTTTCTCGTACTGCGAGCGGAGGACTTGCAGTTCGGCCGGTTTCAAGGGACTGTCTGGATGAGCGAGGGCCTAATGCGACGACGGGGAGACGAACCTTTCCGCATCGGCGGCATCTGAGAGGTTAGACGAAGTGACGGGCGATGGGGAGGGTGAAATCGACTTACAGGGAAGATTAGAGCTCATGATGACTTGAATCCGGGTATCACAAAAGGGAGGTTGAAAAAGTTGGTATGTAGAGAGCGGAGAGATTCCAGTCAACAATGATGCTGATGATGACGATTGATTGTGATGGTGTGGCGGTGCGTGGCGGCTGTGGCAGTTGCTCCCCCAACCGCTTTATCAACAACGCTCTATATCTTCACAACTTCAACTTCATCTTATCGCATCAACCGCGCAACCTTCTAGGCAAAATGCTGCTCGACGAAGATCCTGCCACAGTACGTCGCTCTTCCCCTGCCGCGTACCTGACTAACCTTCCAGCTCATCCACCACACCATCGGCAACTTCAACATCCACCCCGATAAACAAGCCGTCACCCGCATCAATGACTCCCTGTCCACGCTGCAACAGTCGCGCGATCTGCGCATGCGCGATGCTGAATCCGCCCTGCGAAAGCTCTCCCGCCATCTGCACTCCCTGACTGCCCAGCACAACGAGGCCGTCGCCGCCCATGACTCATCCAAACACGCCGCCGCCATGGTCGAGCTGGACACCAAGAAGTTCCGCATCGCCAAGTCGGCCACCGAGCTGGAGAACGAGAGTGACCGGCTGGAGAGTGAGCTAGAGATGCTGAAGGAGCGGCTGGCGGATCTGGAGGCGCAGGGGCTGGAAGGTGACGAGGCGACTCGTCGGGAGCGTGAAGCCGACGATGCCACCATGTACGCGTGTCCCGCCCAGATAGTCCTTATCATGATACTAACGACGACGCAGTCTCCGGCTCAAGATCTACCGCTCGCTCGGCGTCGACATTGAGGCCGACGAATCCGGAACGTTCAACAAGGCGGTCATTCGCAATAGTCGCAAGGGCGACGTGCACGTCGTCAACGTTGATCCCAAGTTCTCCCGGTTCTTCTACGCAAACTACTTTTGGTCGAACATGCAAGGATAGATTTGTCTCGTTTGGTCTTGTTTGGCGTTGGCAGGATGCATGATATTATGGATAATACCCTTATGTTACAATCTATTTACAATTCCTTTTACTCTCGCAATGCGATCTCCCCTCGCACCCGCTCCAACACCTGCTCCCTCTGACCCTCCGTCAGAGAACTCCCCCCTCGCCCGTAGAGTAACGGCCTCTCATCCGGAAACATCTCCTCGAGCACATCCAACAGTCTCTCGCGCTGCGTCTCCGACAACCCCCACAGCCGCAACCACTCGCGCTCCACGCGCGCCATCTGCGCCTCCACCGCATCCATCCCCGGCATCTCCTCCCCATCCCACGTCAACACCACCCCCTCATCCCCTTTCCCATCGCCCTCCGCCGAAAACCGCACCTCAACCCCCACCCCCGCCAGCCCGATCGCCTCCGCACGCGCATTCCACAGCACCTGCCGCAGGCCTCCCTCCCGGCGCACCATCATCCACACCAGCGGCGCCGTGCTCCGCGCCAGCGCGTCGCGCACGCCCTTGGTCGCCTCGCGCGGACTCACCAGCACGCCCAGCGTGTCGGTGGCGTTGTTGGCCCGCACCGTGCCCTCGAGCTCGCGCACGAGGTTCGGCCCCAGCTTGCTTTTGAGCGATTTGCACTGCACGATTGCGCGGAGCGGGTGTTCGCGCGCGGGGAGGTGCCATGTGCCGACGAGGTCAATGCCCGCGTCGAGGCGGCCCCCTGTCCGCGCGAGAGAGAAGCCGCTGCGGCGGAGGGTCTCTTGCACGGTGTATTCGTAGTGCGTGCCGATGTAGGTGGTGCTGGTGGGGGCGAGGGCGGTGCGGGCGGCATGCTCGAGGAACGACGGGAGGTCGTGGTGGTTTGGCGGGGAGGGAGGCGGGAGAGGGAGCTTGAAGAGACGGCGGGTGAAGGTGTGGATGGTGAGGTGGTTTGGAGGGGGTTTGTATCGGAGTCTTGGGCGTGGGCGATGTAGACGTAGTGGTGGTAGCCGGTGCATGATGGTACATGTATGTGTGGTGGTGGAATCAAAGGCGGCGAACTTCTTTATCTCCAACTTCCACCTTTCCTTACCTCTCTACCCCCATACTTCCCTCCATACACCTCACCTTCTCCTATACTTTTACAATGGCAGACATCCTCACCCAGCTCCAGACTTGTCTGGACCAGGTACGCCTTCCCCTCCAACCCACGTATCCCGGCTGACCTCCCGCAGCTCGCAACCCAATTCTACGCAACCCTGGGCTACCTCACCACCTACCACGACAACTCGCCCGCCCTCCCACCACCACACATCCCGGACGCCGC
The DNA here is from genome assembly GCF_000149615.1 of Aspergillus terreus NIH2624. Taxonomy (NCBI): domain Eukaryota; kingdom Fungi; phylum Ascomycota; class Eurotiomycetes; order Eurotiales; family Aspergillaceae; genus Aspergillus; species Aspergillus terreus. The sequence goes on from NT_165925.1 coordinate 874,483, forward strand.
GCCGGCCCTGGCCAAAATCCCCAAGAACTCCAGCGCACCGCCCGTGCCCGCCGGCGCGCCCGTCTCGCAAGCATCTCCGCCCCAGCCCTCTGCCCCTGGTATCGCAGGAGGAACAAGCACCGGAGGCGAGCCAGGCACAACCACGCCGGGCGGAACGGCCGCCGCCCCAGCAGACCCCAACCTGCCCCCGGCGCCGGACTCTCCGCGCACATTCGCCAGTCGGCAGCGCGAACTCGCCCGCGACCTCGTCATCAAGGAGCAGCAGATCGAGTATCTCATCTCCGTGTTGCCGGGGATTGACTCGTCCGAGGCGGAGCAGGAGCGGCGCATTCGCGAGTTGGAGGCGGAGCTGCGCGGTGTCGAGGCGGAGCGCGAACGGAGGATTGTTGAGCTGAGGCGGTTGAGGAAGCAGTTGGAGGGGGTGTTGGGGGCTGTTGAGACGGGGGTGTATGGGATGCGGCCGAGTGTTTGAGAATGGAGTGTCTCTAATATTTTGATTCAACTTTGGATGATCGCATTTACGGGAGTTCTGTGATACCAATTAAGAAACCTTTATGACGCTCTAGGTCTCGCATATAACCATATATCAGGTATCAGATAGATCTCGAAACACCCCGTATATCCCATCCAACGCCAGAAAGAAAGAGGAAAAACGCCGTCAATGTCGGGTATCGTATGTACCAGCAACCATCCCAAATCACTCCATCACTTGAATAAACTCCGGTATTCGCGCATCCGCTGCTCTTGCACCTCCTTCTTATCCAGCTTCCCGCGGTTCATGCTCAAGTCCGCCAACTGCTGCTTCTTCTTCGCCAGCTCGAAAATCTTCTCCTCAATGCTCCCCTTCATTAGATATTGCACCGTCGTCACCTCGCGCGTCTGCCCGATGCGGTGCACTCGATCGATCGCCTGCGCCACCGCCGCCGGATTGTACTGCGGCTCCATAATGTACACCTTCGACGCCGCCGTCAGGTTCAGCCCGACACCGCCCGCGCCAATCGTCGCCAGTAGCACGGTAATCGTGTCGTTGCTGTGAAACTCGGCCAGTGCCTTGTTGCGCGCCGCCAGCGCCATCGTCCCGTCCAGCCGCGTGTACCCCGTCAGCCCGTTGTCTTTCAGCGCGATCTCGATCAGGTCCAGATGCGACGTCCACGCTGAGAACACCACGCTCTTGAGCGGTCGCTCGCCGGCCGCCTGTAATCCCTTGCTCTCGTCCGCCGTCGCCATCAGCTGCTCCACCAGCGCTTTGGTCTTCGTGTGTGGGCCCTCGTACTCGCCTAGGACCTTCGCCTGTCGCCGGCTCTGCTTTGCCTGTGCCTGGTCTACCATGTACTCCTGCAGCCCCCCGACGGTGATGCTCGAGTACGACACGGGGATCCAGCCGTCGCACACCTGGCAACGGAGGGCGGCAGCTACCTCCTCGCTCGGCGCGTCAAACGCATGCTTCCAGCCAGCAAAGCAATCCGGGCAGAGCACATCAAAGCAGGGAAGCACAATGGCCATGCACGCCGCCCGGTCCGGGGCGCCCGAGTCCGTCGACGCGGGTTCTTCCAGGCGTTTGCCACACATGGCGCACACGTCCGCCGATGACTCCTGCATGAGCGTGAACATCTCGTACGCCTTCTTGTCGGTGACCTCGGCCGACGGATCGCTGCCGCCTTCCTCCAGGTCGATCGCGTCCTGCACGCTGAGGCCCTTGATGCGCTCGCGGTCCTCGGCGTCGAGGAGCTCCTTGCCGTGAGCGCTGACTTGTCGCAGGATCATCATCGCCTTGAGAATGTGGTGGTACATGCGGCCTTTCATTTTCGTCTTGTCTTCGCCGGCGATCACCCGCATCATGACGTTGGACTCCTGCCGGAAGAACTCGTGCAGTTGGCGCTCCTTCTCAGTGAAGGTGAGCATGACGATCTTATCATGGCGCGTCGGTAGGTCGATCTTGTCTTTGACGCGGCGGAGGGTGAACGAGTCCACGAGCACGCGCAGACTCGCCAGCACCGAAGCGTCACCCGACTTGAACCGGCTGAGGATGTGCATGCCGAATTGGGTTCTGTCGTCGTATGGACAGAGCCCGATGAATCTGGTCACGGAGTAGAGGTCCTTGAGGTGGTTTTGGATAGGTGTGCCGGTTACGGACCATTTGCGCTGCCCGTGCAGCTTGAAGATCGCCTGGGTTTGCGCGGCGCTCTGCTCGCGAATTGTGTGCGCCTCGTCGAGAACGATACGGAACATGTTCATCTTCGTCAACGGGCTCACGCCCCGCTTGGCGCCTCTCCCGGCGAGCTCGCTCAGAACAATGCTGTAGGTTGTAATCACCAGGTCATATTTGGACAGTTCGTCCACGTCTGTAGTTCGCGACGAGCCGTGAAAGACGTAGTAGGTCACAGCGTCTTCCTTAAGATGCTCCTTGATCTGAAGCACCCAGTTGTTGACGGCGCTAAGGGGCACCACAAGAAGCGTGGTCTTGGTATTGCGGATGCCAGGAGAGCTCTTCACCAGTTCGGCGTCGGGGATCATGTCTGCCCACTCGCGGGACTGCGGTAGGCTGCTGACGACAAGCGACAGTATACTCAACGTCTTGCCCAAGCCCATCATGTCCGCCAGCAAACCGCCCAGCGACTGCGGAGGCTCTTCATCAGAGACCATCCCTGTGATGATCTCACGATAACGTTTCCTCCCATTAGGACGTACCTCCAAGCGCCATAGTGAGTTGTTGTCGGCCTCGTTGGGTCCAAACTTGCGCGGCTTCTCCTTCTCGGTCATGAACCAGAGCGCTTGCTTCTGGTGCCGAAGCAGAGGAGTCTCCAGCTGCGACGGGGTCTCCATCTCGGGGATATTTTCGGCACTCTGGAGCTGATCGAACATTTTCATCACTGCGTCATTCACTTCTTCGGCCGTGCGAACTTCGTAATTCACGCTGCTCGAACGACCACGAGCCGCAATGCTTGGTAGAAAGGCCTGCTGCGCGCGCCTCAGCTCTGCGTGGGGGTTGAAAATCGGAGTCCCCTGTTCAACAGAAAAAGGAGTTCCCAGCCAGATGTTATGGTGGCCAAGGTGCTTCCCAACCGTTTCAGCGTCTTTCCGCAGACCGTAGAGATTGAGAGACGCGCGGTATTGCGCAGAGCAAGGCATCCATGGGTATTCATTTGGTCCCCGTTTGCGAGCATCCAGACGCCCGGAAAGATCGACCTTCAATGCAGGTGAATCGAGTAACTGAACAACGACCGCGGCGGTCCTCGCATCAACAGCGCCAAAAACCATATTGTTAGGGTCCGAAACCTCGATCTTTTTGTCCTCCACGCCCGGACGGCGGTTGATGTTCAACTTCATGGACGGCCAGTCATGCGCAGAATCGAATATAGTGATCGGCTTGGGGACCAAGAAAGCCTGGATATACGCATTTTCGATCTTCCCATAGCATACTCGCTGCACACTCAGGTTATTCGAACCGGTGACTTGCAGGTCGTCATCGTCATTCACTGCAGCCGAGGAGTCTTGACATGTTAGCCTTGAGTCTTGATCACGTCTCGTTGTCTTCTTACCCAGAGTGAGATCGACAACATCCGCCGTGACGGGCAGCGGCGTTTCGGCACTCGCCTGTCCTTCCTTCATCCATTTGCCTAGTCCGCTATCTCCTGCGATGGCGACCTTCCCACTCTTCCCCTTCTCCTCGACGTTATTCTCCGTCTTGATCTTCTTATACGGCTGCCTACTGCGCCTCTCCACGCCGTACATATCCTCGATGAGACTGCCGTGGCGCACGTCGGCATCATCCTCGAGGCGATCCGAGGTCCGTTTGCTATCGCTATCGTCTTCGGATCGCGCGCTCGTAAACTCGACCTCCACCCCAGGCTCCGACTGCGGTACTCCATATGACGACACGGAGAGTCTATCGCTATTACGCGAAGATGTCATCGATCTCGGCGGGGGAGTCGCCTTCGCGGACGAGGGTCGGGGCTTGGGATTCAGAAGACGATGTGCGGCGGAGGCTGTACCGGGCGGCGCAGCGGTAGGGGACTGGTTGCCGCGCGACGGCCTGCTCGCCTCCTGCGGAGCTACAGCACCGAATAGTGAGTAATCTATGCCTGGGTCCAGATAAATAGGGTCCTCCGGGGGAGAAGGGCAGCGTCCGAACGACGAGGCGGGGAAGCCGCATAGTGCAGCAGTGGAGAAGTCCAACGGTGCGTCGGTGGTGTCGACTTCGGACGGGGGAGATGTGCAGTCTGGGTCGTTACCATTGTTCTTTTGCAGTTGTCTTCTGTATGCTTTTGGGTCCAGAAGCATGGCGGCGTTGGAAGCCATAATGCCGAGACGGTATGCGGGTATCCGAGACAGGTCTTGCGCGAGGGAACGTGGGTGGTGTTGCGGGCGTGGATGGTGGTATGTAAGGGATGGTACCAGCTAGATCTTATCGAGAGCGCTGGATCAGAGAGAGAAGATTCCGAACTGAGTGACGTCCAGATGGGTCAAGGAAAGGTGGGTAAGTGAGCGGATGGCGATAGTAGTGAGGGTGTGTGAGGTCGAGGACGGAGGTTGACAAGTGAGAGAACGAGATCCTCCCATTGCGCGCATCACACGCGACCGTCGGGGTCTGTATGAAAGCAGAGCCGGCGATGAGGACAAGGGAGGAGAGTTGGAGATGAGAGTTGGCGGAGGAGGAGAGGGATGCCTTCGATGGCGCCGATAATGATAAGATTAACAAGTTAGGCTTGCTTATCAAAGCAGTGTCTCACCCACGCCTCACCACGGTCTGACTATACAGAAGATTTGGTTCTGGTACATGCTATACGGCGTCTATATACGAAACATCATCCATTATTCGCTCCTTCAACGGTTATTAGTAGAATCAACATCAAGTCTATATACAACACGGGGCGGATTTTCCAGCCAATCCTGCGGCGAACTCGCTAAACTAGTAAAGACATCGGAAGAAGATGAAGGTCGTCATGATGGGAGTATGTAGGAACAAAAGGCAAGACATAGGGGTCGAACGTGAAGAGGTTTGCAAAAGAACAAGTCTAAGGGGATGGGTGAAATGCAATTAGCACCAGGTAAACACAGGGTTCTTGCTCTTGACGGCTTCCAATCGCTCAACGATCACTTTCCGTTGGTTTCCTTCCATGCCCTCGGCCGCAGCATACCCCAGATCACCTTCCAGGTCATCGCTGCTGAAAATCAGATGGGCGCCGCGCGAGCTGGACACGGAGCTGTTCTTATGGTGTCTGCCAGGACGGGGTGGGAGGTCGGGCCAGTCACGGTCCGGATCTCTCGCACTCAGAGCATCAATACTGTCGCGGCTGAATCCATAGCTCTCGAGGGTGGCTGGACTCCCATTCGGTTTCGGCGCACCAGACTCTCGATCCCGCAACTCGAACCGATTAGGGTTGGGAAGCTCACTCGGAGGAGACCCTAACCCGAGGAGATCATGTTCCGGGCCGGACCCCAGCGACATCGATGCGCCAATATCCATCTCCTCGTTATCGGGATCGTAAGCATCGCGTTTGTCGTAATTCTCGTAGCTGCGCACTTTTTGTTTCTGGGCTTCGGTTGAAGGTCCGCGGAGAGGAATGGCAACCGGGACATCCACTAGGTCATCCCACACGCAGACACGGGTTCTTCTTGTAAGCTCCAGTGGACCATGATCAGGCTGTTTCAGGGTCTCCACAACATTCCATGCCTGGCCTTTCATCACAGCAATCTGTCTGGCGAACATGCTTTCCTTGAAGTCGTCATCCTGCGAGAATACGCGTCGAAGCGCCATTTGCGTACCGCTCCACCAAGCTGTCGAGGTCAAAAGAGGTAAAAAATGGTCGCGCGTTTTCTGAGAGAAGGGCTGGCCAATTAAAGATACGGGAAGGAAGAGCCAGCCGAAAGGAAAGCTTCGCCACTAGAAGGGAAAATGCGTCAGTACCAAGTAGCCGGCTCTCCCTAGATCTACTTACAGCATCCGGATGCTTCCACGGCCAAGACAAACTATTATCAATGGCACCAATTTGGATAGAGGCCTGCGGTTCCGATGAGTTCAAAGGCGTCCCGGTTCGACTGACAGCCACCATCGTTTCACGGCGTTTATAAGGATGAGATGCACTGCCAGTTTGGTCGGAATTGACTGAGACGGGTCGGGGAGGAGGCATCAGGTCGTCATCTTCCTGATGAACACCATTCGGCTTCGGAGGATCCGCCACGATCGACACTTCTTCCGTATTCCAGTCAATCTTGATCATCCAGTTGTCCAGACCACGATCGGTGTTTCGCATGATGTAGTCCAAGATCACCAGCTTCTCCAACTCCTCTCGGAAGGATTGTTTCAACGCTTCGGTCCAATAGAATCGACGCTCTCTGCTCTGTTCACGAGGCGAGGGGGTCTGGAGGACACCATTCTCAAAATCGTCGTCTTCATCGTCGGATTGTACTCCAGAAGGGCGACACGCTTCGTTCCAAGGACGCTTCTTGCGCTTCGGGGCGTCTTCCGCGCGGAAGCCGGTGTTGGTTTGGTCGGGCCACGGATGGTCACGAAGGAAGAGATTCGCATCCTTGTACCCTTTTAAGAAGACCTGGAAGCTACCTGCCTTGTGCGGCAGTGGCTTCTTTCCCATCCACGCCTTTCTGCGATCCCAGAAATCGTAGTAGAAGGACTTGGAGGACAACCAGACAATGTCGGTGAAGGGGACGAGGTTGGTGCGGAGACGCGAGTCCAAGACGTACGCAGCCGCCTCGGAGACATACGACAGGTTGGGGATCAGACAAGCGCGACCGAAGAAACAGGGGAACAGGTTACGGTGAATCCACTTGGTCCACTTGGGATTGCGGGATGCATAGGGCTCCTCATCCTTGGGCTTGAAGACTCCGACAACCTTCCCTTCGCTGTTGCGCGCAAAGTAACTACCGGAGCTACCTTGGGAGATCATCCGGGGGTGCACGCCAACCTCGATGGCAAGACGGACACTCTCCACGACCTCCTCGAATTCCTCACGAGCCTTCCGCGCGGCGCCTTCCACCTCCTCGGACTCGAGTTCCTCGGTCGAAATTGGACGGACGCCGTTGGGCGGCTGGAAGACCGAGTGGTAGATCTCGAGTTTTTCCTCTTCCAGGGTCTTCCCGCGGACCTTGTTGATCTTGAACTTGGAGGCGATCTCCTCAGCCCACCGTTCCAAACGCGCATTGATGGCCTTGATGTCAACACCGGAGTTCCTCCGAGCTCGGCGGTGATAGTAGCCACTGTGTCTGCGTCGTTGTTCGGGGGATGAAGATAGGGTGGGTGGCTGCATGCGGGAGGAGATGGGAGCGTACCGGGGGGCGGATTGGGATATCGTATGGGAGGGTTGGAGATCATCGTCATCGGAAAAATCGTAGTCATGGTTTCTATCTTCCTCTTCTTGGGCCAGACGGGCATAGCCCGAGGTCGCTGGTCGGTTCTTGGGCATGATAAAGGTGTGGGAAGGTCTATGGTATCATGGGAGAAAGTAGGTCGCAAAGGGGGATTGAAGGAGAGGCGAGAAAGAAAAGATTAAAATCATACGAGGATATTCAAGGCATTACCGGAAGGAATAAAAGAAGAAACGAAGAAACGAAGAATCCAAAGCGGACGGGGACCAACAATGGAAGAGAGATGAAGATGGAAGGATGGATAGTAGTCGCCGTCGCCGTCGCCGTCGCCATCGGCGTAGTCGTGTGGAGGCCGTCATCAGTAATAATAATAATAATCCATCCGATGAAGGGGGCTGAAGGGACATTGCGGTGGCTGCGTAACATATTATTACCATAATTACCTATATTAAACGGGAATATTTACGTGCAAGCCACTGTTACCATACTGTATCATACAGCCAACGATCGCACCGCCACAGGGTTATGTGCCGTGTGGCTCCACTCGAGCTTAAAAAGCCCCTGAATGATTGGCAAAAGGGAGAAAAGGGATCATTAGGACAGTTGTACTTATGCCTAGGTCTGTCTCATGGCATCTACCTACGACAAAGTCTGATTGAGAGTATTATGTATCGCTCTATGTAGATACTGCTCCGGGTATTGATAGGTATGTGTGAGAAATTGAGAGAATGGGATGAACACAGCATCGTTACTACAAATAGAAACACATTCCATCTGGAATGACAACAAGGATCTCTACTCAGGGCTATCGGGGTACGGTACGTACTCCGTAAATACAGCCCTAATAACGATCGTCCGTGTAGTCTGAATGCCCTCATCCACATCATCAAGTCAATGGTATTGCATTCAATCGCTTCAGAGTGATCAGAAGATACCTAGAACTTCGTGAATAGGTATCTAGCCAGTCAGTGAACTCCCATGTGGAAATGAAGATCTGAGCTCCCTGCATTCACTCGGTAGAAGCCCTATCTTTCAGCATATCTGACCATAGGGGTATGCAGACGCGATGCGACTCGCGTGGAATCACCAGCCATGCAGGGAAACGTCGGAGGCAGGGGAATGCCACCGTTAGAAGCACTGAGAGTGATTGACCACCTAGATACTTAGTAGGTAGAAATAATAATAAGAGTAATAATACTACAGGTACTCTCAGACAGCATGAGCCAAGTGCTGCGGTAATCAGCGATAAAACCGGAATTGATAGTGAGTGGCCCGAGACGCGCGATAGGGACGAAAATCGATAATCAATCAATCAGTTCGACCTTCTTTTTTACTTCCTCCCCGTGACCACCCTTCTCCCGTCTCCCATCCCAATTGTCTCGTCTTCTTTCTCTTCTTCTTCTTCTTCTTCTCAAAAAGTCTCTGCTTGGAATTTGTCGTTCGATCTTCTTGTCTTCTCCTGTCGTCGCTTTTCCGATATCCATCCCTATCGATCCGACGATCTATCGTCCGTTCAGATCTTTCGCTCCTTGACCATCCGATTGGGGACCCCAGACCAAATAAAACAGGTACTACCACTGCAATCCAATCTTCCCATGCAAATATGAGGCCATTGGACACAGAGTGAATCGAATTGAACAAAGTATTCGCAGTATCACCCCTTCGACGTGGCCGCTTCCGCGACACGACGCATTCCCTTGACAGTCGTATCATCGAGCACTAGCACCGCTTCAATTCGGTCGATCCTGACCGAATTTCAAGACTATTCGTGATTCCATCCTCCACGGTGGCTTCTCTCTTGTTTCGGGCGTCGCCCATCGACCCGGCTTTGCGTCCTTCGTCGCCATCCTCTCAGACCCACGACCTCAGTTACAATCAGAACTCCTCCGCTACCGATAGCCAGTCTGTCTCTCGTCAGTCAACAACAACGGATGCTGGAGTAGGCGCATCATCCGCATCATCTCAGTACTCGGGAACCCTACCGGAGTTCGCTTCGATCGACAAATCTACGGGAAGCCCCGGCAGCAACAACAGCAGCGGATTTCCCAGCTCCCTAGGCCCCTCGTTGCCAGGATTATCCGCTTTGGCATCGGTCGCCTCGGCACCCACGTCTAATTTACGGTATGTAATTGATCCCTACGCGCGAAGGAGTGTCGGGGTCAAATGCAGGAGTGCTGGCGATTGCCTTTGTACATGGCGTTAGACAAGCCTCCTCGAATCGCGCGCCCTTATCGGGGATGGTAACGATGAAAATTCTAGCATGCTGACGGGTCTTACGTGTCAGGACGTCGAGCAGCGATGCGCATTCCAACATGTCCAACATGACCTACGCAACCTCTTCACCCGCGGCGACGACGGGAGGACAAGGCAATAATCCGGTGAGTTGCGCATGATGAACAGGAAGATCTGGGGGATCTTATCGTCTGGGGAGAAGCCAACACGCTTATCTGAGCGATCCGTTGCATTTTCATATTTTTTTCCCTGCCATTTTTCTCAATTTTACCGATTGTTATCAGCATCCGCTGGGGGAGGGTC